>NC_069143.1:3275626-3524511 GCF_943734635.1 Anopheles cruzii
GCAGCAGGTGGAGGAAGTACTACCAAAGCAGGAGGTGCTACTACTGCCGCAGCCGGAGGAAGCACTACCGCAGGCGGAGGAGGTACTACAGCAGCCGGAGGAGGCACTACAGCAGCTGGAGGAGGTACTACAGCAGCCGGAGGGGGTACTACGGCAGCCGGAGGAGGTTCTACCGCAGCAGGTGGAGGAAGCACTACCGCAGGCGGAGGAGGTACTACAGCAGCCGGAGGAGGTACTACAGCAGCAGGTGGAGGAGGTACTACAGCAGCTGGAGGAGGTACTACAGCAGCTGGAGGAGGTACTACGGCAGCTGGAGGAGGTTCTACCGCAGCTGGAGGGGGTACTACAGCAGCCGGAGGAGGTACTACCGCAGCCGGAGGAGGTACTACTGCAGCCGGAGGAGGTACTACTGCAGCCGGAGGAGGTACTACAGCAGCCGGAGGTGGTACTACGGCAGCCGGAGGAGGTACTACAGCAGCCGGAGGAGGTACTACGGCAGCCGGAGGAGGTACTACCGCAGCTGGAGGAGGTACTACCGCAGCTGGAGGAGGTACTACCGCAGCCGGAGGAGGTACTACCGCAGCTGGAGGAGGTACTACCGCAGCTGGAGGAGGTACTACCGCAGCTGGAGGAGGTACTACAGCAGCTGGAGGAGGTACTACGCAGCCGGAGGAGGTACTACAGCAGCCGGAGGAGGTACTACGGCAGGCCGGAGGAGGTACTACGCAGCCGGAGGAGGTACTACTGCAGCGGAGGAGGTACTACAGCAGCTGGTGGAGGTACTACAGCAGCTGGAGGAGGTACTACTGCAGCCGGAGGAGGTACTACCGCAGCCGGAGGAGGTACTACAGCAGCCGGAGGAGGTACTACGGTGGCCGGAGGAGGTACTACCGCAGCTGGAGGAGGTACTACATCAGCTGGAGGAGGTACTACAGCAGCTGGTGGTAGCACTACAGCAGCTGGAGGAGGTACTACAGCAGCCGGAGGAGGTACTACCGCAGCCGGAGGAGGTACTACAGCAGCGGAGGAGGTACTACAGCAGCCGGAGGAGGTACTACCGCAGCTGGAGGAGGTACTACAGCAGCTGGAGGAGGTACTACAGCGGAGCTGGAGGTAGTACTACAGCAGCTGGAGGAGGTACTACAGCAGCCGGAGGAGGTACTACCAGCAGCCGGTGGAGTACTACAGCAGCAGGTGGAGGAGGTACTACAGCAGCCGGAGGAGGTACTACTGCAGCCGGAGGAGGTACTACCGCAGCAGGAGGTGGAAGTACTACAGCCGCTGGTGGAGGAAGTACTACAGTTGCTGGTGGAGGAAGTACTACAGTTGCTGGTGGAGGAAGCACTACCGCAGGCGGAGGTAGTACTACCGCTGCTGGCGGAGGAGCTACTGCTACTTCTGGTGGATCTACAACTTCCTCTGTGCAAACTACTACTCCAGTACCCGTCACTTTGTGTGGAATTACAGTTCAATCTTCTTACGGTTCTTTGGTGGCTGATTTTTGTGGGTCACTGCTGTCCATTAATGTTTATATTTTGTCTGCTAGTAACTGCGGTGTTGTGCAATAATATTGCAATATACTCGCTTGTACAAGTTTATGCTCTAGTGTACATCCACAAAAATTTGGCTATATACTGAATACGAGCTATCACGCATATACAGGGATGAAATAAACAGTTGAATACTACGGATAATATGTATGTTTACACGACCTGTAGTAAAATTTATCATTGCCTTAACTGGTTGGAGTTCTCTTCGATGAAAATACCTAGTGAACCAAGCGTAAGAAACGAATAGTTTGCTTATCCTATTCTAGGTTCTGTAATTTGAGTGGAGAGAATAGCGCAATAGTCTTAGCTCGTTGTTTTTACTGCCATAGATCGACTAATAAAACCATTCCATCCTACTTAATCCTGGTTGTTGAGCAAGCCTTGTGGGTAAGCCTTGTGGATAATTACATTACATTGTACATTTCACACCTCGTTTACTAATGTATCCTTAGAAACATTACTATTGATTATATTTAAGCCAACGACATGTAACGAAATATTGGTGATTAACTTTTGCTTTGATAGTCTTTGTTATGAAATTGTTATTCAATTGAACGATATATTACACCTTTAAGTATTTGCTTGTATATCGCTACAATAAGTCACATTGTTTAATTCGTACACCAACAGCACCCCAATCGTTCATTCAAGAATTGATTCAAGAACTTAAACCAAAACTATTGGGTTATGATGCATTTGTCATACAAACATTTGTAAAATGAAACCGGATGAATTTAACAAACACTATCAAAGTTTTTAAAAAATTTTTGTTGAAAGTACTTATACTTGTTTGATCAACAATAGCATTTATTTATTCTTTTTGCGCCAGGAATTGATCCCAGAACAATTTAATTCTTTAAATGAAACCTAACTAAAGCAGGAAAACGATAAAAAGTGCGGTCACTGTGGGCCTCAGTTACAAAATTTGCAGTATCATTGTTAGACCTTCATATAGTTTGTCCTAATTTAGAAAACATGTGATCAAACAATGGTCAGAGCAGCATGCGAGAATTGGTCTCCTGAAATGTTCCGAGCACGTCGGACAGTTGTGTCAATACCAAGGCGTGAAAGAATGTGCGATAGAAATTAGGGATTATAAATAGTTGCTACCTGTCACACAGTGGTTCAATTGTAATTGGATTTCCAATTTTCGTAGTACATTGCTGCGTTCAGTGTATCCGCTAGAAATGAACGAAATGGGTCGACTGTCCATAAGGAGCTTGTTTCTAGTGCTGGTAGTGTGTGGTAAGTGGTTAGATGTCGCTCGGTTGGTCGAGAATATACTAAAAAGTAAAGTTACCTCAAACTAACTGAAAGAACTTATTGTTGGATGCCTTTGCAGTGAGTGTGAAAACGATCGCTGGACAAGGTACGTATAAATTATCCCAAAAAACGATAATATTCTAAAGTACACTAGTCGCATATGCGGCTCGTTAACTACCGCTGCAGATGGAGGAAGTACTACTGCAGCCGCAGGAGGAAGTACTACCACAGCAGGAGGAGGAAGTACTACTGCAGCTGGAGCAAGTACTACAGCAGCCGGAGGAGGTACTACCGCAGCTGGAGGAGGAAGTACTACTGCAGCTGGAGCAAGTACTACAGCAGCCGGAGGAAGTTCTACCGCAGCCGGTGGAGGAAGTACTACTGCAGCTGGAGCTAGTACGACAGCAGCTGGAGGAAGTACTACATCCGCCGGAGAAAGTACTACCGCAGCAGGAGGAGGAAGCACTACTGCAGCTGGAGCAAGTACTACAGCAGCCGGAGGAAGTTCTACCGCAGCAGGAGGAGGAAGTACTACTGCAGCTGGAGCAAGTACTACAGCAGCCGGAGGAGGTACTAGTGCCGCAGCCGAAGGCAGTACCACCGCAACCGGTGGAGGAAGTACTACAGCAGCTGGAGGAAGTACTACCACAGCAGGAGGAGGTTCTTCAACAGCTGCAGGAGGTACTACCGCAGCAGGAGGAGGAAGTACTACTGCAGCTGGAGCAAGTACTACAGCAGCCGGAGGAGGTACTAGTGCCGCAGCCGAAGGCAGTACCACCGCAACCGGTGGAGGAAGTACTACAGCAGCTGGAGGAAGTACTACCACAGCAGGAGGAGGTTCTTCAACAGCTGCAGGAGGTACTACCGCAGCAGGAGGAGGAAGTACTACTGCAGCTGGAGCAAGTACTACAGCAGCCGGAGGAGGTACTACCGCAGCAGGAGGAGGTACTACCGCAGCAGGAGGAGGAAGTACTACTGCAGCTGGAGCAAGTACTACAGCAGCCGGAGGAAGTTCTACCGCAGCAGGAGGAGGAAGTACTTCTGCAGCTGGAGCAAGTACTACAGCAGCCGGAGGAAGTTCTACCGCAGCAGGAGGAGGAAGTACTTCTGCAGCTGGAGCAAGTACTACAGCAGCCGGAGGAGGTACTACCGCAGCAGGAGGAGGAAGTACTACTGCAGCCGGAGCAAGTACTACGGCAGTCGGTGGAAGTACTACAGCAGCCGGAGGAGGTACTACCGCAGCTGGAGGAGGAAGTACTACCGCAGCCGGAGGAGGTACTACCGCAGCTGGAGGAGGTACTACCGCAGCCGGAGGAGGTACAACTGCAGCTGGAGGAGGAAGTACTACTGCAGCTGGAGCAAGTACTACCACAGCAGGAGGAGGTTCTTCAACAGCTGCAGGAGGTACTACCGCAGCAGGAGGAGGAAGTACTACTGCAGCTGGAGCAAGTACTACAGCAGCTGGAGGAAGTACTACCACAGCAGGAGGAGGTTCTTCAACAGCTGCAGGAGGTACTACCGCAGCAGGAGGAGGAAGTACTACTGCAGCCGGAGCAAGTACTACGGCAGTCGGTGGAAGTACTACAGCAGCCGGAGGAGGTACTACCGCAGCTGGAGGAGGAAGTACTACAGCAGCCGGAGGAGGTACTACCGCAGCAGGAGGAGGAAGTACTACTGCAGCCGGAGCAAGTACTACGGCAGTCGGTGGAAGTACTACCGCAGCCGGTGGAGGAAGTACTACTGCAGCTGGAGCAAGTACTACAGCAGCCGGAGGAAGTTCTACCGCAGCAGGAGGAGGAAGTACTTCTGCAGCTGGAGCAAGTACTACAGCAGCGGAGGAGGTACTAGTGCCGCAGCCGCAGGCAGTACCACCGCAACCGGTGGAGGAAGTACTACTGCAGCTGGAGCAAGTACTACAGCAGCTGGAGGAAGTACTACCACAGCAGGAGGAGGTTCTTCAACAGCTGCAGGAGGTACTACCGCAGCAGGAGGAGGAAGTACTACTGCAGCCGGAGCTAGTACTACAGCAGCAGGTGGAGGAAGCACTACTGCTTCTGGATCTACAACTACCTCTGCGCAAACTACTACTCCAGTACCTGGCACAGTGTGTGGAATTACAGTTAAATCTTCTTACGGTTCTTTGGTTGCTCAGTTTTGCGATCGACAGAAATCTATTAATGATTATATTTTATCTGCTGGTAACTGCGGTGTTGTGCAATAGTATTTTAATATACTCGCTTGTTCCAGTTTATGCTCTAGTGCTCATCCACAAAAAATGGGCTATATACTGAATACGAGCTATCACGCATATACAGAGATGAAATAAACAGTTGAATGCTACGGAGAATACAAATGATTACATGGCGAGCAGTAAATTTTATCATTACCTTAACTGGTTGGAGTTCTCTTCGATGAAAATACCGAGTGGATTAAGCGTAAGAAACGAATAGTTTGCTTATCCTATTGTAGGTTCTGATGAGTGAAGAGAATGGCGCAAAAACCTCAGCTCGGGTTTGCCGGGGTGGGTTTTTGGCACAGTCACGGATTGACTAATAAAACCATTCCATCCCACTTAATCCTGCAGTGCGAAACACGTAAGTCGTGTGCCTAACACGTTACATATCTCGTTTACTAATGTCTGAGTATGTACAAACATTACTGTTGGTTACATTTAAGCCAACGCCATGTAATGGATTAGTGGTGATTAACTATCGACAGGATGGTCCTCGTTGAAACGATGGATTTGTATTTTTTATGAGCTGTCTGCATTTGTTTGATCAGTTTGGGCTGTGGGACGAGCGAAAAGGTGCTTGTGTCTTTTCGGCGACGCTTCATACCGTATAGTTAAACAACTGTTCAATCTTGTGAGGTCTGTAACGCAGCATGTTGACTGTTAACCAGTATCCACTTGCCACGGAGATGCGGATATGGACAGCATAACACTACATTTGTGATTTCAATAGTTGGTGGAAGTCTATTTTTCCGTACAATACGTCACGACAGCCATCATCTATCGGCCATTTACTCCTCGATCAAACGCGATTGCCTATGTCACCGCTGGAATATTCAATCAACCAGTGACGTGGAACGAGTGCACAATGTTGTTCAATCGTCATAGATTACTATTACCAGTGACCAAAGCTCGTTTACAACGGACTTGTTAAGTGTTAAGCGCTAACGTACGCCAACGTATAGAAACATTTTTGATCGTGGATTTTTTGCAGTGTGATTAATTAAATAGATGATTTTGAATAGAGTTGAACTTCTTGTGGCTGAGCCCTGTGCTCATAAATGACCTTTTCGGTTTTGTTTACCCGTCACTTTGTGTGGAATTACAGTTCAATCTTCTTACGGTTCTTTGGTGGCTGATTTTTGTGGGTCACTGCTGTCCATTAATGTTTATATTTTGTCTGCTAGTAACTGCGGTGTTGTGCAATAATATTGCAATATACTCGCTTGTACAAGTTTATGCTCTAGTGTACATCCACAAAAATTTGGCTATATACTGAATACGAGCTATCACGCATATACAGGGATGAAATAAACAGTTGAATACTACGGATAATATGTATGTTTACACGACCTGTAGTAAAATTTATCATTGCCTTAACTGGTTGGAGTTCTCTTCGATGAAAATACCTAGTGAACCAAGCGTAAGAAACGAATAGTTTGCTTATCCTATTCTAGGTTCTGTAATTTGAGTGGAGAGAATAGCGCAATAGTCTTAGCTCGTTGTTTTTACTGCCATAGATCGACTAATAAAACCATTCCATCCTACTTAATCCTGGTTGTTGAGCAAGCCTTGTGGGTAAGCCTTGTGGATAATTACATTACATTGTACATTTCACACCTCGTTTACTAATGTATCCTTAGAAACATTACTATTGATTATATTTAAGCCAACGACATGTAACGAAATATTGGTGATTAACTTTTGCTTTGATAGTCTTTGTTATGAAATTGTTATTCAATTGAACGATATATTACACCTTTAAGTATTTGCTTGTATATCGCTACAATAAGTCACATTGTTTAATTCGTACACCAACAGCACCCCAATCGTTCATTCAAGAATTGATTCAAGAACTTAAACCAAAACTATTGGGTTATGATGCATTTGTCATACAAACATTTGTAAAATGAAACCGGATGAATTTAACAAACACTATCAAAGTTTTTAAAAAATTTTTGTTGAAAGTACTTATACTTGTTTGATCAACAATAGCATTTATTTATTCTTTTTGCGCCAGGAATTGATCCCAGAACAATTTAATTCTTTAAATGAAACCTAACTAAAGCAGGAAAACGATAAAAAGTGCGGTCACTGTGGGCCTCAGTTACAAAATTTGCAGTATCATTGTTAGACCTTCATATAGTTTGTCCTAATTTAGAAAACATGTGATCAAACAATGGTCAGAGCAGCATGCGAGAATTGGTCTCCTGAAATGTTCCGAGCACGTCGGACAGTTGTGTCAATACCAAGGCGTGAAAGAATGTGCGATAGAAATTAGGGATTATAAATAGTTGCTACCTGTCACACAGTGGTTCAATTGTAATTGGATTTCCAATTTTCGTAGTACATTGCTGCGTTCAGTGTATCCGCTAGAAATGAACGAAATGGGTCGACTGTCCATAAGGAGCTTGTTTCTAGTGCTGGTAGTGTGTGGTAAGTGGTTAGATGTCGCTCGGTTGGTCGAGAATATACTAAAAAGTAAAGTTACCTCAAACTAACTGAAAGAACTTATTGTTGGATGCCTTTGCAGTGAGTGTGAAAACGATCGCTGGACAAGGTACGTATAAATTATCCCAAAAAACGATAATATTCTAAAGTACACTAGTCGCATATGCGGCTCGTTAACTACCGCTGCAGATGGAGGAAGTACTACTGCAGCCGCAGGAGGAAGTACTACCACAGCAGGAGGAGGAAGTACTACTGCAGCTGGAGCAAGTACTACAGCAGCCGGAGGAAGTTCTACCGCAGCCGGTGGAGGAAGTACTACTGCAGCTGGAGCTAGTACGACAGCAGCTGGAGGAAGTTCTACCGCAGCAGGAGGAGGAAGTACTTCTGCAGCTGGAGCAAGTACTACTGCAGCCGAAGGAAGTACTACCACAGCAGGAGGAGGTTCTTCAACAGCTGCAGGAGGTACTACCGCATCAGGAGGAGGAAGTACTACCACAGCAGGAGGAGGTTCTTCAACAGCTGCAGGAGGTACTACCGTCTCAGGTGGAGAAAGTACTACCGCAGCAGGAGGAGGAAGTACTACTGCAGCTGGAGCAAGTACTACAGCAGCCGGAGGAGGTACTAGTGCCGCAGCCGAAGGCAGTACCACCGCAACCGGTGGAGGAAGTACTACTGCAGCTGGAGCAAGTACTACAGCAGCCGGAGGAAGTTCTACCGCAGCAGGAGGAGGAAGTACTTCTGCAGCTGGAGCAAGTACTACAGCAGCCGGAGGAGGTACTACCGCAGCAGGAGGAGGAAGTACTACTGCAGCCGGAGCAAGTACTACGGCAGTCGGTGGAAGTACTACAGCAGCCGGAGGAGGTACTACCGCAGCTGGAGGAGGAAGTACTACCGCAGCCGGAGGAGGTACTACCGCAGCTGGAGGAAGTACTACCACAGCAGGAGGAGGTTCTTCAACAGCTGCAGGAGGTACTACCGCAGCAGGAGGAGGAAGTACTACTGCAGCTGGAGCAAGTACTACAGCAGCTGGAGGAAGTACTACCACAGCAGGAGGAGGTTCTTCAACAGCTGCAGGAGGTACTACCGCAGCAGGAGGAGGAAGTACTACTGCAGCTGGAGCAAGTACTACAGCAGCCGGAGGAAGTTCTACCGCAGCTGGAGGAGGAAGTACTACTGCAGCCGGAGGAGGTACTACCGCAGCAGGAGGAGGAAGTACTACTGCAGCCGGAGCAAGTACTACAGCAGCCGGAGGAGGTACTAGTGCCGCAGCCGAAGGCAGTACCACCGCAACCGGTGGAGGAAGTACTACTGCAGCTGGAGCAAGTACTACAGCAGCCGGAGGAAGTTCTACCGCAGCTGGAGGAGGAAGTACTACAGCAGCCGGAGGAGGTACTACCGCAGCAGGAGGAGGAAGTACTACTGCAGCCGGAGCAAGTACTACGGCAGTCGGTGGAAGTACTACCGCAGCCGGTGGAGGAAGTACTACTGCAGCTGGAGCAAGTACTACAGCAGCCGGAGGAAGTTCTACCGCAGCAGGAGGAGGAAGTACTTCTGCAGCTGGAGCAAGTACTACAGCAGCCGGAGGAGGTACTAGTGCCGCAGCCGAAGGCAGTACCACCGCAACCGGTGGAGGAAGTACTACTGCAGCTGGAGCAAGTACTACAGCAGCTGGAGGAAGTACTACCACAGCAGGAGGAGGTTCTTCAACAGCTGCAGGAGGTACTACCGCAGCAGGAGGAGGAAGTACTACTGCAGCTGGAGCAAGTACTACAGCAGCTGGAGGAAGTACTACCACAGCAGGAGGAGGTTCTTCAACAGCTGCAGGAGGTACTACCGCAGCAGGAGGAGGAAGTACTACTGCAGCCGGAGCTAGTACTACAGCAGCAGGTGGAGGAAGCACTACTGCTTCTGGATCTACAACTACCTCTGCGCAAACTACTACTCCAGTACCTGGCACAGTGTGTGGAATTACAGTTAAATCTTCTTACGGTTCTTTGGTTGCTCAGTTTTGCGATCGACAGAAATCTATTAATGATTATATTTTATCTGCTGGTAACTGCGGTGTTGTGCAATAGTATTTTAATATACTCGCTTGTTCCAGTTTATGCTCTAGTGCTCATCCACAAAAAATGGGCTATATACTGAATACGAGCTATCACGCATATACAGAGATGAAATAAACAGTTGAATGCTACGGAGAATACAAATGATTACATGGCGAGCAGTAAATTTTATCATTACCTTAACTGGTTGGAGTTCTCTTCGATGAAAATACCGAGTGGATTAAGCGTAAGAAACGAATAGTTTGCTTATCCTATTGTAGGTTCTGATGAGTGAAGAGAATGGCGCAAAAACCTCAGCTCGGGTTTGCCGGGGTGGGTTTTTGGCACAGTCACGGATTGACTAATAAAACCATTCCATCCCACTTAATCCTGCAGTGCGAAACACGTAAGTCGTGTGCCTAACACGTTACATATCTCGTTTACTAATGTCTGAGTATGTACAAACATTACTGTTGGTTACATTTAAGCCAACGCCATGTAATGGATTAGTGGTGATTAACTATCGACAGGATGGTCCTCGTTGAAACGATGGATTTGTATTTTTTATGAGCTGTCTGCATTTGTTTGATCAGTTTGGGCTGTGGGACGAGCGAAAAGGTGCTTGTGTCTTTTCGGCGACGCTTCATACCGTATAGTTAAACAACTGTTCAATCTTGTGAGGTCTGTAACGCAGCATGTTGACTGTTAACCAGTATCCACTTGCCACGGAGATGCGGATATGGACAGCATAACACTACATTTGTGATTTCAATAGTTGGTGGAAGTCTATTTTTCCGTACAATACGTCACGACAGCCATCATCTATCGGCCATTTACTCCTCGATCAAACGCGATTGCCTATGTCACCGCTGGAATATTCAATCAACCAGTGACGTGGAACGAGTGCACAATGTTGTTCAATCGTCATAGATTACTATTACCAGTGACCAAAGCTCGTTTACAACGGACTTGTTAAGTGTTAAGCGCTAACGTACGCCAACGTATAGAAACATTTTTGATCGTGGATTTTTTGCAGTGTGATTAATTAAATAGATGATTTTGAATAGAGTTGAACTTCTTGTGGCTGAGCCCTGTGCTCATAAATGACCTTTTCGGTTTTGTTTCTATCTGCTTCAGGCACATAGGAGCGTTATTTGATGTTGCGTTATTGACATTAACTAAGCACTTTACCATAGTTTTATTGGTTCAAATAAAGCTACTGTACGCCAATCTTCCCGTACAGTATAAACTGAGCGTGTACAATTAATGTTTAAATGAAGGCTATTACAACTTTTCGTATTGACATGAACTTGTATATCGTTGCAATAAATCACATCGCTTTATTTGTTTCTTGTGGCTCGTCCGTTTCGCTGCACCGATTCGTATTCTAAGTGAAAGGCATCAGTTCGAACCATGACAGTGTATCAACTTGAGTGCAAAACTATCATTTGCTGCTTAATACAGCTCTATCCGTTCTTATAATAATGAATAATATGAATTCGTTCCCCAATAGCCAGCCTCTCGTTCATTCAAGAATTTAATAAGGAACTTAGCTCAAAACTTTTGAGTTATGCGGCAAAGTTGGAGAACGGTAAAATGTGCGATCACTGCGGGCTACAGTTACAAAATGTACAGTATCATTGTAAGACCTTCACATAATTCGTCGTAATTTGGAAACCATTTGATCAAACAAATTGCCAAATCAGCTTACGAGTATTGGGCTCCCGAAAAGATTGGAGCTCGTCTGACAATTGTATCAACACAGCGCGTTTACGGATGTTGTGTAGATCAACTATGCCGAAGGGATTATATATAGTTGCTACCTTTCACAGAGTGGTTCAGTTGGAATTTGATTTCCAATTTTCGTAGTGCATTACTGCGCAAATAAACGTAATGGGTCGACTGTCCATAAGGAGCTTGTTCCTAGTGCTGGTAGTGTGTGGTAAGTGGTTAGATGTCGCTCGGTCGGTCGTGTATAAACTAAAAAAGGTAAAGTTACCTCGAATTGACTGAAAGAACTTACTGTCGGTTGCCTTTACAGTGAGTGTGAAAACGATCGCTGGACAGAGTACGTATAAATGTTCCAACTTTCACTAGTCGCTTGTACCGCTCGGTGATACAAACTTGCCTTTCTATTGTCTACTAGAATCTCGAGTATGCTTTGCTGGATCTTCCGATTATTCCACGAATACAGCACTTGGTTTTTGTTCGCAAGCGGTTTATATTTCACTGTCTATCACCGGAAGAGGTCTCATCGGTTTGATCAATCCAGCTAACGATGCCAGTGGGCTGCTAGGTAAACGGTATATATATATATATTGTTTTTTTGCATTTATCGACCTCTTCATAGTCTGCTTTTCTTTACTTGCAACATTGTCTCGTGCTAGGCGGCATTGGGAAGTTTGCTGCTCGCCAAACTGCGTTCCCAAACGTGGAGTTCTATTTAGGTGCAATTGCAGTTAGCGGAACAACAACATGGATGCTCACTGCGACCTCACGGACAGCATTGATAAATTTATTGCTCTTGCAACTTCAAGATTACCCTCAATTGGCAGGTTTATTTATAGACTTTCAAGGACTTACGGCTAGCTACACCGTAAGTAAAAAGAACGCGATGACCGCACCATGCCCTGTTCTCGCATAAGAGCACAGTAATCATATATCTCCACAGTCTGCCTACAGCAGTTTTATGGCGGACTTGTACACTGTTTTAACAGCCAACAACTTGAAGCTAGCATCGGCTTTACCGTGGGACGCCAGTTCCTCAGCAGACATTTACTTCAGTGCAACATTACCCAAACTAGCGTTTAATGCCGTTAAAACATATGAAGATATGTACACATCATTGACGACTGTTACGCATCCTCTCAACCCCTTGTTTGCAATGTCCTCTCCATTCAACATCGAAACCTCAACCATCGTGAGTTTTCAATCGCTTCAAGTTAAACGATGTATTGCCAATTTTCATCGCATGATCGGCGTTCATTCTAGTACAATAATGTTTTCCGTTGGGTTATAAAAGGCATTCCAACGACAAACCTGATTATTGGTCTGTCAATGTACAGCCTTAAATTCACGGCAACAAACGCCAATGCGTTCGGTATGACGGCCACAGCCGTTGCTACAGATACTTATTGTAATGTAAGTCAACAGCAGAGCAGATATTGTTTGGTCGGTCGAGTGCTCAGGCTAATATAGTTATCCTCTCTGCACACAGGCGTTATTGTTTGCTAGCACAAACACCCTTGGAGCTTCCCAAGCTGGCGAAGGATTTGCATACAGCTCATCGACTTTTTACACTTTCAACACATTTGCTTCGATCAACGATAAACTTACATTTGCCACGGCAACTAATATGGGTGGAGTTGGAGTGTACTCGCTGGACCAAGCGGGAAGCACCAATGCTGAGTTACTGCGATTCATTACCAGTGTTCTTGCACCGACACCTCCTACCGGAGTTACCTATCCAGCGGCCGAGACCGCAACTTGTGGCTCGCCGATTACATTCCCAGCATCCCTGACGACGACTGCATCTGCTACAACAACGACGAGCGCGATAACAACAACCACAGCAGGTGGTACTACTGCAGCAGGTGGAGGAAGTACTACCGCAGCCGGAGGAGGTACAACTGCACCTGGAGGAGGTACTACCGCAGCCGGAGGAGGTACAACCGCAGCTGGAGGAGGTACAACCGCAGCCGGAGGAGGTACTACCGCAGCTGGAGGAGGTACTACAGCAGCTGGAGGAGGTACCACCGCAGCTGGAGGAGGTACTACCGCAGCTGGAGGAGGTACAACTGCACCTGGAGGAGGTACTACCGCAGCTGGAGGAGGTACTACAGCAGCTGGAGGAGGTACTACCGCAGCTGGAGGAGGTACTACAGCAGCTGGAGGAGGTACAACTGCAGCCGGAGGAGGTACTACCGCAGCCGGAGGAGGTACTACCGCAGCTGGAGGAGGTACTACCGCAGCTGGAGGAGGTACTACCGCAGCTGGAGGAGGTACTACTGCAGCTGGAGGAGGTACTACAGCAGCCGGAGGAGGTACACGCAGCCGGAGGAGGTACAACTGCAGCTGGAGGAGGTACAACTGCAGCCGGAGGAGGTACTACCGCAGCCGGAGGAGGTACTACCGCAGCTGGAGGAGGTACTAAGCAGCTGGAGGAGGTACTACCGCAGCTGGAGGAGGTACTACCGCAGCTGGAGGAGGTACAACCGCAGCCGGAGGAGGTACTACCGCAGCTGGAGGAGGTACTACAGCAGCTGGAGGAGGTACCTGCACCGGAGGAGGTACTACCGCAGCCGGAGGAGGTACTACCGCAGCTGGAGGAGGTACTACAGCAGCTGGAGGAGGTACAACCGCAGCCTGGAGGAGGTACTACCGCAGCCGGAGGAGGTACTACCGCAGCCGGAGGAGGTACTACCGCAGCTGGAGGAGGTACTACCGCAGCTGGAGGAGGTACAACTGCAGCTGGAGGAGGTACTACCGCAGCCGGAGGAGGTACTACCGCAGCTGGAGGAGGTACTACAGCAGCCGGAGGAGGTACTACCGCAGCTGGAGGAGGTACTACAGCAGCAGGTGGAGGAGGTACTACAGCAGCCGGAGGAGGTACAACTGCAGCCGGAGGAGGTACTACCGCAGCCGGAGGAGGTACTACCGCAGCTGGAGGAGGTACTACTGCAGCTGGAGGAGGTACCACCGCAGCTGGAGGAGGTACTACCGCAGCTGGAGGAGGTACTACAGCAGCTGGAGGAGGTACAACTGCAGCTGGAGGAGGTACTACCGCAGCCGGAGGAGGTACTACCGCAGCTGGAGGAGGTACTACAGCAGCTGGAGGAGGTACTACAGCAGCTGGAGGAGGTACTACCGCAGCCGGAGGAGGTACAACCGCAGCCGGAGGAGGTACTAAGCAGCTGGAGGAGGTACTACCGCAGCTGGAGGAGGTACTACCGCAGCTGGAGGAGGTACAACTGCAGCCGGAGGAGGTACTACCGCAGCCGGAGGAGGTACTACAGCAGCCGGAGGAGGTACTACCGCAGCTGGAGGAGGTACTACCGCAGCTGGAGGAGGTACTACCGCAGCTGGAGGAGGTACTACAGCAGCCGGAGGAGGTACTACCGCAGCTGGAGGAGGTACAACCGCAGCTGGAGGAGGTACTACCGCAGCTGGAGGAGGTACTACCGCAGCTGGAGGAGGTACAACTGCAGCTGGAGGAGGTACAACCGCAGCCGGAGGAGGTACTACCGCAGCCGGAGGAGGTACTAACTGCAGCTGGAGGAGGTACTAACCGCAGCCGGAGGAGGTACTACCGCAGCCGGAGGAGGTACAACTGCAGCTGGAGGAGGTACCACCGCAGCTGGAGGAGGTACTACCGCAGCTGGAGGAGGTACTACCGCAGCCGGAGGAGGTACTACCGCAGCTGGAGGAGGTACCACCGCAGCTGGAGGAGGTACTACCGCAGCCGGAGGAGGTACTACCGCAGCCGGAGGAGGTACTAAGCAGCTGGAGGAGGTACCACCGCAGCCGGAGGAGGTACTACCGCAGCCGGAGGAGGTACTACCGCAGCTGGAGGAGGTACTAACCGCAGCCGGAGGAGGTACTACCGCAGCCGGAGGAGGTACAACTGCAGCTGGAGGAGGTACAACCGCAGCCGGAGGAGGTACTACCGCAGCTGGAGGAGGTACTACCGCAGCTGGAGGAGGTACTACCGCAGCTGGAGGAGGTACTACCGCAGCTGGAGGAGGTACTACCGCAGCCGGAGGAGGTACACTGCAGCTGGAGGAGGTACTACCGCAGCTGGAGGAGGTACTACCGCAGCTGGAGGAGGTACTACCGCAGCTGGAGGAGGTACTACCGCAGCCGGAGGAGGTACTACCGCAGCAGGAGGTGGAAGTACTACAGCCGCTGGTGGAGGAAGTACTACCGCAGCCGGAGGAGGTACTACCGCAGCTGGAGGAGGTACTACCGCAGCTGGAGGAGGTACTACCGCAGCTGGAGGAGGTACTAACCGCAGCCGGAGGAGGTACTACCGCAGCTGGAGGAGGTACTACAGCAGCCGGAGGAGGTACTACCGCAGCTGGAGGAGGTACTACCGCAGCTGGAGGAGGTACAACCGCAGCTGGAGGAGGTACTACCGCAGCCGGAGGAGGTACTACAGCAGCAGGAGGTGGTACTACAGCCGCTGGGGAGGAAGTACTACCGCCGCTGGAGGAGGTACTACCGCAGCCGGAGGAGGTACTACAGCAGCTGGAGGAGGTACTACCGCAGCTGGAGGAGGTACTACACCGCAGCCGGAGGAGGTACTACCGCAGCTGGAGGAGGTACTACAGCAGCCGGAGGAGGTACTACAGCAGCTGGAGGAGGTACTACCGCAGCCGGAGGAGGTACTACCGCAGCTGGAGGAGGTACTACAGCAGCCGGAGGAGGTACTACTGCAGCCGGAGGAGGTACTACCGCAGCTGGAGGAGGTACTACCGCAGCTGGAGGAGGTACTACCGCAGCTGGAGGAGGTACTACCGTTGCTGGAGGAGGTACTACATCAGCCGGAGGAGGTACTACCGCAGCAGGAGGTGGAAGTACTACAGCCGCTGGAGGAGGTACTACCGCAGCCGGAGGAGGTACTACCGCAGCCGGAGGAGGTACTACCGCAGCAGGAGGAGGAAGTACTACAGCCGCTGGTGGAGGAAGTACTACTGCAGCAGGTGGTGGAGTACCACTGCGCAGGTGGAGGAAGTACAAGCAGCAGGAGGTGGAAGTACCACTGCGGCAGGTGGAGGAGGTACTAACTGCAGCAGGAGGAGGAAGTACTACTGCGCAGGTGGAGGAGGTACTAAGCAGCAGGAGGTGGAAGTACCACTAGCCGCAGGTGGAGGAAGTACTAACTGCAGCAGGAGGTGGAAGTACCACTGCGGCAGGTGGAGGAGGTACAACTGCAGCAGGAGGTGGAAGTACCACTGCGGCAGGTGGAGGAAGTACTACTGCAGCAGGAGGTGGAAGTACCACTGCGCAGGTGGAGGAAGTACAACTGCAGCAGGAGGTGGAAGTACCACTGCGGCAGGTGGAGGAAGTACAACTGCAGCAGGAGGTGGAAGTACCACTGCGGCAGGTGGAGGAAGTACTACAACCGCTGGTGGAGGAAGTACTACAGCCGCTGGTGGAGGAAGTACCACTGTAGCAGGAGGTGCAAGTACGACAACAGTCACACCGACCGCGACTACCACCTCAACTTCGACGACGGCAATAACGACTACAACGACTGCAGCGCCCGTGGTCAAGTGTGGTATCGTTGTAAAAGCAGAGTATGGTAACCTCGTCTCGGTGTACTGTGCAAACATGGACCAAATAAGCGCTTATATAGCCCTTGGTGCTAATTGTGGAGTGGTGGTCTGATTACGTGACTATACACTAGTCAAGCAGAAGATATATATAGATCATATAGAACATGTAACTGTGGAGCGAATAAATTATTTGTAGTGTTTCTATATATCTTCAACAACAGATTATTTTACTGCAGTTAGCTTCCTCGCTCCGTTTCACACATGTAACGGTTGATTGTGTTTTAATTCGTGAAAGTGATATAATCAATCTTATGCCGTTACGGAAGAATTGTGGAACATACTTGCACGACACCAGCGACTCATCACACAATAACCTAACCCTTTCCATTTAGTTGCCATTGCCTCGCTACCTAACAAGGTCGGCAGTTTTTCAATACATTCGATAGGATAGGGATACATACACGGGATACATTCGATAGGATCGACCGTGGCCGTTATAGGGCAAGCAAACTAAAGAACCCCGGGAGACTGGGTGTTGGAAGCAAATGTCAACTAAAAAAATCGCCAACGGATGAAAATGTACGCAACGTGGCAACCAGAAGTGGACCGTGGCCAATAACGACGACGTCGACGTCGTCGACGATCAAAGGCGATGGAGGCAAGCGTCCTTCTAACGCCGCGCGAGAACTTGTGTTATTTTGCGTCCCTCCGGGTGAAGCTAAAGCTGTAGCCCAGCCCTGTGCCAACCCACGTTTGCGAACCTGCAGCCATTGCTGCTCCTTGACCGGCTCGAAGCGAAGCGGTTTGAAATCGGCTTGAACCGTGCGCGTTCGCGACGTGGTAAATAGAAAGCTCGGTCGGAATTTCGCAACTCTCCTGTGTCACAAAGTGAACGCTGTCCAAAAAGGGCCACCACCGGCTATCGGCGATGACCATAAGGGCAAGCCGATGATTAGGCCGAGACGGCGACAAGACGGCGAGACGGACGGTCGTCGTTGATGGACATGGCCGCAAAGCCCGCAAGGGGGGCAGGCTGCAGGCTGGGTGCCATATGGCCTTGTAGCCAAATCTTCACTCTCCCAAACATCCAGCCAGAGCGCCATCCGGGACATTGGACATCGGTCAACGATAGCTTTTCGGCAAACGGTATCATCGGCCGAGACATGGCAGGACTAGCTACGGGCGCAGATACGTGTGTATCGGTAGTTGCTGCCCAACGGTGAAGTAAAAGGGTGCGTGTGTGTGTGTGTGTGTGTGTGCGAGACGCCGACGTCGTATTGATTTCCCTCAATGGTCCATCATCATCCCAAAGCCTACCATCCCGGCTGCCCATCACGGCCACTCACGGCACTGGCGGGACCTGCTCCTACCGGTTTTGTTCTGCGCGGTCGACCCGTCGCCACCCCACCCGGGCACGGGTTGGGAACGGGTGGCAGCAACAAAACCTTAAAAAGATTTCGAAAGTGGCGAGAGCCGCGCTGCGACGACGTCGCAGACGCATCTCGAAAAGAAAGTGGAAAAAGTAACCCGTCCGATGTCCGATAGCCGCAGGGCAAATGGAACCGTTTTATAGGTTGAAGTAGAACAAAGCAACACACGGGCACGGCCGCAGTGCAGAAACCTATTGTCTTGCTCCCACCCATCGGTCTAAATGAACGATGGAATATGTAACGAATCAGCTCAGCTGCTCCGGAGGAATTGTCCACACCAACGCCAGGTGGGAACAGAGTCGAAACCCAATGTTGACACAACAAAATGAATGACCAGAACATAGGCATTATAGGTTAGGGTCCGTAGGAGTGCACTATAGTTTACATACCTGTAATATGCCGATCAACAGCGTAGAGTAGAATAATCGTGTCAACCGCATGGCCAATTTTGGGTACGGACGTGCCCGTGCCTGCCTGTGGAGAAGAGTGCAGAAGAAGAAGGTTCGCATTAGACGCTATGCGCGCACAACCCAGACCCAGACCACCCGGACAGAGATTCGGAATTTGTTTGCTTTTGCACCATGACTATCGGCACTATCGGCAGGGGATGTTAATTGAGTGTCCACCTTTGACACCGTTGGGAGTCTGCGAGTGGTCTCACAGAAGGTGTTTACAGTACAGCTTGTACACTGTGACTTCTCCTGCGGTCCCCTTGTGGAGGTTGCACTGTGCGCACTGTGCACAGTAACTCGTCAGGATCATCATCGGCACGTGCGATGGTGCGAGGCGATCCCTATGCTCCCAGTGCTTTCCTGCCGTTCTCCGTTTCCCTTAGCCCAATTCCGCAGCCTACCGAGAGTGGCCCGGTGGCGGGCAGGTGAAAGGCATACCGTCACCCGGGCCCGGACCGCCCAAGGCCCAAAGGCGCTGGCCCAGCAGCTTTTACCGCCCGCGGAGATATCGCGCGAACTCGCGACAACCCGCTGCTCGAAGATTCTGCAACGAGTTTCTCTCGGTGAGGTACGGCTTCGTGGGCAGATGGAACTGACGAGATGCGGGAGTGTCCGTCCGGCCGACTGTGAGCGGAAGACGAACCAAGTCAGTTAATGGAGCCACAGTAGCTCCGGGCCCGGGAACGATCATCTTCTGATGATCTGAAATGGGGTATCACTTTTGAACGCATTTTTGGGATCGCCCGCCGCCATCTGACGTCAGAGACCCGGGGCGGGACCACGCCCAACGTTCCCTTGAGTGGCTAACGTAAACGAAAGCGGCCCCATGGGGTTTAATAATATTACGTATTTGCGGTAGCACCGGGTAGCGTAGCGTGTCGCGCATTTCTCCGCGCACAGGAAGTGTCACTTCCTTTGGGCACTGCACGCGCGTAGCAGTGAGCTACTGGCTGGCTGGGTGCTGGTCGAAATGGTCCCAGGAACCTCCAGGGCCCAGGTGGCGAGAAAGGCGAAGCAACCCACCAAACAGGGGATTGGACGATTTTGGACGGGTAGCGAACAATAACGCTCTACCTCCACGCCTGGTGAGGTAGCTCGGGCTCGGTGTGCTGCATGTTAATCAGGTCCATCAATCGGCAGCTTCGTCTGTCCACCCTTTTTGCTCGATCGATACCTCACCGCAGGAACGGCTGCTCGGAGCTCTGCCGTGTGCCGTGGTCGTAGCGGAAGCAACATCCCGCATTTGGGGTCCGATCCATCCGGCGGCGCGGCCAGCCCGCTCGCCCGCCCGCCCGCCAACTGGCTTATCGCGGCCGAGTGTTGCGCGCTTAGACCGACCGACCCAATGATCGACCGACAGCAGCCCGCGCAGTGGTGGCCGTGGCCGCGGCTGCAGTTGAGCCGCGCGGCTAATGGTTGTTGGCGTTGCGCGTTATGCATGTGTAACGAGCTGGATCGCACCGAAAACCCATCGTTCATCGTGAGGGATTATTATTCACTATGGTCCGAACAGTGCCCTGGGTATATGGACCCGGAAGACGTGATCCGGGTGCTCAAACGGCACACGGGGCGGCGGGTTTCGTTGGTTTCGGTTGGTCCGGAATGTTTAGCTTCGGATCAGCATTGGAACGGTTCCATCAGTTACGCCAGAACCACGAACCGAGCCGCATCACAAGGCGCGCCGGGTAAAGTTAAACCCTTGGCGCCTTACACCCGGCGTCACCCACGTCAAATTGGCAACTTGGCAAGATGTTGGCATAGCTAAAAGAATTGGATTTAGCTATTCAACTTCTTGTTTATTTTTCCAATTTACTAACATCGCTTCTCGGCCGTGGTGTCGCCGCCGCCGGTGGCTGGAGAGTGGAGTTTAGTGCGATCTATCGGACCGTACCGTGTTGCAAGTGCCCCGCCATGCTCTATCAGCATCCGGTTCCACACACACCCGGGATCAATTTGGTAATGTGTCTGTGGCAAAGGAGCTACTAACGACGGTAAAGTTGGCAGCAGTCATCAATCAAACAGAGACCAATAAAAGTCGCCCGTTGTGAGTACTTTGGTGAGCCCATGTGTACTCACACACACGCCAGTGCTAGGTTCACAGCGGATTTCGTCAGCATCTATCAGCATTTCAGCCGTATCTGAGCTAGAACCATGATTTGGCCCCAAAACCTACAACTCAACACGCATGGAGCTAGGCAGTGCCAGTGTCGGCCAGTTCAGTGCGCACATCCGGTCATCGGTTACCATATCTTGAAGTCTGTTAGCAGCCCATGGCGATACTTCCTTCCATTGCCATCCGGGCGTCAGTGCTACACGAACTGGCGGAGTAAGCGGAGTAGACCAACATCAGGCGGGACGCAAAAGACCGGTAAAGTTCCACAGTAGCTTGGAATGGTCTTGATGCCCCCGCAGTTAGACGTATACCACTTCATCAACCGAGAGGCACCCTTTCAGTGGTCCACATCCTGGCAGAACGAAACCTGCTAATTGATCGATGCACCCTCAGATAAATCATCACGCAATCCGTCGTCTATTTCAGTGTACCTGCGTGCGTGGAGGAGCAGTACCGAGAGTACCTAGTACTACCAAACGGACCTATCAACCTGGGCAGTACCTGGGTCTGGGTGGATCTCGCTGTCTCTGTGGCCGACACCTCATACACAAGGGACTGGTGACCAGACAAGCACCCCAGTAGCGGCTCCAAAGCGTCACGGGGCACAAAGCACCAAAACCCGGAACAAAGCTTTGAAAAGTGGTAAGTGGTCAAGGCTTCAAGGAAAACCGAATGGATGGACGAATAAAACCGGAAGTGGCGCACATTGGCACTGGCGACTGTGACTTTTACTCCACCAAGTTGTACCACAAACCATTCTACATATCCGGTCCGGTCACCCGGCCTCCGTTATCCGGTGTCTACACCCTCGCGCTCGGACGTAGGACACCCGAGTGGGACGTTTGATTGAAGCGAGCTCCTAGCGAGGCTACACACGGCGCACGGCCAGTGGCCCAGCGGCTTTGATTGCTGAGAACCGTCACTTCTTCGCCACGGACCCCTGGTAGAGAGCCCGGAACCCCCCCCCCCCCCCCCCCGTATGTAGCTTCCGGCGAAATATCACCGCACGTTCTCACCTTATCGGTTACTTCACACTTGGCTTTGCTTGCACACCACTCTGTTTGTCGCGTCGGTTGCCGGGTAGCCGGGTAGTAGCCAGAGGCACGCACCTACATGCACACACGCACGCACGCACGCACGCTCTTGATCACGCACGCACTTGATCGATCGCGCGATCCGAGCACCGAGCTATCGCAGCGATGGACCGTTCGTGTCTCTGGTCTGACGTTTACTCGCGCGCTCGCTGTGTGTTGTCACTCTTGGGCAGCGTTACCACCGGCACCTTACACACGCCCGTGCCCGTGCCCGTGATTCACGCACCGCACACGTCGCACGCACCGGTCTGCACACGCCGGTGTTTTTTGGCCCAGGTATCGCCCAAGTTTTTGGCGCACACGTGTCTTCCGAGATACAGCTACCGACCGTTCTGAGGGCTACACCTATAGATACTCTGAGGGTGCGCGGGCGCGCTGACGCAAACTGTTATCACACCGCGGTGGACTCGTTGGTTAAGCAGTAGCAAAACCCGGGGAAAGATGCCTCGGTCTCAGCAGGCAGCAGTCTTGCAAGGCGCGTCCGGACGCCACGATTGTCTATGGTCGAATGTTGAATTCACCTGTTAGCCTTTGCCGTTATAGTTACTCTCCCTTTGGTGGCTCCGCTGGCTGTCACTGCCGCGGTGGCTGTGATGTGGATGGCGCTGCTGACGACGACGACGACGATGGCGATGATGATGATGATGATGGTCGTGGTGAAGATGAAGTAGCAACCCCACCAGCAACGAAGAGCACAGCACTTCGGGCCTACAGGGGTGCACTCGGGCTTTCGGGCTTTCGGGCTTTCGGGCCCGGGTGATGCCTTTTCTCCTGACTTTCGCCTCGGTCGACTCGGACGACTATGACGACGACGACGGCGACGATGACGACGATGATGATCATCGCAGCCATCGCGGCGCAGTCGCCTCGCAGCACACCCCGAAAGGTGAGCTGCGGCTGCCGTCGCCGCCGATCAGCCGAATACGGAAAGAAAGCACCCGCGGCTGGTGGCTGGCCTCGTTTCTAGCCCCTTCCGAATCACCACCCCGCCGCCCCCCCCCAACCCATTCCCACCGCCCTGCGCCGCTGCGATCCTCGCATCCGGCCGTCCCGCGGGCCTCTCAGGGGCTGCTTTCGCTGGGCCGCGAATCGGCGGCGGCGGCGGCATTCTTCTCGCTTTCGCTCTTCTCCGCGCGAAAGCCGGAGCGTGGGGCCGGACAAAAACGAGAGTGTGTACGACCGACCGACCGACCAGAGACCAGACCAGACCAGACCAGACCGACCCGATCGGTGGTGGGACGACGACGACGAGTTTCGCACGGACCTGGCTTGGATCTCGCAGCTCGGAGCTGCAGGTCCCGGGAGATTCCATCCCTCTCGGCTGCCCTAGAGCTGCCGGCGGCTGCGCATTTTTTTCTTGTCCGCTTTTTGGCAGCTTTCCTCTGGAGTGGAGTGCGGCGCTCCCTTTTTCGTGTTGTTCGCTGTTGGAAATATTTCTTCGGTTTTGTTCTGGTTCGTTCGGACTGACCGGTGACCGACCTTCCTTTCCACTGCGCCCCGCCGGACGGACGAAAACCGATCGACGATTTGCACAAAACACAGGGCTACACACATGCATACACAGACACCACGCACCCGGAAGAAAGTGAGGCGGAGATAAGCACATAGGCAAAAAAAGATAGTCGTTGGTCGATCCTCGGTAGAGAACGAGAAAAGGGAAGTGGGTAAAAGAGAGAAAGAGAGAGAAAGAGAGAGAGAGAGCTGCGGTTAGTACCACGGGGACCAAGTGCTGAGAAGTGAGACTCGATAACGCGAGGCACCCGGAATCGGAATGCAGCGGTGGACTCCCTGGCAGGACCCCTAGAGAATTTAGAGGTTTGCTTGTCTGAAGCCTTCCTGAACCCATGTCCCTTTCCAAAGACCCAGACAGCCTGGACAGGCTGGAGTCATCACTGGCCTTGACTTCCGGATTCCACACACGGCGGCCCCGACGCCACCGACAGAAGCACCTGCAATTCTTCACGGAGACTCGGGCAATGCAAACGACGCACCGTAATAACTTGGTCCACAATCTGTGGACCTGCCATATCGGAAACGGGGAAAGGACAACCGCCAGCAACCTTCGGACCTGATTGTTGCAGTGGATTGAAATCGTGCCACCCAGCTCAGCGACCTATCTCTGTTCGGGGTTGCTAGCCATTTGCTGACCTCTGACCGGGAACCGTGCGAATACCACGAGTCCGGCGACTACAACGTATGGTTGTAGCATTCCCAACAGTGTTTAGTCCCAATAAAAGGCGGCCCCGGGGAACCAGAACCAAATTGCTAAAACAGCGGGCCCCAAACCCTGAATGTTCTAGAGACCTACTGGGTCTACTGCTGCGGTACTGCTGGCTACTAGTTTCCCTACGGCCTACGGCGAACTGGAGTCTGCGGGCTCTGGACATATTTAAAAAAAACAGACACACACACGCCTATTTGGGTGCGAAAGTAGTAACGGGCCAGGAGCGACAATGCCGTTAGCCTGACGGTTTTGGAAAGTACCAATTTAAAGTGATAGTGCTATTTTCGCATTTCTGCGTATCGTGTGTGTGTGTTCATGTCTTAATTCAGCTCACGGCCATCTGGCAATCTGCGGACCGGGCCTCGCTTCGATCCCCCCGCCCGCGCCCGCGCGCTCTCTCTCTCTCTCGCACTGCTGTGCCATTTTACATTCTACATTTATACTCTCTCTCTCTCTTTCTCTCTTTCTCTCTCTCTCACACACACTCTCTATCTCATTCACTGTTTCTCCAAGCACCGGTTTTTGTGTTTTCCGTTTTATCTTCACTTCTTTCATTCTTTCTTTCTCTTCTGCTTTCTTCTTTTTATTTATTTATTGTTTGTTGCTGGTGGTCATTTTTATTTTTCATTTTCGTGTTTTTTTGTTTGTTTTTGGTGTGAATTGTGCTTCGTCGGTCGGTTACCATCGCGTGTGCCCTTGTCCGGTAGGAATGTTTGATTTTGACGCTGATTACTGCTGCTTGTTTTCTCCCCCCGAACGGCCTGTGGCATTTTAGTTTTTAACATCAACCGTTCTGTGTCACCGTTTGGTTGGTCACGCACGGGGTCGTCGTATCATGATGGGCGATGACTGCGGTCAAGTTCGGTCCTGGGACTGGTCTGGGATGTCCGTACGGGGACTACGTTACCTGCTAACAGCGGCGGATCCAAGCACAGTTTGGTGTGTTGTATGGTCTGTGATATAACCCTTTTCCTTGTCTGCATTGTCCTAGTTGCAATCATACGAGGCCCCCTCCCCGAAAGTTCCCGTTTTGGGCCATCTGTTTTGGGCCACGAACCTCGTAGCTCGTGACAGTGACCTTCTCGCTCGTGCGGTGACCGCCACCTTTTCACCGGCACCCGGGTGCGGACGAGTGCGGACACCCGAACGAACGACCGACCGACAGACCTGAGCGCGAGCTGCTGACGTGGGGTGATATGAGAAAGTATGCAGATGTCGAGTCGAGAAGGGCCGTCCAGAATGTGGAAGAGAGAAAGTTGAACCGGCGAACTGATCGAGCCGCCGAGCCGGTGTACCGAAAATGTGCATGGCCTGGCCGGGCCTGGGACCTAGAACGGGAAGTGGGACAGTCTGCCAGAAAGTCTGCCCCGGACGAGTCTGCGTCCGGAGGTCCTATGACCCGCCGAGGTGACTCGAAAAGCATTCGGGAGTCAAGGGCACGGCGAACGCGGCAAGTGCGCGGCACGGAGATGCTAGGCTAGATGTGTTTCCATGTCAGCCGAGCAGTGCCGAGATGATGAATGGGACGCGCGCGCCGCGAGACAAGACGCGAGGAGTCGCGGGACGGGGAGCCGGTTTAGTCGCGCGCTTCGCGCAGTTCCCAGATCTCGACGACTCCATGCAGACCAAAAAATGTGTCTGTGCGCGAACGGAACGAAAAGGAAAGACAACACCATTAGGGAAAAGAAATCAGTCACAAATATTTTCTTTTCCCTTCGCCGGGAACCCGTCAGATTCCACGGCCGGCCGGCCGACGGCCAATCTGAACGATACCGTCCGGACCGGACCAGACGCTGGACACTGGACGCTGGAGGGCTCGCTCGCCGCCGCCACCGCCGCCGCCGCCGCCGTGGCAAGGAATGTCGCGTCACGCGCTGCTGAAGAAGTGAGAGTGAGCGCTTCTGAGGGGGCCCTCCCAGGGTGTCCCGCGCCAGGTGGCCGTCCGCCGTCCACCGTTAAGTGGATTGCACAAATGAGGTCAAAGTTGCTGGGATCGTCCAGCAGCTTCGGTGCAACTTTCCAGCAAAGTGCGTACGACGAACGGACCGCGGCCGGCAGAGGACTCCACAGAGCCATCCGGACCTGGTTGGTGGTCGCCGGTTTGCCCTTCTACCGCCGCTGCCGTCGTTCTAGCTGGCTGGCTGGCTGGCTGGCTGGCAGGGTGGGGAGCCTGATCGCCTGGGTCCGCCGGGGCCGGGTCGGGTCGGGTGTACATATCCTGCCCTCGGGGGGGGAACAGACTAACTGTGCCGAATGGACACCGGGACCATCAAAATGTGCCGCCTCAGTTTTGACCTGTGCGTGTCTTGTGCCACTTTTCACTTCACTTCGCTTCGCGCTGGGCTCCGTTTCTTTCACCCCTTTCCATCATCATCTTTCCCTTTCTCTCTCTCACACACACACACTCGTGCGCGCCTGACGCGCTCTCTGCGGTCCTTTGCCGGTCGTCGCCGCGAGATCCTTTCGCTCTTCGTCGCTTCTTTTTTTTTGTTGTTTGGTGCAATTGTGTTGCGCACCGCGCACCGTTTTCTACCCGGCCGGTGGTTCCGGCCGACACCATACCTCACCCCGCTCCCTTACGTCACCCTGCTGTGGTAGAGGTAGCTTTTCATTCCGGGTGAGATCGGCCGCGCAACAGGTTTAGCGCGCAGCTCCGGGTTAGGGCCCCCACTGTCACTCACTCGCCGCACCGGTTGCCGGTGCGGTGCGCTATGTCTCCGATTTTCGTTTCACCATTCCCATCCCATCATCCCGGACCCCCCCCCCCCCCCTCTCAACCTCGCACCAACGGTTGGCTTTCCATCCATCCATCCACATCCACTCCGGAACCGGCCCCGTTCGACTATTTTAGAATCGATTGCAAAAATGGCTGATGGCGGGTTGGTTGTTGGTTTCCCCTTAGACCGGCCCAGCCCACAGGGAGGGGGGAGGGCGGGGGGGAAGGGTTATCCGGACCCGTGGTCCAGCACCTTTTTTTTTTCTTCTTTCGCCTTTTTTTTTTGTTACTTTCCTTTCGCGCGCGGCCCCGGTGGTGGTGACTTTCTCACACGGACACCCGGGCAGCCGGGCCGTCCGGTTCGAGCGCGGCGGCGGCGACGGCGGCGCTGAAGCTGGTGAGATGGCCACCCCCCCCGCTTCCCCGTGGTGTTTTCCCCCGTATTCATATCTCATTCCGGGAACCGGCTTGCCAACTGGCAGCGGCGGCGGCGACGACGACGGCGGCCGAAGACATCCATCAATTGATTTCTAATCATGTTTAGTGTGCCGTTTTGTTTGTTATTGGTTCACAAAGTCCGCGGCCTCCGCAGCTCACTTGTTTTAGTCATTCGCCCCCCATCCCCCCTCCCCTAGGGGCGGACCATCCAAGGCACTCTCTCTCTCTCTCTTTCTCTTTCTCTTTCTCTCTCTCTCTCTCTCTCTCTCTCTCTTTCGTTCTCTCTGATGCGCCGGCTCGAGCCGGGTTGGCATAGATTTTGCGTTCCGTTCCGTGTTTTCTCCTCAACCACATCCTGTTCCAGTCTGTGCTGATATCCTCGCGCCTGGCACTCTCTCACCGGGCCATCCGAAAGAAGAACACTGTCACCGTTAGCACGCGCTGTACTTAGCAATGCGCCTGCTGGTCAAATTCGGCGCTGGTCAAACGTTGTGCACGTAGTACCGTTGCGCTTCGGCTACGTCGCTGCTTGCGCAACCATCCTGCGGTATCGGAAACATTTGCTCCACGTCGATGTCGTAGCGGGGCAGCTTCTCGCTAGAATGGTACGAAAGATAAGATCGGTGGAAGCGATACTGGGGGAGTGGCGCGTTTTTTACCGTAGAAAGGCGACCACGTTGGGGGCCAGAATCGGCTCCCGCGACAGCATCAGCGCGGAGAGATACTTCTGCGATTTCGTCTTCTCGGCGCAGTGCATCAGCAGGGCCCACGAGCCGTAGTCCGTGTCGATGACGTACGTATTGTATATCTCCTCGTCTGGGTGCGGTAATGAAGAATCAGGTAGTAAGGTCCCTGTGGGGGCTGTGTCACTCGGCGGCGTACTCACAGCTGCTCTCGGCGTGCACCCAGTGCGCCGGCTGCTCGTAGTTCGGGATGATCCAGGTGATGTTGCCCTGCTGGAAGGCGGCCGCCGGGTCGTCCAGGAAGACGTAGGTGAAGTTCATCGTCACGTACCCGTCGGACGTCGAGAACGAGCTGCGCATGCACCCGTACTCGGGCAGCGCCTCCGACGACGCGTAGTACTGGATCACGTTCCAGGCGCCCATCATGGCGTTCAGGTTAAAGTTGCGCATCGCCCGTACCTACCGGAACAAACGGGAAGCTGACGTGCGGGCAGCGGGAAGGGGATGATGCTTACCCGGGGACATCGGTCGTTTGGTGTCCCGCTGCGAGGTATCTGTTGAGCGCACTGGTCCACCCATAGCGCTACGAGCAGCGCCAGGGCGAGCCACGGGCGCGCTACCGGTCGCCGGCTTCCTCGCTCACCAGACATAGTCCCTGCCAGCTCCCCGCGCTTGATTGCGGACGAACGTGTTCCGGTTTATTGGACAGCTTTGGCGGACCGATGCCGATGGGGCCGATTTATGGTGTTTTGATTTGATTGGCGAAAATGAATAATCAAATTTCTCCCGGCCGGCGGCCCAGGGCTCGGCTCGGCGGGCCGACGGATGGCCGCAGGGTATGTTTGTTCACTCACCGCCCTGCCCTGCCCTGCGCGCCGATCGCTATTGCGCGCTCAATTCGTTCGAAAGTTGCCGCTATGAAGCGCAGCAGCAGCAGCAGCAGCAAGGGCAACACTTCCGGCAGCTGCGCCCCGTTCAGTTCGGTAGTGTTGGTTTTGGGTTTATTTTTCACTCGGGACTCGGGTGTTCATCTACCTTACCCCGGCACACTAGCTACACACCAGCACCAGGTTTTTGGTTTTTTTTTTTTTTTGAAGAGTGGACCGATCGGCGGTGTATTTATCACCAGCTGGCCTTGTTGGTTGCCAGTTGCGGAATGGCATCGTCGGCGCGTCGCACCGAACGGCACCAGTGCCGTGTGTACGGGTGAGTGCGAGATAAGCGAGAATGCGAGGGCGTTCTGCGAGCGCCGACCATTCTCGCCTCAGCCTCAGATAACAATATGCGGCTCGAGCGTGTGAGAGACGGCAAAACTAGCTACTTTATCATTCGGGCCGTTTGGCCGTTCGCTTTGTTCGCACGGGGCACGGGCAGAGCATCCTTATTTGGCCTACTAAGGCCATCGCCGATCGCACACGCTTCGCAGTGTATTCGTTTCGTGTTTCTGACGCGGCACAGTCTCTCACGCACACCCGGTCCCGGTTGGGTAAGAGTCCCGCGATCGCGTCCCATGGCGAGAAAGTCATGTCCACCGTGGACCAGAATCGACGACGAGACGGCGCAGCATTTCGAATGCAGGCCCGGTGTTCCAGTGACACCGGGCGAAAGTGCGCGCCGGCTGCGACGGGGTACGCTAATTGAACGGTGCGATCGGTGCACTTGGAAACTTTGGAACGCGCCGGCCGGCGCGCCGGCTGATGCATATTGCTGATGTGTCATAATCCTCCCTGGCCCGACCAGGCGGTGATGATGTACCAGGACCCGGAGCCGCCCAAAAACGTACTGGATGAGGTTAGCCCAAACACGCACGGTGTACAGTGCAAATTCTTCAACAGGTTTCATTTCAGACTTTCTCACCGCTTGCTAAGCAACGGCCCCTCTAGTGGACCTGTGACCAGCAGCGTTAGACTCGGACGATGCCGAGCTGTGACCCAAAGAAAGTACCGAAAGACCGGGCGGCAAACGGCGGTGCCGTGAAAACGAAGAACCAAGATGATAATAAACGCACAGCCCGCGTTCCGCGAGAAGCAAAAGTAAGATGACAAAATGAAGAGAAAAAAAAACCAAAACCAAAAGTTCGATAAGCAAAACCCAGGCCACGCGCCTTACGCGGAGACAGCACATGAGTGTGTGCGTGTGAGTGTCCAGCCGTATTGTAGGAAGCGATAGTGGAGAAAGCCGCACTAGTAGAAACACGCTACATAGCACAGATAAAGAAATAAAGAAACAAAAAATGAGAGCACGAACGAAATGACCAAGCCACCAGCCGCCGGCCGGTGGAGAACGGGATGCAGAAGCAGAAGGCAGAAGCTTAGCAGTGGAGCGCTAGAAAGGGCTGGCCCGCTCGGAAATGTTGCGAACGTGGACGATGTCACCCGTTGTCGGGTGTCCACTGCGGGCGAGAAAGTGGACGGAAACGGAGCAAACATTAATTCATGGGAGAGGTAGTCGAATTGGTAGAATAGAAACGAAACCCTCGCGCGCGCGCACACACACCCTCCGTATATCGGTGTATCACGCGCGCAATCAAAAGACTGCAAGCGACGAACCGCTGCGCCCGTTAGTAATGCGCTTGCAAACACGTGGCCTTCGGAAATTCGGTAACTAGCGGTTTGATTTCCTGAATATTTTCCCCATCACAGTCTACCTAGGGGAACCCTTCTTCACAATAACGCCGGAAGTGTATGTAGTTTTGCTTTTATTTATCTTAATCTTAAACGAACTTGGAGGAAGAAAAAACACGAAACATAAACATACAACTAAGCTTGTTAGAATAAATTATCCTGAATAAAGGCGAAAACGGAAAACCACGTCGACGGGTTTGATGGTGTGGTGGCGCGCGCCATTCGCGGAACTAACCATTCAAGCTGCGTGCGCTGTCCGGCCTAGAGTCCGGCGCTCAATGGGGCGAAATGGAGGACAGTTTCTCTTTTGTGCCTCCGAGCACCAACAAACCCAAATTTAGGCTACGACGACTGCGACCCGCGTAGTCGATGACGCGGCAACGCGGCCGGGAGATGCTTCGCTGAATGAATCACTGCCTCGCGGCTGCTCCCGCGTCCAGGGTGGCCCGGTGGTCGTTCGCGTACAATTAGATGCCGAAAAGTGATTCGGCAGGCTCCGAAAGCGCGCAACGCGGCGCGATGTGCGGCGCCGCGATCACCTCGCGTCGCTTTCGAACGTTTCCATCGCGCAAAAAGGTGGCCTAGAGAGGCAGGGGCCTAGTTCCTGGCACAGCTCCTGGAATGCATTCCGTAAGCATTTTGAGAGAATCAGTTCCCCTATCCTTTGCGTGTACCAGCAAGCTGTAAGCCGGTATTAGCGGGCGTGGAGTGTTGTTATTGAAATGATGTCAATTCGGTTCTTGAAACGTGAGAGCGAGAGTGGTGTTTATGTAGGCATACTTTATCCGCGTGTCCGATCTCACCAAGAGCGTAGCATCCCTTGTTCTGGAGTGAGGTTCTTGAGTGAGGAAACAGTTTGTACTATCGTGCTTAGGCTTGGATCGTAACGCGTAACGGGTGGATTGTTTATACCTATTTAAAATATGTTCCAAGTGCCTGACCAACGAAATGGTGGTGGCACCACGAGCTCCCCCAGCGCACCTGCTTTTCGTAATCTCTGGGCGCGCTTCTCAAGGAAGCGGCGAGAAATTACCCAAACGAACAATGCCGAAAGTGTTGGTTCACTCGCGCCACGGTCACGCCAGATCTTCTGTGGTTGATGTTTCAGGTTCTCTAACTGCTCCGAAGGGTGGGCAAGCTGGAAGTTGGTACCTTCAAAACATGCATCTTAAACGCAAGACACTCGGACCAGATTTTGGGCCAGGGTACAAGTCCACTGACGATTTGGGGAAGACCACCGGTGGGATATGTCTCCATCCCCCGGGGGGTGGGGGCTTCCGATGAAGCGACTTTCACGTGGCCGTGGCCTTTGTTTCCAACACTACCGTTGGTGAGGGTCCCCGATTAAAGGGCTCTCGCTCTTATCCTAGACCCCCTGGCCACGGGCACGGGTGCGATGAGGTGCGTAAGCGATTGGAAGCATTAATTACTGGCCTTTCCAGGTTGTGGTGGTGGTGGTGGTGCTAGCAGCAAACGCCCCGCCGTCATTTAATATCCCGTTCGACGGGGAAAGTTAACTTCCGCGTCGCACTCGCATGGGCTCGCCTCGCCGGCGAGAGTGGCGGTTGGCCCATTACGGTTGGTTAGGGAAATGATTACGATAGGTGAGGCGAGAGTGCGGGGCGCCTCGGGATGAGGCACAATGGCGGCGTGCGAGAGTGATGGCGTGCGAAATCACACCAGAGAGGCGCAATTGACTGGAGTGTGTTGGATTGCTTTGTTTCACCTACGCTTTGCCCTCTCAGAAGTCCAGGGTGGTGTTTTTTTTTACTTTCTGGGCGAAAGTGAAATTTGAAGGCCACCGACCGGCCCGACGTAAATCGATTACTGCGCGAGGATCGTGAGATCGGTGCGGTGCGTAATTTATGCTCCGTTCGCTCTGCTCCACTCCACGGCCAATGAGCTGGCACACTCAAGTGCCTGGGTTAGGGGTATCAACCCCTGCCTATTGGTTGTTGAGTCAATGTACGAACAAATGAGGCTGGGGACTGAGTCATTTGTTGCGCCTTTCCATCGGCTGTTAATTTATCACTTCTACAGGTGACTTGAAAGGTTGGACTGTTACATCATATATCTGAGCTCGAAGAACTAGCGACAGAACGTGATCCCAAACATTCTCGTGACCCCAAGTCTCGATATGATCAAGCACGAACTCGCAGCAGATCGAGTCAACATCTATATTCCTTTCTTGTTTGTTGGCCCACAGGGTTACAGTTCTTTTGGAGCTAAAAGTTATACTTTCTCTGGTTGTTCGATAAAATCGCTACACGTACCTACTGACCTCTCGTGCAGTTCGTAATGCGAAATGGTGGCCGCTGTTGCTGTTACGTGGGGTGCTGCCACGTCCACAGGACGTGTCGTTTTGGGCTGCATCGATGGTGAAATCGTGACCATTCTGGATGGGATATCGTCCTGTAGCAACTATTCTCGCCATACCCGTTTGATGTCTTCTTCGGGTCAACCGCAAACGGTCCATCCCCTTCAGCAAGTTGCAATGGGAGCTGTCGTCCTAATGACAACACACCGAATGAGGGTTTCGTTGTGTCCGTAATTAGGAACCCACAAAGAAAAGGAGCAACGACTATGTGTCGTCCCGGCTCTCTATAGCCCAACTGCAGCGGAGCGAGCATAGATTTGACGCGTCAGTGAAGATAACATGTTTTATTTTTTTTTTGTATTAAACCAACAAGCCGTCAGGATTAGGTTCTTGGGAGAGTACTCATCTTGTTCGCGCCCAGATCAGTCGGTTCGAATGCGGCAGACGTCACTTCAATTCGTAATTTCCGATCTGCGTTATCAAATTAAGTGTGCTAAGGAAATGACAAAATATTCTCTGCCGAAATTGAATAAGTTTGATTCTTGAATAAGTAATTCTTATTCAAATTGAATAAGTTTGATTGAAAGTTTGAATTAATCTCACCCAAGCTCGGGTAGCTTATCACACACGCCCGTCAACTCGATAGAAAAAGTTTGGGACTCGGATCTGGGCACAATGCGATATAGGAACAATTACCGCCGGCGGATATCGTGAACGAACTCGAGAGAAGCGGTTCGCACGACTAAAGACGAAAGTGAAGATCAAACGGACGTCAATTTCCCTTTTTAAATTCTTTCGTTATCGCCATCGGTAAAATTACGGTAAGCGAACGGACAGTAAAGTGGAACGGATGAGCGGAGTGAGAAGATTGGAGCAAAACGAAATAAGAAGGAAAAGGAAGAAGAAAAAGCAAGGAGACGAAGAAGCAGAAGTAAAAGGTGTAAAATGTGCAACCGATGTACCCCCTATATACGCACATCGAAGTGCGGAAATGCCAATTCAGAGACATTACTGCTTGGATTTCGCTATATTCAACTCGCCAGCCGAAGGAAGCCAACAATACCGGGAAGTTTGATTAAATCAAATCAACCAAGAATAAGTGTATCTGTGACTTTGAAACAATGGTGCTTCAACGATTAATGCGGCATTTTTTTCTATTAAGGCACATTTATTTACAATCTAGATACCGTGGCGTGGTTCGGGTGGAAATTTTGTAATATGCAAAAAAATAATCTTGGACAGATTTTCTGCAAATGGAACTGGTGAGGGTAATACGATCGATGCAATGAAACAACCAAAGGGTAAACAATGACGCCGAACAAATATGGCTCCGTCTGTTTTTCACTATTAAAAGAAACCACGCCGTTCCACGTTGTAAAAAATGCTGTTCGTTGATGGTAAAACCTGCCTAACCGTACATACAGCAGGAAAGTCCATTAGCTCGATTTGATTTCCTCGTTCATCCATCTCGTAAATTGCTTTTGACGCGTAAATTTAGAAAGTACTGAAATGGACCGCAAAAAGTAAAGTAAAGAAAACGCATATGGATGGTACTGCACTCGTTGAATTTATCTCACTATTTATTTTAAATTAAGTTATTTCTTTCTTAACGTTGTACAAAAAACTGGTACTGGTTTTAGTGATGCCTTATACTGCCGGTTTTATCGATGTAAAGTTAATTTAAACTCGACAGAAAAAAGTCTTCAACAAAGGATGCTTCTTTGGTCACGGATCAACCGTACCGATGATTTAAATGACCTACTAACAGTTTGGTTTTATGGTTTTACAAATTCGAGTTATTGAGCAGCTCTTTCATATAGCACTCTGATCTTTAAACTGGCACCAACTCGACATCAACGTTCGGTGAATTTGTATCACTAATCCCATATAAACGATGGGTTCTTTTGTGTCCATGATTTAGCCAAATTTCTTGCTAATTGCACTGCATATGTCCCTGTTGTTTTAATCTAATGCGACATTTCATACTGTTTGTGGCCTCGAACCATCCTTAAGGATCTATTTTGTGAGCGGCACCATTCAACACCCTTTCTTGAATGCCTTGGGAGTAGCTTTCAATCACCTAATAATAATAAACCGCGCATAATCAATAATGATGTAACTGCTACCTATGATTTTGGGCAATTAAAAATAAATAGAACATATCGCAGCACAGTTGTGCAGTGTTTTTCATTTATATAATAATTGCCGTATCAAGATATCAAGATAATTTTGTATATTCAATTGAATTTAAGTTAACTTACGGGATTTGAAATTGCTCTTGATACAATTACAGACCACAAACTGCTTCTCTATATGAACTAAAACCAACATACTTTGCTGCAAAAATACACAGTAAACGCTAATATATCACATCAGATTTTTCGGTTAACATCCATCAATCAATCCATCAATCAATAAATTTTGAAGAAGAATTGTGCTACTTTGAACAAGGTTCAAATTGTGAATGTTGCACATGTGTACCGCAAACGACATACTAGTTAACGCCGTGTATGGACGTCAATGTTTCTGCTATACCGAATTATGTGATCATACCATAACATATCCTATCTTAATCAGAACCTTAGGTAATTTTCACGACGAGGCCTAAGGCGAACTTAACAATAGGGTAAACAAGTACTAAGCAATTCTGCTATGTAACGTTGTAGCCCATCCATACAAAATTGTTTCACATTGCACTAAATATACGATTCGGTGCAGCTTACACGGACAATCTACGAAAGAGCCGCATCACTAAATATACTAATAAGAAATTGAAGTCAGTTATCTACTAGCACCGCCGCATCCGGCCCATACCTAATCGGGATAGCTAGGTTTGTTCAAAAAAACTATAATAAGAAATGTAAACAAATGCTTTATAATCACCAACATAATTGCGCAAAATGAAAGCGCCTTTAAAAAAAACCATTTGCTTTTTTAAGCATTAAGATGTTTTGACTAGGTACCGCCTGGACATTATGTAGACTAGATGCGACAACGGTGTTAGTAGGCAACTACATGAGTAATGTATGAATGGTGTATTTAATGAAACTTAGATGCGTATACAAATAACTGTAAACCAGTCAAACACGCCCAAACAAGACAAAGCAAAGAAAGAGACAACCCCTATAAAAACGAGGGAAACAAAAAATTATTCGATCGTAGGATTGAACACGTTCGAATGCTGGTTCAATGGCACAATAATAACGTGAATTTTTAACGTATCGCGCCGTTCCCCGACCATGTACAAACTAGGCGTATGGACACCGCAGAGTTGCAGATCGTCAAACGGCACCAAATTGTCGATATTTACCACCCGCTGGTCGCTGGAGAAGTATGCGATCCGCACGCGGCAGTTATGGACGTATTCGATATCATTTTGCATGCCAGCAATCAGGACACCGATCTGAAAGAAAAACAAGATAATAGTAATAAAACCCTTTCAAAATATCAATAATTATCAATAATCAATAGTAAACAATGAGCTAATGCTACAGTCAGGGTACTAAAATACTTTATATATATACGGGATTTATGGTTGATGTGAGTGTCGAAACATCTCGCAGTGACATAACATCACATAAAGTGACTATACTTCGCGTGAGTAATGTACTTCTTTCTTTTGATATGGTCGTTGCCGCAGGTTGTTCCTCTACGATTGCTGCAAATGGAAATTTCCTCCTCCGCCACGCTTTAATGATCCGCTGATTCCACCCCCGCTGATAGAGCAGTCGGTATTGTTCGTCACTGTCACACAGCTGGCCTGGATTCGAATCCCTGCATCGGTTGTCACGCAGCCGGCCATGGTTTCAATTCCCGATACCGGCGGCGGTTGGCCCGGCCCGATACCGGATACCGTGACAAGGCGGTTGGCGCGGAACCAACAACCCCGCCCGTAAAAACGAACCGTTACAGGGAACACCAGAGATTAACATTGTCTCTGGTGCAGGATAAGACTCAGCTCAGCAGTTGTTTTCGAAGAAGACGAAAAAGAAGAATGTACATCTTACTTTTGATATGGTCGTTGCCGCAGGTTATTCCTCTACGATTGCTGTCAATGGAAATTTCCTCCTCCGCCTCGCTTTAATGCAGGCCTCGTAAGCACTCATCCTGATACTTTCATGTATGCATATTTAGCTTACCATGTAACGACGTTCCTCGTTCATTGGTTCCTGATTGGTAATTCTTAACCGTACAGTACGAATAATGCTTTCCGGAATCTCTTGGTTAGTAGCGGCGCTGTAGACTCCAATTAGTTGCGCCGGCTTATAACGTACCCCAAGCGGGTAAAATTCCACGTCCCATGCATCACTTTGTTCTGTGGAAGAGGGAAAAGAAAACGCATCGTTTTTAATGTGTCGCCGAAGGGTACCATCAGGGTTTTCCGAAGTAAGGAATCATCGTGAAAGACATAAATGGCTTACCATCATTATCGATGAAGGTTTTTGGCGAAAAGAAAACCGATGCAATGCTCGAGTACTTTTCCATCTTTTCAAAAAAATTACAAGCAATCTGCAAACTCCAAAAGTCCGCCGTATAGAGCCGTGGCGTGAACTGGTGCTCACCCGCCTCCGTTTGGCACACTGCGTTGACTATATCGAGTCGCTCCGAGTGAAAATTCATTCCATCGGCAACGCGAGCCACGAAAAATTCTTTCATGAATTGCGTGCACGGGCTCATCAGCACATTGGCCATCTCGATCAAGCTCATCATCGGGTAACGTATGTGAATTAGCACACTGTAAACCATGCTGCGAATGGCATCTTCCTTTTTTGCGCGATGCAGGTCCGTCCGGCTTTCTATCAGGGCTTTTTGGTAAAGAAACCAGCTCTCGACCATTTCGTAAAGCCGATACTCACTCCGGATAGCCAGATCATTTTGCTGCACCAACCACTGCATAACACCTTGATTGAGGTGCTCCCAGCCGGAGTAAGAGAGCACGAACTCTAGGTTCCATTTTAGGAAGTTTTCTAATAGCGTGGCAAGGTGTTTGCGCTGTGACGAGATGAGCAGAGAGTTGTGTAGCCATTCCACAAAGTACCCCTTCACCGTCGCCTTGGTTATGTGTTTTTTCATATAATCGACGCAGAGCTGCGCCATATCGCGGATGTTGTATTTGTCCGCTAGCTTCAATATATAAACGGCCGTATCGACGGACACATTAATCTCGCCATGGTACATGTACCGCAGAAACTGCGGAAACACCAGCTGACACCTTTCCTCCTCCTGCAGCTTGACGACATTGTCACTAAACTCACGCCAGCTGCCATTCATTAACATTACGTCGAAGACATCGCTGCTGGCGCAAAGTATTATGCGGTGAACCGCATATCGCTTTTCCCCGACAACTAGTATGACATCAGAAGTCAGACGCTCGGCGTACAAGTTGGCTATTTTTGTCAAAACACCTTTTGTATTGTGTAGCTATATGTGGTAAATCAAACGGATAGAAAAAGTTAGCCTATGCACGCGAAAGCTACTAGCGTTTACATACCAGTTGCATCCCGTAATCAGTGTTCGTTTTAACTTCTTTCATCTCACAATCCTGCTGCTCTTCGACATCATTTTCCACATTCATTGCAGACCAACGCGAAGAGTATGGTGAGGGTTAACGGATCGACTCGCCACAACGGCACACTATTTCGCACTATTGTTGCTTTCTTCAGTTCGTCAAGGTGGACCTTAATAGACCTGCCAGGAAAAGGAAACATGAGAGGAGTGAAACAACACAATAAATCAGATTTCATTATCTGGTGCGTATATAGTTGGCTACATTCAGCTGCGATAGCCGTGCAGTTAATGCAACAAGCGGAATCCCGCAAGCAAGCATCGTCACTTTAATAACAAATTCGGCGATCTACACTCAGTACCTTTGCAACCCTTTGGGATGTTTGATTCTTCTCAAAAATAGAAAATTGCGAAGATGCCGATGCTGTTTGTTCTGTAGTTTCGCTTTAGGAATTAGGAATCACAATTACAACATGCATCAAACGTTGACAGCTTGGCGGCCCCTGTTTAGCACTCAGATCGACACTGTGCCGTGATTTTGATACGGGAGATTTCCATCCCTGTACTTTTCGACTCGTGCTTATAGGTTATGGAGACCAAGCATCCTGAACGAATTATAATTTTTCGCTTATTCGTACACACATATGTAAACAAAGACTCGGTTACTTACCACGGAATTTTACACCTTATAGAATTGATTCCACTTCTGAACGATTAGTTTGAAGTTTACTAGCGATGAACGACGAATGATTGTTGTTTTGCTTGATTGCAGTTTGCGCTAGCTTTCCGCTCGTAGAAAGCCTAAACGCATATTGAAGATGAATTGCCACGGTGTAAAGTAATGTGCGAAATCAATATGCCTCAACCAGTTTGCACTAGATACATTTAATTTCTTGCCAATGCAGCCCGTCGCCGTTAGCTTACCGCTTACGAATACTATAATTATACATACTGTGTATGCAAATGCACCATTAGCTTTGATCTACAAATGCACGCTGCTGTATAAAAGTGCGCAGTTGAAACTCTACGGTGAAACTCCTATATAACAACGCTCGTAAAAGCTTCGAACAAACTGTTCGCACCAGAGCTTCTATACATCCTGATTGGCTGCGCGTTCTGATGATTGCAAATGTGTCAAAAATTCTGCTGTAAGATTGGTTGAATTATGATGTGTTATTGATTTGGTTAGATAGGAGTACCAATCTATGTTTCAGAGCTCTAAACTGTTATTGCTTTGCTCCATCGTAAAGAGTTGGTATGTAGAAAATATGTAGGTATGTTGTTCGAAAAACAAGGTTGCTACAATCGGTGTGCTATGAAACGTCATCAATCTGTCAATAAATAAAGTGTAAACAAAAATTATCTTTTGCCAGCTCGTCTAGACTCAAATACAATGAAACGCCGTTTCCGCGGAAGCATGTCGCGAAGTGTGCCAAAATTATATTTATTTTGCCTGGCTACGATTACATCCGAAACTGTGCGTCGAATTGGTTATCATCAGAAGATGACCTGAGCGACCCACTGATAACCTCCAGTGGAGGCATTGATACGTGATGTGCGGTGACCAGTTTGGTCGCTGGTTTTGTTAGCGCAAAAAAAGAATATTCGAATTTTCTTGAGAGACTAATGAAGCGCAGAAATAATCCCGCAGCGACAGCGTTAGGTCACGCAGAACTCACGCAGCCTCTGGAGTGTAGCTCAATTCGTGACAGCTCGCCTAGCACGGTCCTAAGTTTTCAATCCTGGTTGAGCAGGAACGAAAGTGAAACGGCACCAGCGAGCAAGCGTAGGAACGACCAAGAGGACAACCGACCGGCGTGATCGTAACGGCAAAACCTGTTTCTGCAACAAACAAAGAACGAGATGTTCGCTGCAAAACGATATATTGCTCTCGTTTCTACGCACTGTCGCTATGCGGCTTTTCGCGTATCACCGCGGCACAGCGGTTCTCCCGCATGGAACGCGGACGGCGTAAACGCATTGTCGCCCGATAGCTTCAGCTCCCCATCAGCCAGCACCGTATCTGTTCGTTTTGCATCATCGTCCTTGCCGAAAACATCATCCAACGTAAGTTTTATGTGTCCTATAATAATGGCCTAAAGAAATACGGATATTGGGAAGTGAATAATGGAATAGACTTACTGTGGAGCACGTGGCGCGCTCGAAAATTGATCATCGTTTCAAATGATCCTGGAATATAAATATCACATAGTTGCAAATTGATCAAAACCGGTGAGGTTTTATGATCACAATGAAGTCAATTGTTAGCCATTTTTCCGTGGCTTCTAATGCAAGCTGGTTAACTTTAATTCAGAATCCATGCGTTTGTGCCTTATCAATCTCGGTAGACTGGACCCGCTATTAATTATAACCCGGGTGTCTGCGGGCTAAATCCCTGAAATTGGTGACTTTCAACCATCCAAACAACCAAATGATGCGTCGTGGTCGTGGGTAATCATCATTGCCCCATTCACGCCCGGTAACAGTTACGATCGACTGCGGGCGATAACGGTTTTGTATGCAACAATAAACACATGCAGTAACAGTATTTTGTTACCTATTAACAGTACTTTTTGTTATTGTTTGCTAACGGTGCTCACGGCAATAGTAACGCGTTGTGCGTACCACTTCTACAATGCCAGTGGTAGGACACACTGGTAGGTTTATTCCTTTTTTCCCTATGTATGTGCTCTATAAACGCGATAAAGTAGCCAAGGTCGGCTCCATATTAGTTAGGCTACAAATCGTGGCATCGAGTTTGCATTGCTCCGTGTGGTTGTACAAAACAATAAATAACCGGCCCCATCGCCCTTGTTGCTGATCGATGTCGTCGATCGGACCCACTGAATGCAGACCGGATTGGACACACTTTGTGGCACATCACCGATGATAGTGATACAGTTATAGCAACAACATGATACGCGGACGATGTTGGTTGGTAATGTACCTCCATTTCGCGTACAGCGATAAGCGAACGATCGTCATTTGCCCCCATGTCAAGAGAGCTCAAGCGAGCGAGCGAGCGAGCGAAAACAAGCGAGATGTTTTCAAGATTGTTATTCTTTTCTAGTTGAAAAGATCCCGATCAAGAGCGTAGGAAACGGATGCTGGGCAACCGCGATTATCGCACCGTAGAAAGGAACACATTCCACGTCATGGCCGTACTCAATCAGATCAAGCTAACAACTAAAACGCCAAACCTGCTCACGGGGTGGCTTATAAGTTCAACCCATGGTAGCATCAATCATTCAGTAATCAAAGACGAATACGCTTGGTGGTGCAGTTTCGGTTTCGCTTGCTGTTGGTATCAGTTGAGTCGTAGTAATCGTCCAAGGGCAACATTAAGCAACTAAGCTTCCGGGCCTTAAAATGAGTAAATTCAACAAACCCACTGTAAATAATAGTCTCCCTCCAAGAAAGGTTTCGTGCCGTGCACTGTATCTTTTGCAGTTTCATTTTTCCTATTATCCACCTTGTTTTCCAGATGTCCGGCAGTGCCAAATTGTTGCACCAGAACTTGTGGGATCAGGATGTGGAGCTTATGGATCTGATACGCAAAGAAAAGAAACGGCAGATACGTGGATTGGAAATGATTGCCAGCGAGAACTTCACCTCACTCTCCGTACTACAGTGCCTGAGCTCTTGTCTGCACAATAAATACTCGGAGGGGCTGCCCGGCCAAAGGTGGGTGATTTGCGTATGGTAGTCGTGCTCTCTGTAGCTACGGTCATCCAGGGTAGCTCTTTTGTTGAGGTGAGCATTTTCCGTATGATTCTAGGTATTACGGTGGCAATGAGTTTATCGACGAGATCGAGTTGCTTGCTCAGAAGCGAGCATTGGAAGCGTACCGTCTTGACCCAGAGCAGTGGGGATGCAACGTTCAACCGTACTCGGGTTCACCGGCTAACTTTGCTGTGTACACAGCGCTGATCGAACCGCACGGCCGTATTATGGGGCTGGATCTGCCAGACGGTGGTCACCTAACGCATGGTTTCATGACGCAAACAAAGAAAATTTCTGCGACTTCAATCTTCTTCGAAAGTATGCCTTACAAGGTGAACCCTCAGACTGGCCTGATCGATTACGACAAGATGGAGGAGTCGGCCAAGCTTTTCAAGCCTAAGGTGATCATTGCCGGTATCTCGTGCTATTCGCGCTGCCTGGACTACAAGCGTTTCCGTGAAATTGCCGACCAGAACGGAGCGTATTTGTTCGCCGATATGGCACACATTTCCGGACTGGTTGCGGCCGACATCATTCCATCGCCGTTCGAGTACGCGGATGTAGTGAGCACCACCACTCATAAGACGCTACGAGGACCCCGCGCCGGCGTTATATTCTTTCGTAAAGGTGTACGAAGCGTCAAGCCCAACGGCGATAAGGTACTCTACGATCTGGAGGCGCGCGTCAACCAGGCCGTCTTTCCGGGGCTGCAAGGGGGCCCACACAACCATGCGATAGCCGGTATTGCAACATGTATGCTTCAGGCGAAAACACCCGAGTTTCGTGAGTACCAGGAGCAGGTGGTTCGGAATGCGCGTGCCCTTTGCCAAGGATTGCTCGATGCGGGGTATTCTGTGGCGACGGGTGGTACCGATGTGCACTTGGTGCTGGTCGATCTGCGCCCGGTGGGCATTACGGGTGCGCGGGCGGAATACATTTTGGAGGAAATTTCCATCGCCTGTAACAAGAACACGGTGCCGGGCGATAAATCGGCCCTCAACCCATCCGGTATTCGTCTTGGCACGCCGGCCCTGACGACGCGTGGTTTAGGGGAAGACGACATGAAGCAGGTCGTAGCTTTCATCGATCGGGGGTTGCGACTATCTAAGGAGATTGCCACACTGTCTGGGCCGAAGCTGGTCGACTTCAAGCGCACCATCCACGAGAACGCCGAGGTCAGCGGTAAGGTGCAAGCCCTGCGACAGGAGGTGGAACGGTACAGTGAACAGTTTCCTCTGCCTGGCTATGAGGAATTCTAACATAATAAAAGCCTCCGTTGCAACGCTATTGCACACATACAATGAATTTCCCAGATTGATTTTTTTAAGGAAGAACAGCGCACTCAGAAGGGGAATGAAGGCGTGTCGGTTGAGATCTTTTAATGTCCCCTGACCGCTCAATCAAAATGGTCATGCTCCTGCCCATAACAGTTTCGTTACGATCGTCGAGTGACGAAGATAAAAAATTTGCTCGCGCCAAAACGTTATAAACGTATTAAGGAGCGGCAGGGGTGTGCGAATGTGTCTGACAGCGATTACTCTGAATAAAGAAAACATTAAATTCTCCTGAAACTTATGTGTTTGTTCATCAACTTACGCACCTGAGTAATTCAGTCCCTGTATAGTCTGGCGTTGCGCATGGTTGCGTCGCGGTTGACGTGGGACACTAACTCGCGGTGCTTGCTATCTCATCTGGTTTACGACGTCGGAGAATAACGTTTCGTACGTGTGTGATAAAATTTTATGATTGTTATTCGACAACACAATTTAGGGCGTACAAAAAGTTCATATTAATTCAGTGAAGTTACCCCGAAGTACGGGTATGCGGTCTCTTGCGTGTGGCACAACATGAGTACTTTGATGTAAGCATAAGTTAGCGTAAAATTAATGTTCCGTACAGAAGGGCCTCACTCATGTTTTGGCCCCTGACGTCGCACGTCGGTTAGGAGTTATTGCGTAGTTCGATGACCACCCCGCCCACGTTCGGGCTATCATTAATTCGTTGATATTTCAAATCCGACTCTACCCGGTATCGGACGGGCAGGTTTTGCTGATCGGCCATTCCAAAAGCGGAACCTTTCCGGATTATCAAGTGCTTCCGTTGATCCGAATAATCGTCGGGGCTGGAGCCACTGCGCGGTACGATACTGGCCGTGTCCTTGTTCGGGCCGACCGGTATCCGGGACCCGAGCGCCTGCTCCTGGCCACGGGTGATGTAAGTGTTGAGATAGTCGCGGGATGCTGAGCGCGGGGACTCACGGCACATGTCGCCTTCGTGCAGTGTACGATACAGCTCTGGGGCACGGTTCTGCAGGTTCCGCAGGAACATACCTTTTTTGTCGAGTGTGTGCGTTGGCCCCCCACTATCCGGTTCCCTCGCGGCATCGATGCGATCACTCTCGTACAGTGGTCCGTTCGTTAGATCGCGCGTGCTGCGACTAATGTAGTTGACGATCGACGGGCTCTTGAGCTGCAACGACGACGGATCCTTCTGCTCTTCCAAGTACGAGCTGGACCGATAAAATCCGCCAACCGGTGCATGCTGGTTGCGTTGCAATTTTTCCAGGTAAATTGGACTTGGATCGTTGGTTCCGTTCAGCCCGTGAACGTTGAAAGACTTGCTGCGGTTAAGGGTCTTATACGACCGCGCCGGTTTGACCGGACCGGCGGTGGCGAGCACCTGGGACTGGCCTGCCACCGGGCTCGCCGTCGGCAGATTAACCCGGTTCACAATCGACACGTTGATTGTGGATGAGTGCAATGGCTTCGAGCCGTGCAGCAGCTTATTGTGTTGATGGTGGAGATCGTTGCGCGGCAGTGTCTGTGAGCTGTGGGAGTGCAATGAGGCGACCGGTCGCCCCAGATACTGCACCTCCGGATGCTCATAATGGCCACCATGGCTGCTTGTCGGCAGGCGGTTGGTGCTTTTGCTGAATCGACCGAGGTTCGAATGGCGATTGGAGTGGGGCAGATGCTGGAAGACCCTTTGAAGTGGACGAAACGCAAACACCCAGGTTATCGCCATTCGGCATTCAGAGCAAGGGTGGGGTACTTACCGTGGCTGCGAGGACGTGTAGTGACGTCCGGGCACTTTGGGCCCCACACCGACGCTGTCAGACATGTCGGTGGCCGTTGCATCATTATACTTGTTCTCTTTGCCGTAGATGCCAGCACCGTAGGGATTCTCGCCGAGATAGTACGTTTGTCTAGGCGTGAGACCACTGCCACTAGTGCTATCGACGACCTCTTGCTGATGCTGCTGCTGCTGCTGCTGCGTCCTGTGTCCGTTCCTTCTGAGCGTGGGTCGGTCAGTTCCATCGGAGAGCGGCAGGTCCGTTGCGACGTGAGCGTCCCGCTGCTGTTCGTGGATTGGCGGCGGCGGCGAACCACTGTTACTGATGTGACCGTCGATCACGTTGTACTGCTGGTAAGTCGGCGATTGGTGCTTGAGCCGCGCTGACCCTTGCCCCGTGAGTGACGATACGGGCGACGATGACCGCTGCTGCTGCTGCTGCTGCTGTAGCTTGGAGCTCTTCATTTTCAGCTTCCGTTCAGCGCTGTTGGAACGTATCTTGCACATTAGCTTGCGGAACGACTTTCCGATGGCGGATCCAACGAAATTCGACTTCGACAGTGCGCTCTGCGGTCTGCCTACAGATCGCTCGCCACCGCCCTGGCCATGACCGTGACTCAGATCCTGGATGCTGCTGAAACGCGTTTTCTGGTAAGGCTTGCGCATTGTCTGCGCTACGGGCGGTATTGGAATCGGCGACACCGAGCGACTGCGTGGCCCGTACCCATGAACTATTGCCGCCCCTCTAACCGGCTTTACCTCATACTGTGGCCGGGCATTCGAAGGATACTGCTGGTGTGCCGGGTGTTGCCGGGCCTGGTGCTGCAGTGGCTGGTGCTCCTGAAGCGAGCGGTTCTCTCGTCCTGCGGCGAACGATTGTGCGAGTTGCTTACGACGCTGCGGCACCTGCGGTCTGCCATCCGGTTGCTCCGGATGGCCACTGTACGGCTGCCTGGGAGGCCGATCTCGCGGAAGCCCATCTCCGCCCAGCTCCGTCGCTCGCGGTTCCATGACGTAACTGCCCGTCTTGTCCGTTCCGATCTGCTCCGGGCTTTCGTGCTTTTTGGTTTCGCGGAACCCTTTTCGGTACCCACGCCCACCGGAACCGCTACCGAACGGTGTGTCTTCACGGCGGCACCCAGGCGACGTCGATCGTGGCCCACGGTTGGACCAATTCAACGGTGTACCGGCCGGGTAGAGCCCGGGCTCCCCTTTGGAAGCATCCAGCGGGTCCCGTTTGGCACCGGTGGAAGCGCTCGGGCCAGAGTAGTTCGGGCGATCGGGTGCATCAATCGGGCCCAGCAGCGAGCCGTTTCCGTCGGTTGACTTGATCGTCACGTTGAAGTAGGTTTTCTTCGTCGGCTCCACCAGCAGCTCGTCGAGCTCCTCGTGCGAGTCGCGCGACGAGCGCGACTCGCTGCCAAAGTGACACTCGAGCCACTTGTTCGTTTCGTGCTTGCGCGTTTCCTCCTCCATGTCGAAGTCGAGCGGCTTTTTGGTGAGCGCATCGAGCCGATCGTTCGGCCCCGGGCCACCCGGGCCGGCCGCCGGGAATCCCAGCCCGGCCCCATGCTGGTTCGGCCCCTTGCTGTGCCCCGGGACGAGTGGTGCCAGTTCCTTCGGGTGGCGGCCCAACCGGCGCGCCTTGCGCAACCGATCGGACAGACTGTCCCAGTCCGACAGCATGCCGGGCTCGCCCGGGGCCGTCTGCCCGTCCTTCTCCAGCTGTGTCTGCTCCGCCGCGTACCGCATCTCGTGGCCAATCACTCTACCGTTCGCCAGCAGATCCACATGCTGTTCGTCGCGTTGCTTGTAGTAGCGCTGCGCGGACGACTGCAAAAGATGGGGCGACGAACTGTCTGTTAGCGCAACACAAGAAACGGGGCGCAAATCAATTTTCCGATTCCCTACCTTCTGTTCGATCAGTCGCTCGTCGTTATGCGCCTGGTCCGAGCCGGGCACCGGGTACGCCCCGGCCGAGTCCGGCGGCAGCTCGTCGTCGTGCACTTCCTCGTGCTGGCGCGTTTGCTGCTTCTCCGTCACCAGGGTGCCGTCCGGTTTCACCAGCTGCCGGATGTCCGTGTCCTCCCTGTCGATCACTTTCTTCGTCTGGACCGTGTGCTGAACAATCTGCGGCTGGCCAGACGGCGGGCTGAGCTCCGCCCGTGCCTTCTCCGATAGCAGCAGCTCCCGGATGTCGCCCCCTACCCCACTACGGACTACGCCAAGGTACGCCTGGCAGAAAGGACAGAAAGAACCACCACGATTACTGTGACGTTGGATTAAGGGCCGAATAAAAAATTGACATGGCGCATTAGTATCAAGTCCCGGGTGTTCCCGGCGTTATGGAAACAGGAAACCTATCACACATCTGTGTGTGTCGCGTAACCTAATACCTTTACAAAGTAAATGGTAAACTTCAACTCCAATCGTAACATGTAACATTTTCAATCCAAAGTGCGGCGCGCCTGGAGGTGGTAAGGCGGCCGCGGATGAGAATCTTGGCTGAGAGAATTCCGCTCTCGCGCGGTGCTGCTGAAGACGTGTGCTAGCTACTCGCAGACGCTGCAACACAATAGGCTCGCGCTGCTCTCAGTGGTTCGCTAAGCGCACACATTACACACCTACATTATGCTGCCGAAGAAGATGTGTACTGTTACGTAATCGCTTGCTTGTACCGACCGGAGCGTGCTGCAGCTTGGAAGTTGAATGTTGGGTGTGCAGGAATGTAGCGCACCGTTTTCTGCAAGACGCCTTGGGGCGATCCCGCGCGCTACGTCTTATCGTGATCCGTTCCGTTCTTGGGCCATCCGAGCGATGGCCCTGTAGGATCACGATCCCCCCCACACGGTCAGAGAGCGGATCCGCCGGCGCCGCCTTGCCAGAGAGTGTTGGTATCCTCCCTGAGCTGGGCCTGGGTTTACTGGTATGAGTTCGGGCAGAATGTACCGCGTTCCGCGGTTACTGTGTTGTGGTTGTGGTTGATTGTGCGCAGCGCAACTGGATATTAGAGCTGAACCGTGTAAAATCGCTGTAACAGTACGCGAGCAGTGCAAAGCGAGGAGAAAGACTCGCAAGCACACCCACACACACACACCCAAGGTAGAGCTAGGTATAGTGGACCAACCTGAAAAACGGCTCTTTATACTCTGTTTTTTTCTCTCCGCAGACAGGTTGCTATAGCGGGGGCGAAGGGGTTGCTGCAGAGAGCGCACTCGAAGGGTCTGATGGTCAGGTTCTGGGCAACGGATCAGAACCAAAGGGTAGCGCCTATAACAGCCTTCACTTTGTTAAGTATCAGCCCCGTACATACCACATCGTTCGCGTGACACCGAGTTTCGTGTCACTGGAAGCGAAACAACCGGAACGGGGCACTCGGCACATTGCAGCGCGACACACACCTTTCACTACACACGCACCGCACCGCACCGCACCGCACTGTTGATTTTTGCAGTAAAAACAATCGATCAAGCGCCAACTGTCACAACACGAGGCGCACGATGATGCTGGTCCGGGCATAAGGATCCATTTTTAGGTTGGCTGGCCTAGCCTGGTCTTTGCGTGCCTATGCTAAGCTGGTTCTGCGTGCATTCTGCGGTGCGGCAACCTGCCTGGAGTCTGGGTCGCTGCTGACACTCGATCCCCGACGACGATCGACTCCGCCCGAGGAAGAGCCCGCACAGAGTCCGGGGAGCCCGCTTTGTGTGTGCCCGCAACGAGACGGAGCAACGCGCAGCAAGAGCAGGTTGTCGAACGGGTTCGCGCACAAACTAACCCACCTTCTTTCTTGGCCCACCGAGCAGCAGCAACAGCAGCAGCAGTCGAGTGTCTTGCTCGCGGTAGCCCTTGCGGGCGCTCTCGTGCCGTTCGTTCTTGCGGGCTCCTCGAGCGCGACCCTCACACCCAATCTTGGCTGGCTCTCTCTCTCTCTCGCGCGCGGGCATGTTGTATCCTGGGCTGATGCACGCCGCGGTGCCCGGAATACCGACCATTCCGGCTGCTACTTGGCCCTTCCGCACGGAGTCCCATTGGGTTCGTACGAAGATGCTGCCAAAGCAACCACAAGAGAAAGGCCATCTCCTCCAGTGGAGAGAGAGAGAGAGCGCGTGAAGGAGAGGGGGTAGGCGAAAGGAAGAGGGAATGTGTTCGCTAGCTCGCTTCCACACGAATGACCCGGGACAGCATAAATCCGAGAGAGAGAGAGAGAGAGAGAGAGAGAGAGAGAGTGCATGCAACAAGAACGGTGATCCAACAGAGCGAACCAAGGAATTCTCCAAGACGAGCTTCTCAGGCGACCACCACGAAAGGGGGCTTCCAGACATAATGCTTTCGTAACCCTGAGACGGATTCGTTCGTTCGTTTCTCAGAAGCAGAAGAATCTTTTGAATGGTTGCACCGAGAGCGAAGAAAGAGAGAGGTCAAGACGGTGAACTCCGTCTTACTGTTTCGTCTGCTAGAGCCAGCACCTTAAAGTCTGACTGACGAATCGATCAAGCGGCAGCAGCGCAGAGAATTACGATCGAGCCGACCTTCCAGGGGGTACATGGGATCGGTCGTTCGAAAACGGACATCGAGTTCCAGCTTCAGGCAAATGGCAGGAAGCTTGAAGTCATCGATCGGCCCGTTGTACGGGACTATGCAAATGAACCTTTCGTCCCGCCGCGTATGGTATGGTGTGTGTCCGGTACCCGTCATGGTCCCGCTGGAGGCAGAAAGGAAGCGCGCACTGACGCGGCTACGTGCTTGGCGTGTAAAATGCGGTGATGATGTTCCGCCCGTGCCTACCTCGTCGGTAAAGTCACCGAAATGCTGCTGCTCGGCCACTTCGGTGCGCTCGGTGGTGAGTTCGCGCGAAACGGACACCTCCTCCTTGACGTTGCGCAGCAGCCCGTCGGGTGGTCGGGTGGCCGCAACGGTGGTGGTGCCATCGTTTCGCTTCTTTGGTGTGGTAGCTGCGCTGCTGTCCGGCGCCGGCAGCTCGTCCTGCTGCCGCTGCTCGGGATCGGGAGTGCCCGGTTGCTCCCGGTTCGATTCTGGATCGCCCAGTGCGCGATGCTGCGATGCCCGATGATGGGAAGGTGGGGAGAAAAAGGATACGTTTTAGTGTTTGGGCCGCGCCGTGCGCACGACTACCGGCAGCGAGCGAGCCCTACCTCGGTTTGCACCGTCTCCTGCCGGTCGGTGTCCTCCATCGTGTTGGTCGACACGATCGGCCCGGAGTCCTCGATGACTTTACCATCCTCGAACAGCAGCTGCCGCTTGATGCGGGTCTCCGTCTGCCGCGTGGTGGTCAACTCCGTCTTACGCTTCTTGATGATTTCCTCTGTGAAAGAGGGCGGTGACACCCACGAAACAAGAAGACGTCAGGTACTGCAGACCGTGTGCTGCGCTTCTGAAGGGGGCCTGAATTCATCACAATTACCTTCACGGTTGACGGTTTCGACCTCGTCGTCGTTGTCGGTGGCGTTGTCGGTGGCGTTGTCGCCCCCCCTGATTGCTACCTGTGGAAAGTCGTCGGAAATTATTATACGCGTCAGGTAGCTCCAGCCAGCCGAGGGCTGCTGCCGCTGTGGTTCGTTGCAGTTGTTTGCGGTGTTGTTGTTGTTGTTGTTAGCAGCGATACGATCGTTTCCCAGATTCGGCACCCAAACACGGGACCGTCGGGCCACACCGGCCACGGGACGATCGGGATCGGGTGTGCGAGGTCTGTCCGCCCATCGTCCACCGGTGGGCCGGGCATGATGGGTTCCGCCGTTTCCGGCTGACCGGTGGTTGGAGGCTCGGTCGCGGTGCGGGACTGACTCCGGCTGAGTTGGTCCAGGAGCCTGCGGCTGCGGCGGACGACGGCGACTTGCTGACTGGGGTTTCGGCTGGTGAAGATGGCATGCTGCTGGCAGTACGATCAGTATTATGACCATTCGTGGTACCTCCTGTTTTGGTCGGTGTCTCGGTTCGGTTTCGTTCAACACTCGGTCTGAATCACAATCACCCACACACACACACACACACACACAGATAGCCGAAATGTGTGACTCTCGTGACTGTTGGTGCCCCCGTCTGCTATAGAGTGTAATAAGAAAGTGTGTGCAAACAAATGTTACCCCAAGGCCGCAACACCGCTGCACGCGCAGAAGCGATCACAGCTCAAGGCCGCTCTGGTTTCACCCCCCGGGCGGCACATGTAAACCTTACCCCGGTGCGGGTGCAATGAGCAAGCCGCAAGTCACGAAAGGCAGAAGCAGATCACGCACTGCCCGCCACGCTGACGAGAGTTTCCATAATGCTGGAACTACTTCGGACACTACACCTCTGGACCTGGACCTGGACCTGGACCGGGGTTGGGCCGGGGCGGGCAGACTACCAAACGTGCTGGATGGTCGACGCCGCCTGTTCGCTAATCGCACACTGAACGGTGCCTTACCGTTTGACCGCGGTGGTGGTGCGCGGTGTGTTTTCCGCTAGCACAGCGAAGAATATGCGGTGAGCGCATAGGAAGGGGATGGGCCTGCCGGTTGGGGCCGGCCTGATCAGAATGGGGTCTCGACGACACGACGACACGGTCGGTGCGCAGGCAGGCAGGCAGACAGAGGCCGGTGGGGGGGCTAGTGTTCAGCTAGCACTGCGACTGCGGAAAGTCACCCATACCGACACACACACACACACACACCGGCACCGGCCAGCACCATCTTCCGCCATCGACATCGGCGCCACACCGTTCATTGTCTGAGGTTCGTTTGTTGTTGCGTATTTTTGTTCGCGTAAGTCGCCGAACCAGCGTAAGCTGGTTGCTGGAAGACGTGGACATTTCACTTTCTACCGCCAGGCTACGCGGCTACGGAAGTTTCCGTTTTTTTTTAGAGCGCACCGGACGACGGATGCCGACGGGGATTTTAGGTCCAGGTCCACAGGTCCCCAGGTACACCGCAAGTCCCTCTGTTTTAGATAAGCCGACTTAGCGTCGCTAAAGGGTGCTGTCTGTGGACCCTGACGGACACGGATCTGACGCCGGAATGGGCCCAGTTCCCGGGCCCCGGGGGACTGCGTCGCACGCAGACCAACAATCCTGGTGGCACCTTGCAATCGTGGCCTGTGCCGCTCCTGACGATCGTGTATCGTCTATTCGGATATACACGACCGCAAGAGTCGCACGGCTGGTAGGCACGCCGCTGTACTGCTGTGAGTAGTCACGCGGGTCGATCGAATTCTTAACCAGCCCCTGCTCATCGAACGAGCTCGATGGGGGAGTAAGAAGCAACTAAACGCCTCGCGCTCGCGACACTCCACATCTCTAGTAGAGACCCGGACCGTGTGTAGTGTACTCTGTAGTGTAGTGTAGTTTACGGCCCCATAGCGTACCTCGCCATAGACAGGGCAAGAACCGCACAGGGTGCTCGCGGTGTTAGGTGATAGTGTGGCGGGGGTACACCAATACACAGCGCCAGCGCCCGGGAGGGCCACGGCGATGTGCCGATGTGTGTCGCGTCACGACCCAGTCACGATCATCGCGAACCGAACCACTACACGGTGCACCCAGAGGGGGGCGGTGGTGCATTGAGAGTGCTAATCTCTCTGCTAACAACAGGCCGGCTGCAACCCCGCTTCGAGGCCAACGAGGCAGAAAATGTGGGAAAATGTGGTCGATGCCGCCCGATGCGTTTGCCTTTCGCATACCAGTTCTTGGCCGCGGCCCTGCCCCGGTGCTCGCCTCTCAGCTCTTGCGGCACCGAGCAGAATCCCAATCCCAGAATAGATGAAAAGCTCTCCGCAAAGCACACTCCGCGAAGCTAGGGCCCTAGGGCCCCCAGTACGATTGAAGGCACATGGAGTTTGGCGCTATGCGGCATTCTTGACTCTATATTACGCAACTCCGCTACCGGTGCGCACCCGGCTAGTCGTGCTCCTACCAATGTGCACGGAATGCGTTGCGGTAGATCGGGAATGTAGAGCTCGGTCGGTCGTTTCGCCAAGACTCGTGGTTCGTTCGGACGAACCCCCCGGGGGCGGACGAAGTTGACCTAGCGTCATGTGTGTAGCTGGTTGTAATTGTCGAGCAATCGGGATCGGGAATCGGGAGCGCCTAGATCTATGCAGTTGGCACTCTCCAAGAGCTGGGAAACGACCGTAGTAGCTCGCCCCCGCGTGTGGGTATTCGTCAAGCTAACACTACCAAATCTATACGTACCTGGTGCTTGGTGTCGGTCGTTCCCTGAGTAGCCTCATCATGCCGCTGTTCGCTCGGGAGCATCTCACCATGCGTAGCTGTGTGGCTCCGGGTGCCACACACAAAACTTGCGGCCTAAGTTGTAGATGAAAACAAAGCGGAATATATACTTATACGTAGGTGTTGTAGTCTACGCTAGTGAAAGTCGCGGCATTCCAGACGGCAGACGCCGCCAATGTCGCCGCCAGCAGAGGACATCGAACGGACATGCCGTGGGATGCTATTAGTTTACCAGCGGTGGCGGTGGTTTTATTCTATCCTGCAATGGCGCCACAAACCGCCCCCCAATAAAGGAGCCGACATCATAAAGCGGGCGATTGATGCTCCGTCACTCGCGGTCTGTCGCGGTGGTGTGTGGAAGTGGAAAACGCCAAACGGTAGCCGAACTGTGACGAACCTCGGCCAAGTGAAATTGGTGGTGGCGGAGCAGAAAAACAAAAACACAACATCGGCGGTGGCCGGCGGCGGCGGCGGCTCACGCAACGCAAGAATAAGGAAGCGGCAACAATTCACCGCACCGACGGACGGCAATTCCGATCGTTCGGACGGCGGCAAGGTTAAACCCACCCACCCAGCCAGATTACGTATCACCCTCGCTCAGCCACACCCCTTAACACCTGGGTGGGTGCTGGGCATTACATGGACCGAAGCTTCAACGAGCTTCACCTGCTTCGGACACTTCCAAGGGTTTCTGGTACATGGCTCTTGACACCAACCCAGAATAATGATTACGGACCCTGCCCCAATTTACTGTCAGCCTCTTATACTAGGCTGTTCACTAGGTTCTGAGCTTTTTCAACAAAGAGCGCTGCTACGAGGTTGGGTTTTTTATTGTGATATTGGTACACTCTTCAAATGAACGTATGTGAAGTTTCATTTCAATCGGTAACTTATTTTTTTTTTACAAGCCATTTAGTATCCACATGTCACAGTATTTTTTACAATGGAAAAAATCAAGTGTCATGCAGTGATTTAATTTTTATTTTTGAAAGATTTAAAAGCAAAGGAAAATTATGAACGAATGTTGAAAGTGTATAAGGACTCTTTACCTTTAATTAGGTGGTTAAAAGGGGCGGTTATGAGTTTAAACGCGGTCGTAGTAGTCTTTAAGACGATCCATGTCAAAAACGTCAAAAAACAGACACAACATCGGAAATCGTAAAACAATACAGGATTTCGTAATGGAAAATCGTCGAACCACTGAAAGAGATTTAGTACAAGAGTTAGCCAACTCATTGAGCAGTATAACCAATATTTTGACTGAAGTTTTGAGTTCGAGAAAGCTGTTTGCAAAATGGATGCCGCATTCGCTAAAAACGCATTCGAATGCATCTTTCTTGACAACATTTAAAGCATTTTCGATAGGATGAAGTGGATTTTGTGCATTGAATCATCACTACGGATGAGACTTAGGTCTATCATCATGATCCTGAATCAAAACAAGAGTCTAAGAATGGGTTGAACCTTTTTCTTCGGTTCCGAAACGAGTTCGTCCAGAAATTGCCAAAAAAAATGTTGGCATCAGTTTTGTGGGATGCGAATGGAATTTTGCTAGCGGATTACTTGCAAATTGATAAAACAATGTCAAAAATCCATGAATTAAAGTTCGAATTGTTAGAGTATCCAACCTATTCACCAGATTTGGCCCTTAGCGACTTCCATATGTTTTCAGACTAAAAAAAAAAATCGTGCGCGGAAAGCGTTTTACATCAAATGATGACGTCATAACAGCTGTAAAAAATACTGTGACGCGTCGATACTAAATGGCTTGTAAAAAAAAAGTAAGTGACCGATTGAAATGAATCTTCACATACGTTCAATTGAAGAGTGTACCAATATCACCAAAAATATCAGCCTCGTAGCAGCGCCCTTTGTTGAAAAAGCTCAGAATTTAATGAACAGCCTAGTATACCAAGTGGTCAGCCATCAGGGCAAAGTATTTAGTGTCCATTCGATTTTTTTTCGACTCTGTGAATTTGATTGGACGGGACGATCGAAAGCAAACGCTCTTTACATCGGCCAGTTATAGGTCAGATATTATTTCATCAATTTGAAGTTTTACACTCCCGAGTGGATACACGGTCAGCTGATCGTTGCACGAGCCACATTTAGTGGAACACTGCTGACGCATCGGTCAACGCCATATCGCGTACCCTGGGGGGGGCTTTAATTGACTTCACATGAGCTTAGAGCTTCGTGCCGCTATCGGTCCCGATTGAATTACCTTAACTGCTTGCTTGCCAATGCCTAGCCAAGGTTTCGGCTTGTGCACAGTAGTGCACCGACTACCGACTTCACTACGGAGATCGTGGGATGGCGGTCACCGCTGCTGCACTGTTTAAGGTGTGTGCGTCAATATTGTTGCTCCGTCTGGCTCTGGCGCGTAAATCACCGCCGATGCAGCCGATGCGATGTAGCCGTTAGTGGAATGTGAGCTATTTCCTGGTGGCAAAACGCCTACACAACCCTCCCCCCCCCCCTCGGGTACCCCAGGCCCAGGGCAGCAGCTGGTGTGGTGAGGTGTCGGGTGGGGAGGGTGGAGGGGCACGTGGGGGTTGAATTACTTATTGCCTTACACTAAATAGAGCAACCAGCAACGGATGTCCTTGGTTCGGGGTCGGGCCTTAGATAGTGCGCGTCGGCTTAGGTCAGCGTGCGGTGCCATCCTATTATGGTTGTCATTTCCAGCTGGTAGCGGGAGGACGTCGGGGGGGGGGGGGGGCGAATCATTTGTAATGCTGATGATTAATGCATGAGCGTGTAGCGCGTGTGTGAGTGAGGTGGCAATGTTTATAGTGCCGCCGACGACGAAGAAACAGTAAACATTCTAATTAAATCTGCCACGCTATTGTGTCCGCCAAGAGTCAATTCCATTTTGTTGGGGTGATGCTTTCAATTTTCGTTCAATGTCCCGGTGTCCCATCACAGATTTAGTCGAATTCAACGCGCAAGAGCGTCCGGAGAGCGCGCGCAAAACTTAAGGTGGCTGCTACGGTCCGTCCCAATAATAATAAAATAATCTCGGTTACGACCCCAACAAACAGTCACCCGTTGTGGGTGTGCATTGGCTTCTGTTGCACGCGACCGAAATACGACAATCCCTTTCCACCACCCCCGCCCCCCCCCCCCCCCCCCCCCCAAATGAGCTTTTCAAATTTCGTGCAAGGACTTGGACCACGGTGGAAATAAGTTTTTAATATTTCCCAATTTTAAACGCAACAATCTTCGTTTGCGAAATGTTTACAGTTTCCAACGTGTTTATGTTTACGTTTGAAAACGTCAAGTAATCAAGGTTGTTTTGAAACCCAAACACTTGATGGATCACCCTGCCGGAACCGTGCCGAGCCTTGCCTGGTGTCGGGGGGGGGGGCCGCTGCCACTGGTCTATTGCTTCAAGGTCAAGGTCGTCGTAGGTCGTAGTCGGGCCTGCAAGAGAGCCCACAGAATCAACTCCAAAGGCAACTCCCCGGGGAGGCCTACGCTATCTAGAGAGCCGCCGCCCGAGGCTGGGGAAGTGCCGTACTGATCACGACACCCCGATGGCCCACGCCGACCTCCGGTAAGGTGCGTGTCACTGTCGTAGACACCTCGCTTCAAGGTTACGTCGACACGTTTGCTGTCTTCTACGCTAATCGAATATCTATTTCAGAAGCGTCCGGCGACACCTCTAGAAACCTGGTGACCTGACGCGACCGTGTGGGCGGTGCTGGTCGGATCTGTGAAATGAGCATCTCTCCCCCCGGTATCTTCTTACCGATTCGCGAGCGTGCGCGCGTGATCCTTGCAGCAGTGCACCTGGTTACCTGGTGGGACTTCACAGCGTCTTAGGTTGATTGAGAGCGAGTTGAGTTCATGCACACGCACTACGCACTACTATATTTGCTGGTCTCGGTCTTGTTGTTGGTTTGTGCTTTTCTCCAGTGGCTCTGCCTTCCGGTCGTCCTCCGGTCAGCTCCACATCACGAACTTCTCCCAAGCCAAAAGTGGGACAGGTGTGAGCGGAAGTGTTGATGTATCCCTAGAAAGCCACCACGACGCACATCACAAGTCACTAGGTATCCCAGGTCACTCTGGCCACTAGAAAACCGGATGCGGATGCCCTCGTCGTCCGTCAGTCGGTGGGCCAAATACACCGCCCCAGTTCCGCGAGCCGAAATCCTCAACCGATCTGCTGCACACGAGGCGTGAAATAATATCGTCGCAAGCACAACCGTTCCGTTCGGATCCGCGGTCTATCCGCGATTCTGATAGTGTGTGCCCGTGTCCGTGTGTATCGGATGTGTGTAGGACCAAAGCCCGAGGCCCGGCCAATGATGCGCGAAGATACGCCTCGAGCGGTGTGCGTGTGTTGTTGCGCAAGAAGCTTGGCTGCTTGAGCTTGACCATGAGTGGGCCTCCCGTCCAGTCAGGCCAGCAAATCCGCGCAAAGGTCGTACCGTGCGTAGGACTTCTTTGATAGAAAAAAGAATGAGAGACAACTGACAACTGGCACTGACTGCTGGGTATGGTGACGATGACGGCGACGTCGAAGACGTAATGAATGGAGCGCGGGCGCGCGCGTTCACGTCGATGACCAATCGCGGCTCCGCCGACCGGGACCGGAGACAACACACGAGATCACGGTGGACAAATATGGCGCGTTGTTAGCAGGCGGCTGTGTGTGTGTGTGTGTGTGCGAGCTGTTTGATTTGCTTAGCCAAGCTTGTCGCCGTAGGTTTGCCCTAATATAGCACGCACTGCCCGCAAGGAGAACCTGTATTCGACACACAGACCTGTTCCGGAGAACCTCCGAGAGTTTGCATCATCCGTCCGTTGCACATTGCGCAACAACCCTCTGTAGTAACCCCCGGTCGGAGTGTCCGGAACTTTTGAGCAGCCCTTCTATACACACGCACGCACGCACGCACACTAAACGGTTGAGTCAATCAATGGACTTAGTCGAAGAAAACATCGCTCAACCTCACCGTTAGCTCAATTTAGTCCGTGGCCAATTCCTTGCTTGCTAGGACTAGGATCACCTGCAGGGCGGGAGGGGGGGGGGGGCAGCTGTGTGATCCTGTGTACCTGTCGTCGGCTTACTTCGTCAGTCTGCGCACTGCGCGCATGCTAATGGGCCCAGCGCCACACGGTAACTGCCTGCCTGCTGGTGGTTTCGGCCAGCGATCGCGAACGCGTCATAAACGCGCGACGCGACACCAGTGCAGTGGGCCGTGAGCCACCACCGGCGTGAGCACATGTTTACTCACGGCACCGAGCCACCCCCGTCCGCCCGCACGCCCGTTATGAAAGGCTTACGTCGTGAGCATACAGCATACCTGCGGAGGCTCACCGACAACGAGGAAGCGCCGACACTATAAATGTATAACAAGCGAGCGAGCGGTATTGGGGGCCGAACAAAACCAAGGACAGAAAAAGGTGAAGTTCCCGGAAAGGAACACAGGGCCGATCTTCGATGGCGTATGTCGGATCCTCCGCGTGGTGCTCCATCGAGTGTTAGGTGGTGGACTTTACCTGATTACTTGACGTTGATTACAACGGTCAAACTCTATTCTGGAAACTTGGAAAGTTCCACAACGACAGTGACTTGGTTTGGTGACCGGGTTTTTGGAGTCTGGCGGCTCCCAATTGTTGGCTGATTGGTTGGCTTCGACGAAGGGCGAAACGGGGAAACTTGGACGACCGCTGGACGGTGCGACTAGGGGCCATACAGTCATATTATCATGGGGCGCATCTTCGGAACCGGAACTGGACCACCCTATATATGCATAACCGGATGCAGCAGCCCGTTGACAGGTCAGCCTTCCGCAAGCGCACTCTGCACCTAGTTCTCCGAAGGGGCAGGGGAGGGGACAGCAAACAGGAACGGGTACGACAAACGGGTACCTTACAAGGCTTTATTTTTGCAATCGCTTCACAGGTTCACTCGGGGCTCGGGCCTCGGTGTCCGTCCCCTGGTGGGCGGTTTGGCAACGCACGCGCGCGTGTCGTAGCGTCGTCCGAAGTGCAAAAGTGCCGTGAATAAATAGAGGGTCGATTGAGTTACATTTATTGCCTTCCACAAGATTCCACACGCCTCTGGTGGTGGAAGCCTGCGCGCGGCCCCATCCGACGGGTCCCTGGTTGCCTGGTTATCAGCAACCGCCCAACCCTCACGCTGAGGTGCGCCTCGGTTGTTGGTGTTGAACGCGGCACGAACGCCCCGCAGGCTTCTTTCCCCCTCTCTCTCTCTCTCTCTCTCTCTCTCTCTCTTCCCTTCTCTCTTTCTTTCTCTCTCGTCGATCGGGATGCCGTCGGAGCATTGGATAATCTTAACACGCTACGGAACATATAGTTACTTCTTCACCTCGTCCACGTTCTTATCATCAGAAAAAGACAGCTTAGGTGTGCGGGGTACGGCAGGGGTTTTTGTGTGCTGGGTGGAGGGGCGGGGGGTGTATAGTGCGTCGGTACTATCATTCGTTAGTACAATCATTCGTAGACTTCTGATATAAGGGAGGAAGCGTCGAGACTGTTCTGGAGTGATCGGAAAAGGATTTGACAGGCGCGCCTCGCGCGTTAAAGTGTGGTAGCCTTTGACGACCTGCCTCTCCTGCCTGCCTATGTCCTGACACTGAGGGCCATTCTCAAGCTGCATCGCATCATCTTTAGGCCGGTCCGGGCGGTACTCATGGCGGCGAAGATTGGTAGGCTGGCTGGCTGGCTGGCGAGGGTTACTAGGAGGCATGTGTATGTGTGTGTGTGTGTGTGCTGCTACTAGTGAAGTGTGGAAGGGGTTGCGAAGGGGTGAAATGGTGCTGCCCTAGGCGGGCGCTGGCCTTTTATAACTCCATTCCCTTTTCGGCGTCAGCTCGCATTCTCTCCCGCAGCTGGCTCACGCTGTCTTCGATCCGAACGATCAGACGGATTTTCTGGACGGAAATGAAGAGTACAGCAGATGTAGCGAAAGGGATGGGGGAGCACAGTCGCGCTGGGGCGCGTAACTTACGTTCGCACGATCTCCGGGTGTTTTTCTCCACAACCAGATCATGTAGCCGGGGATGCACAGCATCGACGAGAGGGCCGTGAACCAGCCGAACGCGTGGGCCCAGAACGGGTACGAGTAGCCGAGGTACTTGATCGGGGTCCACTGCACGATGTTGAAGAAGAACACACCCTGCGTAAAGAAAGGGAAGAAACGGAACACAACCACACAGACACCCCCGTGTTTAGAGACACCGTTCGCTACACCCTACGGCCCTGGCCCTGGTGTCCCTCCGGACATCAACAGGGTGAGTGCGATCAACAACAGCACGCGGTCTACGCGGTACGCGGAAGTAAACCCATTACGGAACCCATCCGCCCACCCCCGTCTCACACACAATCGCACACACTTTCACACAAAACCAACACATGCGGCTCGCCCTCCCTCCGGCAACAATCGCGATCATCCTGTGGCCGGCTCCTTCTCGACGCCTCCGTGATGCAGCGCCAGTTGCGCCAGTCAGCTGTCGGAAGAGAAAAGCGAAAAGGTCGAGAGAGGAAAGCTTTGCGAAATTCGACGTAGGACCGATATCCTGATGGCTGCTCCACTGGGGCTGTGTTTTTTTTGACAATCTGTTTGCTTGGGTGTTGCTAGTAGATGCCTTGCTAACTGCAAAACAGTTGTTGGTTGTTGCTTCGTTCGGTGGATTCTTTGCTGGGGTTTTTTTTTGCTCGCTGTTGATTTGGCGGTGGTACGTATCCTGTGCACTTGCAAAACCGCGCAAACGCCCACACACATCACTCATCACTGTCACTGCTCCACTGCTGCTGACGAAGGAACAACCTCACCAGGGTCTGCGTTCGGGACGACTGACTCGAGCTGCGCATCGTGACAACCGACGACGGTGTTGCGCTCTCCACGTTCTGCCATTCTGTGGGGCACATTCCTATTAAATAACACTCTTCCCCTCACCCCCTTGCAACTCTCTCTCTCTCTCTATGCAGCAGGAAGCATGCAATTGCTGGTGATCATTGATGGTGAAATGGTGCTTAAAATTTGCTTAACAAATCGCTGTGGCACAACCGCAATTGTGCCGCTCACAGACACACACCGATTGCTCGCCTGCACGCCTGCTGGTCAATTGATCACTTCCTGCTTAGCTTAGCGGCAGTGGTTATAACCCTGATAACTCACTTCCGAAGCGTCGAGCGAACGGGTGCATGTCTCCGGTACGCCAGTTTCGGGTGGTATTGCACCGGAACGGTAACGGAACTTTTTGAACCTCTCCTGGAGTGGCGTTGGCGTGTGAGGGCGAACCACAGCACAAAACTGGATACCGGACTTTGGTGACCTGTGTGTTGCATACGTGCTTCGAACTGACTTATGATCGAACCAATTGTCGACTCGAGCGCGGCCTGACAGGCGCAGCATGAGCTCAGCATGATCGCCCAACGATACAGCGAATATGCAGCGCGATCGCACGGGCTGAACGATCGCCATGTTCGGCGGGTTGCATTGTTGCAGGCGCAATCGGACGGGTGTGGATCGAGCAGTGAGCCGGTTTTTTCCGTAACATGATTAGTTAAGCATTAGTTTATTTATATAAGTTTGGGGAAAAAGTAATCCATTATTTTCTTGGTAGATGACTTTAGTGATCGATATTTCGTGAAGTATCGATCGTATAGTTTTAAGGTTAGCTTGTTTTAAAGCTGATGCTTTACACCTGCATAAAGATGCTCTCACTGTTTATTGTTTGTTCCATTCGTTTGTGAGTTACAGGGTGTTAACAATGAATGTCACCAAAGAGAAAATTGACTATATTTTACAACTTTTGTTTAAAAAAATGCGAAAATTCAAGTTGGGGCGCAGAAATTTTGCATGGTGTTTATGGTGCCGATGCTCTAACAGCTAGTAGCTGATAAATTTAGGCTCCGAAGACCCGTTTTAGTTATTTTTTATGTTACACGGCAGACACGTGATCGAAAATGTTGATAAAATCACAGTAAAATAATCAAAGTTGCTCGGCATCGGTTAGTAATCAGAGCATCGCCCAGGAGCTAAAAATCAATCATCGAACAGCTTAAAGCCATTTGCGCAAAGCTGGATTCACAAAGAAGGTCGATGTTTGGGCGCCACCCTATGTACACCAAAAAACATGATGGCTCCAATTTCCATCGGCGCAATTTTGGTCAAACGGAACGAAATCGACCCATTTCCTAAACGGATGGGTACTGGGGATGAGAAATGGGTCATTTACGACAATATTGTGTGAAATCGGTCGCGGTCTAAGCGTGTTGAAGCAGCATAACCTGTGGCCAAACCAGAAATAACGGCTACGATGGTTCTACTAGGTATATGGTGGGGCTAGAAAGGAACCGTTCTTTTTGAGTTGCTTCCGTGTAGCCAAACACCAAATTCAGATCTCTACTGTCAATTATTGCACCGTTCGAAACTAGCCATTGACCAGCAATGATCAGAATCGGCCAACGGAAGAGGTTTTGTATTCCACCAGGATAACGAAATTTTACGCACGTCTTTAATGACTCGCCAGAACGTCCAGGAGCTTGGTTGGGAAGTTTTGATGCATCCACCGTATAGTCCGGACCTTGCGCCAAGCGATTGACAGCTTTTTCGCACATTATAAAGTTTCCTGAGCGATAAAAAACTGAGATCAAAAAAGGATTGCGAAAATGGATTGCTCGAGTTTTTTGCCAATAACGAGCAAGTCTTCTACAAGAGAGGCATTATAAAATCTTTGAAAAGACAACAAATTTTACACCAAAACTCTGCGTAATATTTGACGTAAATCGAACAATCGGAAGTATCTTAAATAAAGTTTTGAATTTCACCCAAAAATAATGGATGACATTTTCCCCAGCCTTATATATTGAAAGAATGTGGAAACTATAAGCCGCAATATTCGATGAGCGCTTCAAGTTCATACGAATTTCTATTACGTTACGTGATGGATGAGAGTGAACGGTGGTCCCACAGGCAGGAAGCGATGCGTTTTGGCTGGTGTACATTCATGTGCAAAGTTGATCTCATCATTAAAAAAGACTCGCATCATCCAAATGGTGGACATCGTGAATAGAAAGGCGGTAACATGCCTTTCTTGAAGGAAATGTCATGTGAGAAGAACTATTACGCTGGAGTAGAAGGTACGAGTTGGTCCTAATGTAAGCGATATTATGGTTGTGGTTTATCGCAAGCAGTTAACGTAGGAAACAGTAAACGCAGACATTCAAGAAAAGGCGCAAACAGTGCTTGAACACAAATAAACAACTGCCATGGGCTACTGTTTACTCTACCAGTTGATCTTTAAGCTCAAAATCATTCATTGCTTTCAGCACGTCAACCTAAAAAGCAACAAATGGCCACTTCAGGCAGGCGGTAGGCCACCTCATCCTTGAGAAGGTGTCCAATGTGTCCAATTTGTTTTATGCTGAACCCAAATTACCTCACACGGCTTCCTTCAGGCACGGCTTATTTCACATTCACCAGCGTGTGTGTGTGTGTGTGTGCATCGTCCTTGTCCCAGGCTCCTCCACCTTCCTTTTCCCTGGAGAATTGGGTCCGATTTGCTTCGTTTAGAGCAGCGGGCAGCCGACTGTTGGGTAGCTTGGGCAACATCGGAACCGGATGTTGCCAACGGGCACGGGCAGGACATTTACTGACCTGCCACCGGGTTGCGAAGGGTTGGTCATAATTTTGGCCGAGCCACAACTTGCGTGGGGACCCCGGCCGGATGGCCGGATGTATCTTAAAATATTAATCCACTCTCCAGTTCATCAATATTCATTGGAGAAATGACATTTAATAAGTTTTTCCCATCCCTGCACCCCGACTTCTGGGCTTCTGTGCTGGCGTTGGACACGTTACAGGTGTTTCAGTGTGAAGCTGGCGGTGTGACTTGCCGTTTTCGGTTGAGCCTATCGCCTGGCTGGCGCCCTGCGTAACGCCTAAGTGCTCCTCGAAGCCATTCCATTCGAAATAGATGCTCAGAAAAAGCAAAAAGTTTAGGAAAAAAATACCAAAAAACAGGATCGTTCGTCTGGTTCACGCACTCGTCTCGGTTTGGGGTTTTTTTCCCCCGTTCGGAAGGTAAACAAGAAACGGAAACTTAACCAGCTCACCAGAGTGCTGCACCGAACGGCGAAATACCTACTCTGGCGTTCAATCAAAAGTTTTCTGACGCTTGTTTCCTCTACCATGCCCCCACTGTGTTCCCGTGTCCTATGTTGCTCCATCTGCCACGTCTCCGCTAATGGGGATGGGGTAAAATTTTGTTGTTGAAACTTTTCTTGCTCGTCTTTTCCGGTGAAGCGGAAAATGAAGCAATCGCTCTAAAGGAAGTCAATCCGGCGGCCCGGCGGCGACCTCACTAGATCTTCAGATCGATTCTGGTGGCTCCGTAAAATTACAGAGAAACAGAGAGAAAAAATAATAATAGATCCCCAATCCCCGTCTGTGTTCGCTGCTGCTTGCGGTTCGAATTGTTCGAAACGATGGTTACCGAAACGACACTAAACGTGGACAATCAAAACATAAAAGCTGAACCAGGTCGGAAGCTATCGGACAGCAGCAACGTAGAAGGCGCCAGCTACCAGCGAACTATTCGTACTTCAAACCTATCGTCTGGAATCGGAGCGCACTTCATGCTAAGCCCATTAACACGGCATGTAGTTAATCGTAAAATGGTGTAGTGTACCAGTAGGCTCGGCGAGAAACAGTTGCAGTCACTCTAGAGGCTGGAAACGGAGTGCATGACTCAATCTTGGTCAGCTGCGCTCACTCACTCGGCCCGAACGGTGCTGCTGCACTGTTTGTGCTTTAAGTGAATGCTCTTCCAAGACTCAAAATGGAAAAACCATCTGTTAAGGCGGGGAGCTGGGATGGATGAGGATCAAGTATTTCAGCAGTGTCGTTTGGGGAGCTTCTCAATTTGGGGCTTTTTCATTTATATAAGAATAAGATAAGAATATAAGGATAAGACATCCGCTTATGCTTTGCTGCTTTCATGCGTTCCGAACCGAAGAACTTGCCCATCAAGTTCGTTGAGGGCCACGCAGTTCGGCGCCTGCTACAGGGTGCGCCATCTAGAGCGCCGTTTATATTTGGTTATAAAATAAAAACGGTTTTATGTTTTTCGATGCTTGAACATTAAAAAAAGGGGGTTTTAAAGGTTTCCTTTTACGTTTAATCTTGTATGTGAAAGGTTGTTTCACCAAATTTATGTGATAAAAATGATTTTGGCAGCAGAAAATCGGGAAATATGGAACATTTATTCAGACAAATATTTTGTTAACGGAAGACAGATGCTACTCCGAAATAAATTCAAATTAATTAAATACATACCTAAATTCTCTCTCTTTCCTCTCTCTCTTTATCTCTCTCTTTCTCTCTCTCTCTCTCTCTTTCTCTCTCGCTTTCTCTCTCTCTCTCTCCTTATCTCTCTCTTTTTCTCTCTCTGGTATGTTTTTTCTCATTCTTTGGACCTTTGATTGCATCATAACTTGACGCAGGCCAAACTAATTTTTCCATTTCTGCCTACAATGTCGCAATGATGACATGTTTAAAAAACGCTCATCAATAAGTAAAGTTTCTGCAAACTTGAATGTCACTAGGACGACCAAGTCACTAGGACAAAGCAGTTATTAAATCTGTTGTCAGACAAAGTAATATACCTTACAAAGATAATCAGCAAGTCCACTCTAAGTAAGCGCTCTTCTACAATCTTCACATGTTTTGTAATAATGGACAGAGGTGCTCTTCGCTTACTTCTCATGGAATCGAAAAACATGTATTTTTTTTTGCTAAAACCCATAAAATTAGGAAGCATTTTCTGTTCGGGCAGCGGGAATGAACTTGGCAAACGAAAAGAAAATGCTTAATTTTTTAAATTTAATTTAATTGTGTAGTGGACCTTGTTGATCGTTAAAGTTCAATGATTGAGCAAAACTAAAGTTCAATCAAACCGAATCGAGCAACATATCCCTCCCTCTTCGTCAATTCACTACTCGGTAAAAGCGATGCCATGAAAACGAAAACGACGGCAATAAAGGACGTCGTTCCGCATATCAACCTCATAAAATTGCGTCACAATGAGGAGACAGTTACATCTTCTGACGTTTGTTGCATGCTTCGTAGTCGTCGCTTTCATATTCCATCTGCTCATCTTCTTCATACACTTCGGTCGGATGGTGATCAGCTGTGTTCGGGTAAGAAGATTGATGGGAACCTATTGAGAAAAAAAAAACATTTTTTAATAAATAAAATAGTATAACCTAGTTGCAAAATTGCCTGCAAAAAGAATGAATTATTGATTTTGTCTTACTTTACATCAACCAAAAACAAAACCAAATGATTTTACGATTAAATAAAATGGTACTCCAAGTTCACTCATATTACGATTCCTACAGAAGATCGAGCATAAAGCTGATTTGTTCAAAATTAGCAACGCACGTGATATTGTTCAACTACCTGAGTACCTTCAACAAGTGAGTTGTTGCAACATATTGTTAAACAACCGGCTAGATCGTTCCACTGAATACCACTATCGAATGCCACTATCGAATAATAAGACTGCTGAATTTTACCTATTTTGTATTTTAGTCTCGTACCAAAATCGCATGTTGCTGTCATTTACCGTTACCAAACGAGGAAGCAAATCATAAACACCATGCGAGAATTCTTCTTCGCGATCCACGATTCGACAAGTCTTGAAAATTTGAGACACTAAAAGTTGAAAAGATTCGTTCGATTGCATGGTTCGATTGTATATTGCGTTTGTTTACTGTGTGTTAAAAAACATGGTGGCACTTTTCTAAATATCCTAACGTGTGTTACATAAATTCGCAACTATGCCTATGGCGATGAACGATGTTTTCGTCCTTGGTGTTACGGGAGTTCGCGGCAACTTAGACAATGGTATGGACAATGACGAAAATGTTTCGTCAAATTTCGCGTTTGTGACGGATTGCTTCGCGCAGATTGCGCATAACTTGCAGGTAATATTCGTTACTGACCGTTCTATCTACCGGCAACAACTCGCGATGCACCACGACCCTGCAATCCAAGAAAACTGTAAGCAAAGCTGTTCACATTCGATCAAAAGTGGCTTTTCGACTTTCACATTTTCATGGCCCTCTAGAAAAATTTTGAACCACCGATAAGCAATGCTTTTGGTCTTAAAAGCTTCACCATAACATTTCACAGTTAACATTTCAATTGCGTCCATGCTCTTAATTTCGTTTTTAACACAAAATTTGATAAAGATTCTATGCCATTCATTTTTTTTTTTTGAAGAGAAAAAATCGCCGACGGGGCAAGACACGTGCACAGTAAAACAGCTGTTAAAAATAAACTGAGCATTGAAAATAACCGAAATTTTCACCATAAGTCACTGACATGTGTAGCAACCTAACGCCACATAAAAGTCGAATAAAGCATTTTCTTTAAAATCACAAATTTCCGGATACTTTATTGTCACAATTCGACGCTTGAACTTTTAGTTGAAAGGTCCATTCATTATATTTATGTATAAAATATAGAACATGCCTCTAACTAACTAATTAAAAATCACGTGGATTTTATAAAATTATGCCCGACACACCGGACCGCATACGTATTTGTATATACTGACCCACGTGATATCATCAACAAGATAAAACAAATTTAGTATTTTTAACACTAACAATGTTACATACCATCATGATTGTTCGCAGAGCAGCTACTATTGTTCTGTCCGGGAGAACCTGGTGCAGACAGCAGCAGTTCTTCGTTGATTGGGGAACCTTCGCGCGAATTGTCCGTATAATTAGAAGAAACCGGCGCAGATCTTGGCATACCGAATGGAGAACGACCACATTGCGAACATTGCATTTTGGGTTTTTTCTTATAGCACTGGTCTATCTGCTTCTGCTTGCGGGATGGATCTATCGTCCAAAAGTGGGCATTGAACAGTTGGTTTGGTGCAATTTTCCCTTTGTTGAAATAACTTATGATGAAACAGAAAAAAACAGAATACAAAAAGAAATTAAATTAATTGCGAACAAGAGAAACACGATTATAGATCGATCCAACAATGGCAACGAAAACATCCGTGTGATGACAATCCGATATGAGAGTACTTGATGATAATGCGATATGAGAGTATGAGACGACGGATCTTGTTTGGTACCTGGTTCGATTTAAAATATGCTTGAGCGATAATTATAGTTTTGTTCTTCAAATCGGTATGCAAACTACAAATATATCTGTATTTTGTTTATGGTTTACGACAAAAATACTGTATAGTTGTGACGCTACGTTAAGTGAGTCAGGCTTTTGTATGCTTCTAGAAAATTTGAATCACAAGGTCATTGTCGAAAACAGATTTGGGTTTCGGATTCTCCAAATCAAATAAATCACAAATATAAGGTTGACTAAAACGTAATCCTCGACTTCCATAGTGACTTACCTACCCATGCTCAAGGCATGGCGGACTGAATTTCGCCAACTCTTGATAGGGCAGGTACGATAATAGGGATAATTTGTCAATATAAACGAGTAGATTCCAGACAATGTTAACTGTTTTTCTGGCGATGCAGATATAGCTTGCACGATAAGCTGCGCATAACTATACGGTGGTTTGTCACTTTCCAAAGATTGTGTAGCAGGTGCTTGAAATTCCTATTGGTAAACAAATAAAAAACAAAGATTAAACATAAAGTAAATTGATCATATATATGCGCATATGTTAGCATACACCTACAGAATAATTGTTGTTGTTGGTATTGGTGCCAGTAGAGTGATTAATGTTGCTATGGTGATGATGATTGCTACTGTACTGGGCAAAGTCGGGGACGTTTTGCCTAGGACTAGTTGGGCAGCTATTTGCAGCACTTATCGTACCCGTCGGCGACGGGTAGCCGCTGCCGACACTTCCTCCACCACCGCCGTGTATGTCACTACCACGACCACCACTTCCTCCACTTACGCCACCAACAAGACTACCACGACAGCGTCCACGCGGAATGTCGTTCAGAAGGCCCTGTCCGGTTCCACCGCTAGCCCCCTGCTCGGAAGGAATCGAAATTTTTTGTGGCGCATAGATTACGCTGCACGATGGTGATTTGTTGCCCGAAACGCAGAGAGCACCACCGGTGCTGGTACTGCTACCGCCGCTGCCCACGCTATTGCTGGTGATATTTTGCAGTGGGATGCTCATGGGACAGCCAGTGATTTTTACTGGTGTATGCTCGTTTAAATCGATCATAATACCATTGTTGGCTAGACCAATCAGATTTTCGAACTGGATTTTGATATTCGTACTTGGAAAGCGGATACTGCATCTACAACGAAATAAAAACAAAATTTGTATTAATGTAAGCAATTATTATTGATAGTATAATGAATACATACAATCAATGACAACTAACATATTTGTAACGATTTAATACTAATATACTGGTAGTGATGTAGGATAAAGTAAAAATTATTGCCTATTTTATGATTTTTATAAACAATGTTTTTACTAAAAAACATATTGGCCGTTGTTATCGTTACCTTTTTTTCATTTTTCGGGTAACTTCATATTTAAATCGGTGTAGAACTTCTGTGATTTACCAGTTTTTACTGGCTCTCGCTTAACCAATTTTATACCATTAAGAGAATTTGGCAAGGACCAAAAAATAGTAGTCGGATATGATCCGTGTGGATGCACCAAAACATTCTAACCAAATTTCAATCCCATCAAACGCACAGCATTGTTAGCCGTCAATTCATGATTTGAAGTGTTTTGTGTGACAGATCACCTGCTTTAATCATGTTTTAATCATGTAAGCGCTTGCGTTGATTCTTCTCATATTTAATCCATTCCTCATTTTCAGAAATAAGTCGCTTCAAAAATGGTTAGATCTAGCAGGGAAGATATGAGCAGGTTTAGTTTTTAGATTAGGGTTTCAATGTTGGTACTTCGGAAAATCAAACTTTTCAGTTTCATCAAACAACAGAACGTACCTATTAATATGCCACTCAAGTATCGAGCTTTTACGATAAACCTGCTCTTCATAAATGATTCCAAACCGTTATGTGGTTAACGTTTCAAGCGTTAAATGCATTTTCTGACAGCTTCCAAGCCAATCGTGCACCACTATGATCAATACTATAAATACTATTGATACTGTAGTTGTAATTTTAAAACACACTCTATATATTAGGTTGGGGAAAAGCCAATCGACGTTTTTCACGATAGATGCTTTAGTGATCGATAGCTCGTGAAGTATCGATTGTACAGTTTCAAGTTTTGGGCTCGTTTTAAAGCTGATACTTTACACTTAAACAGATGCTTTCACTATTTATTGTTTGTTCCATTCGTTTGTGCAGTTACATGGTGTTAACAATGGAAGTCACCATAGAGAAAATTCGGTACATTTTACAATTTTTCTTTGAAAAAGGCGAAAATTCAAGCTAGGCAGCTGAAGTTTTGCATGATGTTTATGGTGCCGATACTCTAACAGCTAGCTACGTGAAATTTTGGTTTTGTCGACCCGTGTCAGTTATGTTAAAGCCGGCATGTTGATCGACATCGGCAATCAAAGTTGATCGGCATGTTAGTAGTCAGAGCATCGACCAGAACCTAAAGATTAAGAATCAAATAGTTTTAAGCCATTTGTCATGTGCATATTTGACGCAAATCGGAAAATTGAAAGCATGAAAACAAACAAAATTAACCACGTCATAACTAGACATGAATCTATGCTGACGATGAGACATGAATCTACGCTTACGACTCGGACACGACCCACCAATCGAGTGAATAATCGAGTGATAAAGGTTAACCTTGTATAAATATGGCCACAAACTGAAAAAAACACGTTACAGCAAGTTAAAAATCAAGGTCATGTTGACAGTACCATGGTATATCCTCCTCAAATGAATTTAGAAAAATATATATAGAGTTTCTGAATTACGAACAAATTCCGTTTTTTTACAAGAAGACATACAAGAGATAAACATGCATTGAAATGTAGAAAGATGATTTATGAAGGTAAGAAAGGTGAAAGGTGATTAATGAAAGTAAAAATAACCTAACACATATTTCTTTACTAATAATGTGTATTCAATGTGACATCACAAAACATATCCAATACTAATCCAATTTACACATGCTAATTACTTACAGTTTCGGCAATTTGTACGGTTCGCCACTTTTACGATGAAATACGTTGTCAATAAAGACACCGTTCTTGCTAAGGCAGAACAGCGTAAACTCGTCGTTCATATCATGTTGAATGATGAAGTGCTTTCGAGAGACCAAGCTGTTTTTCCCAACATGAAAATCGACCAGCGACTTGGATGAATTGCGACCAACTTCGATTACGTCCTCGCTTATCAGCAACATGTTGTCCTTACTAATCAGCCGTCCGATGAAATTGTAATAGATCGCCGTATTACTATTACTAATACCACCAGCTGAGTTATTAACCGTTCCCATAACACTACTGCCAATGTTTAAATGTTGCGGCACATTACCCAACGGTTCTGGTGTAATCACACTCACTTCGCCATTACCACGGGATGGTATACAATCTTGCGTTGCACCTGACATCATGCTGCGGTAAGTATTTGAGAACCCACAATCACGAAAGCAAGCAAAATAAGCAGCCCAAACCGACTGCACCAATACACAACTATTCCTGCTGCTAGTCTGTAGTTTAGTTCACTTCCGCTAAGTAGGCCAACTTATTATTTAATTCACATGAACAAGCACTAAAACACGCTATTTTATGTACAGCCACGAGCATATAGCTTTAGGAAACGTTACGGGTATTTTGAGTGTATATTTCTGCACAAAATGTTTGAGTTATAGTCAATGTGTTGTATTTCTTCCAGCACTCCACATTACATGTTGGTTTCTAAAAAAACAAAAACGAGAAAGGAATAACTTGAATTAAACAAACAGAAGAACTAAACAGACAACGACCTAAAGTATTATTGCTATTAGAAAGGTATTGTGGCTATTGTAATGGTCGCAAACGCAACTTCTTTATCACTTGCAGTCGCGAATGATGATAACATTGCCAATATTGGGAAACTGGTCATACTGCCCGCTATGCATAGACATGTCCTAGACGATACGATACGCAATTCCAAGAGACATGCATGAATATGCACAGGAAGACAATAACATATATGAGACATTACGGAAATACTGATCTTTTCATAACATTCACCTGCAACCCTGGTTGGAGTCGGAGCTACTATTGACAGGCCAATCGTCTACCGACCGACATGATCTCATCTCAGTGTTCAACTCAGCAAGTGTTTAAGCAAAAATTAATAATAAAAGTTTTACGGAGTAACGCGCTGCTGAATGGCCTTAGTGGCGAGCCGGTTAAAACAGCTAGTCTCAATTCAATTTTCAATTTAATTTCAATTTTGACAAAACAAAATTTTGTCAAGCCTAATTTTTTTTGACAAGCTTAATGATCTTCAAATAATCCATAACAACACAGTGTTAAGCTATGTACAAACTGTCGAAGAGATATAGACGCTAGACGCACATGATTTACTTTACAATACAGTGCATGTGGGACATTATACAAATTTCAAGCCATCACCATCTTAGTTGTTTTCCCTCATCTTCGTTGGTTTTGCTCATTCGGTAATTTGGGTAGTTCAGGGTAGTCAGAAACGCTTCGCGTTGTCCTGGGACCTGGCCTGGGTTCGATTTCCTAGTCCGGTGTGACAGGGGGATTGGAGCGTTGGGCATAAAATAAGAAGTAAAATGCTAGTTTTGGTTTGCTGGAAATGCAAACATCGCTCTCCATTATTTATCAGACCTTGAACTACACTGCTTTTCATAATGATAGCCTCACCCGTTTTTTCAGACTGAGGCTAAGACAAAACGCTGAACCTATTTTTCGTAGATGAGGAATCAATTAGTTTTGCAAAAGAAACAATATCCATTGTTTGGTTTTCCGAAATAAAAATTATTTTGACTTGAGGAGCCGAAAAACGATAAAACGGCTGTTTCAAAATGATAGCCTCACTTGTAAAACTCAGTCCTAGTCCAGTCCTACTAAAAGTAGTTGAATTGTCAAGTAACTGAGTTTTATTATCTCAGTAGTCTCGCATATTTCCTGTAGTCAATTGGCCATTTTGATAAAAAATGGATCGTGGAACTCAATTAGGAGAAGGTGAAAAATTGAAGCGTACGATAGTGTTTGGAAGTCAAATCGTGAAATAGCCTTAGAAACGATTTCCAAAGGTTGTCAGTAATTACTTGAAAGATCCATCGGAATATGGGACTCGGAAGTCATCTGGACGGCCAAAATTACTTTACCTTCGAGATGAACGAAGAGTAGTTAAAACTGCGTCTAACACTACGAAATGTTTTCGGCGTATTAAAAATTAATTCCACATGAATGTTTGCTATGCTACAATCTGGAGAACTCTTAGTTCCTCTGTAAGCATTGCCAGAGAATCAATGAGAAAAATTCCAGTAATGAAGACACACCACAAAGCAGCAAGATTGCAATTTGCGAACGAGCATATGTCATGGAAAGATGAATGGAATTATGTAAGCTATCGATACATTGAGTTCTCCAATATTTGAGTTTTTTTTAAGTTCAGGTCGTTTGGAGTGACGAAAAGAAATTCAATCTTGATGGGCCGGATGGTTTTTGCCACTACTGGCGAGATTTGACCTCGTTTTTTAGACGACGGAATTACGGCGGAGGTTCCATCATGGTATGGGGTGCGTTTAACAGCCAAGCTAAATGTGATTTAGCAATAGTTCCTTCACGAATGAACAGTGAAGGTTACATAGCCATTTTGGAGAGTAATTTGAAGCCATACCTGCATCGTTTCAACCACCACCCGCTAATTTTCCAGCAGGATAATGCAATTGTCCATGCAAGTAGAGCAACAAAAGCTTACTCGGAACATTTGGGAATCAATTTAATGACCTGGCCGCCTGTTTTTCCAGACCTCAGCCCTATTGAGAATGTTTGGGGAATTCTAATTTGAGAGATCTATGCGGATGGCAAGCAGTACGAAAACATACAGACGCTTGAAGTAGCGATTAGAAATGCTTGGGGTTCCCTGTCGATGAACGTGCCAAAGAACCTATCCGAAAGTATGCCAAAACGTATATTATAAGTAATAAATCGTAGTGGAGACTCCACCGATTATTAAAACATCATAATTGTCATTCATTTTTACCGGGGTGGCCCTATTTTCTTGAAGAATACATAATGAGTCTATCATTTTGAAACAGCCGTTTTATCGTTTTTTGGCTCCCTAAGTCAAAATAATTTTTATTTCGAAAAATCAAACAATGGATATTATTTCTTTTGCAAAACTAATTGATTCCTAATCTACGAAAAATAGGTTCAGCGTTTTATCTTAACCTCAGTCTGAAAAAACGGGTGAGGCTATCATTATGAAAAGCAGTGTAGTTACAAATAGTTTTTTTTTTTTAATTTAACATGTATATACAGGGTGAGCAAATTAACGCGTACTTCTTCATCTGGTTATAAAAAGAAACGGCTGTTATAAAATACAATTTTGGTTGCAGAAAATTGGGAAATATGAAAAACATTTTTCCAAAGAGGTAGGTCTCAAATCATTCGTCAAAAGCACATTTCCACCTCGGTGGGTATGTTAATAAGCAGTATTGTGGTTCGGAAACGCCACATATCGGGCAAGAGAAGCCAATGCACCCACAACGAGTGACTGGTGTGGATTTTGGCTGATTAGGTTTTTCGTCGAAATTGAAGCTGAGAACATGGACGGCCTTTGGTTTTAGGCGCTACGTGCCATACAGCGACAACCACAATCTATATTTATGTTACACGAACAAATCAGCAGCTATTGCTGACCTCAATTCCCGAATTCAAGTTACTATTGCCCAAATAGGATCAGATACAATCGAAACTGTACTCAAAAATAGGTCGACCGAATGAGCTACTACCAAGCCAGTCGCAGTGGATATTTTACCGAAATTGCGTTTCAAAAAAAAAAAAAAAAAAAACTAAGAATCAACCTTCAAATAAAAGTTCAAGCATCGAACATTATTACGGCGCTTTTTATTTTACAACCAAATGATAAACGGCACTCTAGATGGCGCACCCTGTACATTCGGATCCACGAAATGTTCACCCAGACTTCCGCAGGACTGCAGGCCCGCTGTCCGGTTCGCAGTCAGCCGAGACGAGCACACTCGGCACCCGTCGGCGCCACTGCTCGCAGGACACTAACGCGCTCGGCAGCCAACGGCCTCGGGTGCCAACGACTACACGAACGTACGACGGCACCCCTCGTCGGCAACGTACTTCGAGCGTGCGTGCGTGCGTGTAGCCATAGCTCGCTCCGAGCCGAACATTAGTGCCCATACTCCATTCGTTCACAGCTGTTGCTCCCGTTCGTCGGATTTCGTAGTCCTTAGCAAAGCTGACCGTTTGTAAAAAGCGCTTTAAAAGCGCCTAACAGCCGGCCATCGATGCTCGAATCGAAACATTCCCCATGCCATTCCAGCCCCCGCGGTCCAAGGGCCCCCGCGTTATGTTGTCCAAGCGTCCCCCCGAAGCTCTCGGTTTCCCTCCCCGTGAAGTTTTCTTCCAGATATTAATCGGGTTCGTTGGAACCGTTGGAACTCGAAACCCGGAGCCTGGCGACCCCTGGCCGATCTCTTGTCAATTGAGCAAACACCACGTTGCCGGGATTGGATCCGAGGCGGATCAAACGGCCAACGGATAGAGGAAGACGGTTCGCCCGACGGTTCGAAGGCAAACATCACTGTGTGTGCAATTTTATTGACTTTTTCACTTCTTCTCGGCCGGATGGCTGGCCGGCCGGTCGGAGTTGGAGGGCCGAGCCTCGAATGACGCACGCACCAGATGACGACTGCTTCGCTGTTTCGCTGTTATGCTAAATGCTGTTCATTCCGCCCACCGCCCCTCTACCATCCATGTTTAGTGGTGAAGTAAACAGCGAAAAAAAGGGCACAAAATTGCCGACTCCTTCAGGGTCGGCGCCCGACATAGCCCGGTGGGGTTTTGGTTTTCGCCCATAACTATCGATTGTGACGGTGTGTTGGTGTGTTGGGGCGGAACCGAAACAAAAAAAAAACCCTGTCATTCATTTCACACGAAGTGAGCACACTCGACAACAAGGGTTGGCGCCCCAACCCCCCCCACCCACCAATATAAATGGTTTGCCGTGCCCAACTCCCCGACCAAACACGGGCTTGTTGATTCGCAACCTAGGCCACGGCGGGGGCGGGGACGACGGTGGGTGGCGGGGGGGTTGTGGCGAGAAAATAAATTGCCCATCGTTGTCGCGCACATTTACGCGCCGCCAACACGCCACGCCGCGTGTGCGGTGCGGTGATGTTTGATTTCCACACCGCGGCGCCGTCAAAGCTCCTCGCCGTCAGAGAGGGGGCCAGAGGCCAAAGCCCAAAACCCGGGGAAAGCTTAAACCCGGGTGACAGACCCGGTCCCTTGACGTTGGCGGCGGTCTGCCCTGTCCCAGGGCGGCATAATTGCGTTACAGGACGGAAATGGACGGCTGCCGAAGCCATGCCGAGTAATGGCGAGTAAATCAAAAGCTGCAACCGGGAAAACCGGCGCGGAATTCAATTTCGCGTATCTGGCGCGTGCCGCGCCATGCGCCTCCATCGCATGCCGGGGGCCATCGTGGTGTGCCTCGGGAAACTGTCAAAGACTGTGCGCGCCTGCGAGGGTTCCGAGAAACTAACTTCTTTTCTCAACGAGCCTTTCTCTCGCGCTCTTTCTCTCTCTCTCTCTCTCTTTCTCTCTCTCTCTCCCTCTCTTTCTCACCTTCTTCAAAAATTAAACTATGCAGTTCCCCCCACTTCTTCAAGATGGATGGAATGAAGGGTGGTGATAGGTGGAAGAAGGAAGGAAAAGGCTTTTAAGAAAAACCAATCGATCTAGAGACCACCAAAACCTAAGAAACGATACCATATTGCCCTAGGACGTATTGTATAGATTGGGGTTGTATCGGGACCCCCCCACCCCGCCCACCCTTTCCCTCGTCCTGCAGGGACCAAATTTTGTCACATGGTTTCTCCGGTGACCAGCAACTGTTGTGCAAGTTTGGATGAAGTTCGGTCCATAACTTGTGGAGTAATTGATGTTTCTAACAATTAGTTGTATGGGATGGCAAAGAAAGAGGGGGGTGAGGGGTTTCTAACCATGACAACGACACTCCCCGGCCCCTAAAACCCCTGTACACCAAATTTCGAGTCAATCGGTCCAGAAGTTTCGGAGTATTCGCGAGAGTAAGGACACCAACCCGACGAGCGCCGGAATAATGGCTCAACGACAGCGGCCGCCGTGGCCGACGGGGGACAACAACGGGGGCCCACGAATTGGGTCAACACGATCGAACCGCCAAACCGGTGCGGATGCAAGCAAAAGCCTTCGACGGTCCGCTCGAACCGAAGATGACGCCAACTCGCTGACGTCGCGAGAGTGAGGACACCGTGCGTCGAAAAAAACAGCTCAGCGGCCGCCATGGCCGACGAGCGGGGAGGTGCAAGCGAGGTGCCGGGGGGCGCAAAGAATGGCTACGGGATTGGAAGGTACGCGCACCTCCTTGGCCACCGACAGCGGCCCAATTCACGCATGCGCAGCGTCCCGAGCTTTGCGAGCATGCATCTTGATCGGCCAACGCTGCCAACATGAAACATGAAACTTTTTTTTTTGGCCGCCCGGGTTGATCCTGGTCATGCGAGTAAAAATCCCCACGTTCTGATAATCGTGCTTACCGTGCCGACACGTTCTGCCAGTAACTTGCATTAACACCATAACACTTCCATTAATATTTGATGGAAGCAGTTTACAGTTTGCTTCTTATTGAACTAATGAAGAAACACGCCTCGCAAAAACCACTTTACAAGGAACCAGGAACCAAAACCACTTTACCAGATTGTTGTGTACACTGTGACCAAAAAATCTATATACTGCGTGTTAGACGCGTAATGACAAGTAACAGCTGTCAAACACACATAAAGGGTGTTACCCACTTTTGTCTGTAACACCTTTTTGTACCATTGCACAACAATTGTGACATTTAGTGCGTATTATGCCATCTATTGTAAACACGGTACGAATGAAGGCTTACACCGAATATTTCTCGCGCGTTTTCCGTCCATATTCTCGGATCGGATCGAGATCGAGAAGCGGGTCTTCTAGGTCCCAAGAGCCCAACATTGCGGCCACGTTGAAGTACTTTGGATGGCGTGGTGCTTAGTTACTTAGGTTCCTCTCCGCCCGACTACAACCGCCACCGGGCGGTCGCAGGCCCTGCCGCACCAGAGAGACAATGTTGATCTCTGTTGCGCTCTGTAACGTTCTGTTTTTACGGCCGGTTGAGGTCGTTGTCTATCACGACGACTGTACCACGAAAAGGGCGCACATTTTGGATTTGGAACTAAAATAAAGCGTTGTGTGTGTGTGTGAGCTTTATCGTTTCATTTCGACACGGAGCCGACGGTGGAAGTGGCGCTATGCGATCCTGAAGCAACGTACGATTTATGTTGCCGTGCGCCGTGTCTGTATGGGTGTTGTTTCTTTTTCTACCACTTAGCGACAAAAGTAAACAACAAAGCCAATGCGCAGTGTGCACTGTGTATCTGTGGTTGTCTGTGTTGTTTTTCCTGTATGCTGCGGCATGTTGAACGCACGGGATCAGCATTGTGTGTGTGTGTGGATCGCGACGGAAAATTATTATTATTGTTACTGGCATCATTGTTATTAGGCTGAATATGTTGCGTGCTATTTTCTGCGCCGTCACGGCGTGGCCGTTTAGCCGGCTCGGATCGGATCGGGGAATGATGCTTCATTAACTCCGCATCACAATAGTCAATGGGAATCAGCATCAAATCTCGATTAGCGTGAAGCGACCGTGCACAAGCCGGAGGCCCCAGGCTCGGGACGTTTTTTTTTGTTTTTTTTTCACTTTGTTACGGCTAATTTACGCCGACAGCACCACCCGAACGAGGCGGAGCGAAATGGTTCAACTTTTTTTTTTCCACCCCATCCGGTCGATTGATCATCCGTACCGAATGGCGAAAAAGGCGAAGCGGCATGGAACGATTTGCCCACAGAAAGCGAGGGGGCGTCGTAGCAGATTTCCTGCGGAAAATGCCCATCACTATTGTGGATTGTTTTTATTAGTTTTATTTATTCATTCATTTGCCGATTAACGTTGCCCCCCACTGATTGGGCTTTAGTTTGGCGGGTGATTGTTTTCTGTTTTATGCTCAGCGTTTGATTGAATGCGGCAATTGCGTTCGAACATCATCAGCCGGCGGCAGCAATGGAATCACGAGCACTTGGAAGCGTCCCAGGAGCAAAAAGGCAAAGCAAGAAGCTTTTCTATCACTCGTTACGGACTCGTCCAATCAGTGATAGTTGTCCGCGACGGAGCGAACTAAAAGAAGCGATTGCTCTTGAAATAATCAGCCGGAGGCACATGCCGTATACTTCGTTTTTACTGTTTGGCATCCGGAGTGGAGGCGACTATTTCCGGCACAGCCGCTGTTTGCCGCCGTTCACAGTTTGCTTGTGTCCACCGACCAGGAAGATGACCAGGACACCACGGCGGCAGGTGCTCCAATTCGTTTGAATTTGTCTTCAACTCCCTGATTTCGTTGCGTTGCGAGTGCTTGACACTTTATTAATTTTTACTTGTTCGTTTTTCACAATCTCTGTCCCTCGTCACGCGCTCGCTGTGTGTGTGTGTGTTTGCCGATCTCGAACACAAACTCGAAGAGCACGAGACAAGCGGAACCAGTCAAGTGGTGCGGGAACGTGGCCCACGGCTTGGCGTGATATAAGATATTTGGACCATTAAGGATATATTTTTTATGTGTTTATAAAACAAAACCGGCTTAATATTTTTCCATGGTTGAACATTCATCCGAAAGGTTCATCCATTACATTTATGTGGAAAATACAATTTTGGGTGCATAAAATTGGGAAATATGAAACACTCATTTCTAAAGTGGTAGGGTCTTCAACTCAAACTGGTAGGGATACTTGAAAAGCACATTTCATTGAAGCTCAATTCCACCTCGATGGCATAATTGCCGTTTTTAGGGTCCAGAAAACACACAAGCCGTGCAAGAGAAGCCAATGCACACAAAACGAGTGACTGTTTGGTGCGGATTTTGGCTGATTAGGTTCTTCGGCGAAATTGAAGCTGAAAACTTGGACGACATTTGGTTTCAACAGGATGGCGCTATGTGCGATACAGCCGACAAATTGGTCGCCAGCCAGCCGAGCCCCCAGAGGCAGGAGAGGCTTTCGAGGGATCCCACGTCCTTGACTGCCACGAGGACGGGGACGAGGGGGAAGGCTCGCACTTCTTCGTTGAACGTTGTGATTGAGATGTTGAACCTCGTTCTCTTGAGCCGCCCGTGAACGCGTGAAAAATTCGATTAATCACTTCGTTGCTGTGCCATGCCATCACCAATCGATTACCGATCAATTTACTGCCATTGTCCCCCCGGCCTGCCTTTGGCAGCCAGGCAAATATGGTAAATATGATGGTGGCGGGGCGGCAATGGCGTAGAAAAAGGTTAGAAGACATAGAGCCTAGGTTTCCATTTTTCGCCTTCACCGTACAGTGTCCGTTCATCCGTTCCACTTTGGGGGCCTGCGAAGGGGGGGTTTACTGGGGCAGGGGTAGGTTACGGTAGAGCGCTTTCAAAGGATGCACACAGCACAGCTGTGGGAGTTCCCTGGGAACAGGCGAATAAATTAAATTTCCCTTTGCCAGCGGCCCGCACCGGAATTGTGCGATGAAATTTCGAAAGGGCCACCAAAATCTGAAACGTCCGAGCCCTCCGATCCCCGGGCCCCGAGCCAAAAGCAAATAAGTCAAATATTGTGCCGTGCGTGCCATGGGTTCCATTGCAGCGAGAGGCAAAGACGACGTCGCCCTGTCGCCCACAGCGAGCGACCAACGTATGCCTATGGAGTATCCTTTTTCTCTTAGTCCGAGAATGCGAGGTGTGTTGCGAAAAGTGTTGACAATTTTGTATTTACGCGTTATGTTGCTACTCACGTCACTCAGTTATGGTGCAAATTTCGGCCACTTTCAGTGTCTATCAGTCTATTTTTTAAAGCTGTTTTGCTTGGTTTTGATTAATCGGCGGTGCCGTCTTTATCGCTTAAATCGTATGGTAGCGTCATCCTTTCATGGCTTCCTTCAGTTTCCGGAATAAGACAAAGTAACACGAGGGCCAGATCGGGGAATAGACGGTAGCTTTGGCATCATTAGTAACGGATTGCCATTAGCCAAAGTCAAAACTGCGTCGAAATTCTTTGCCATCCAGTTTTCGGAATAAACAAATCGCCGATGGACCAAAACACGCGTACAGTAAAACAGCTGTCAAAGATTGACTGATTACTCAAAATGACCGACCAATTGTCACCATAAGTGAGTGAACAGGAGCAACAAAAAAAAAGTCGAAAAATCGGATACATACGTAGCCTGCGAAAAAACTAAAATTGTCAGAACGTTTTGAACACACCTCGTACATCTGCCCCAACTCGCTGGGCCGAATGCGAAACACCAAGCGGTCCAGTTTGGGGGCGCCTTGGGCCTTTCATCATGGATGAGGGGGGTTGGTGGCCGGATTCAGTTCGACTTGGATCGACGGATCCGACCTGACATTCCGGACAATCGGACGCAAATTCCCGGACGGATCCCGGAAGCGCCAGTTCCTGCTCTCCGCGGCTAATCGAATTCGAGCCTGTGAACTGTGCTGCTTGGCAACGCCGGATGTCGGTGGTCGGTCTTGAAAGTGAATTTAATTTTTATGTTTTCCTCCGTTCCGAAGCCGATGGTTTCCGTTTGCGAAGAACCCGCATGCTCGGCGGCTCACCCGGGACCTCACCCGGGATATTTGCCGTATTTGTAGTTCGCAAGCATTGCCGATTGGAATCAGCGTACTGTGATTCGAAGCGCTTAATTAATCGCTTCCAGCCACTTCCCGGGGTACGGATGGCGCTAGAAATGGCCACAAGGGCCCTACACAATTACTTGACAATTGTGTTTCAGAGCCAGAAACGTACGCTTGGTACACACCAAGGGGCTGGGCGGGCTACGGCGGGCTACCAAAAACCTACCCAATCCGAACGGAACCGGAACAACGGAACCGAGCGACGAGCAAACAGCAACGGTTCGGATCATGCTGCGCCATGTGCTTTGTTGGTCAACGGCATATCCAACGGGGCCTACAATGCCTATTGCTGGGACCCCGGTCCCGCTCACGTTGTCGGGTGGATCCTTATCACGCCGTTGGCCCCGGCGATAACACTAACTCGAGAGGGCGTTAACACGAAAAGCTACTGCTATCCCGGGCGTGCCGCGTGCCAGGTGTAAACATGATAAACATATAGGCCACTTCATAACCCATGCTACAATCCCCGAACCCCCCCCCCCCTACTCCTCTCCCGGAAACCGCCCGTATCGTTCGTCCAAAGGCAAAGTGAATCGCCTTATTCGATTAGTTATCGCCGCTAAGATACATTGTATGGATAGGATACTCCTTGTTGCCGCTCTTTCTCTCACATCTCATGGCGTGTTTTCGTGTTTAAATAACCACGTCACGCGACTGCCATTACGGCGCGTTATGGAGCCGCCAAGCCGCCAAGTCGCAGTCGGGTAGCTTTACAAACGCCCTGCCACTACGACTATCACGCCCCTGGCAAATCAGGATCGCTATTGTTGTGGCGCCGCTGCCGGCGAAGCGTAACCCTCCCGGTTGCGGTCGTACATCGAGCCGAACGATAATTAGAGTGACATTTGAGTGAAACAGTGAATCACACTGCTCAGACGCATCGCAACGATGCATCGTAGCCAAGGTGGAGCGTCCACACGCCACGATGCATCGGGCGCACCTGACTGCTGAATGGCCGGGTGTTTAGTTCCAATGTTTTATTTGGCCCGCGCCCGCGCGCCCTACATTTGACACATGCCCGTCAGCTTCAAACCGATTTCGGTTCTGTCTGGTACGATAAATTGCCACAATCCACCAACACACCAAACACACAGTGCACAATGTCAAAGTTACAGTACACAATGTTCTCCGGTAGCCATCGTCCTGCGTCCGACGGTCGCCTGTCGGAATGTTCCCGGGAGTAGGCAAACTCCCGAACCCGCGGGCCATTTGAAGATTTCAATCCCAGCGCATAAGCCGCCGTCCATGCAGCGCGCCCCGAGGGACGAATATTGGTATCACTTTCAAAGGTTTTTGTTTTCTTTCATTCCACTGCTTCCGCGCACTTCTTTGGGAAATTCGGAACGCGTGTATGAGAGGGCCGATGCTCCCATGCCAAGGGGAGCACTCACACCACAGCAGCTGTTACATTCTCGGCTTAGCGAACTTTTTCACAGCACTTTTTCACATTCGCGGCTTAGCGAGGCTGGAAGTTAACTAACACGCCTAGCGATCACGATCACATCAAATTGCAATTCTCAAAGTTTAGCTACGTTAATTATGCTGCGCAAAACTCACCCTACGTTGTGATCGTGAATGTGCACTGTCGGAAGGATTACTGTTTGACGTTTGACGTGCATGTGTATAGGTGTTTGACGCCTAGCGGTGGAAGCTGCGTGATGCACATACAAACGCACAACGCGAATTAACCGTTGCGCATCCGCTTAAAGTTGGTAGCACTGTTTTTGACGTTTATAGTGTCTTACTCGGAAGCTTACGCCGCTCTTCTTCTCGTTCTCTTCGCGTACAGAGAAAGAACTTCGGTCCCCCGTTTCATTCGACCGCTTGCTGTCGTGCCGTGTCTGTGTGAATTGTTGTATCTCAACGTAAGTAACGATATAAAGTGGTCCATACCGCCAAATTAACACAACACGGTGGGTTTTTATTCTAGTTCATTCTAAGCCCAACCGGATCCAGGATGTTTCGATATGTTGCCAAAATGAGCCATGATGACCAGAATAAGCCCGTCACGGCAATCCGTGGTGTTGATGCGGTTCTTGCGAAGCGACTTGAGGAGGCCGGCTTCAACTATGCGCATCAGCTGCTCTCAACGTACCTGCATTTGAACAAGGAGCGCAAACGATTTGTAAAGTGGATGCATTTGAAGTTCGGGGCCAACGGGCTACAGGCCACCGAATGTTACGAGTGGCTACATAATTGGTACAGAGGGCACCTATAAGCCTTACGGTACTGTGCGGTTGACACGAAAAGCTTCGAAGTGCATTCCGAACGCGTGTAACGCTTTACGCATGTAACATGTATTCAATCACGACAATAAAACGATTGATGTTCCAACATAATATGCATAATGTTATGTACAGGTGCATGTATATTATAGAAATAGTATGGTGACAGTACATATATCAATATGCTGATCGGGGCCACCGCTGATATCTGAAGCTGTATGCCCCGCGTGTTCTTTCGAAAGCTAGAAGTGAAGAAGCAACTGATGATTCGATGAATAGAAGTTTCGGCGAATATACACGACCTCCTGCAAATGACCATTGAACCGGGCGGGCGGAACACAGTCTTTTGCGCTTTTCATTTGCTTGCGTTCAGACAGACAGACTTAAGTATTTTTATAAAGCAAGCATTCCGCGCGTTTGACGGCGGCTGGATACGCTAAACAATCACTTTTTTCACCCTGTCTGCTGCCGTTTCGTTGATAATGATAATCGTTTTCGGTGCTCCGGAGAGAGCAAGCGATGGTGCTGGTGCCGGTAAACACCGCCTAGAAACTGTTCGAGAACGTCCGGCACATGCTGGTAGCCACGGTATCGTCGCACGTCATCACGTCATCTTCGTGGTCGTGGCCGGTGGCCGCCGTTAGGCCCAGGAGGCCCACGCGGCACCGGGGGCGGGGGTGCCACGAATTTTCTGGTTGACGATACGATGAGCCAATACGGCTTCCGATAGAGCGTTGGTTTGCTAATAAAATATTTGCATAAGAATCACCGGTCACCTCTTCTGACTACTACCGGAGGATGGGGAACGCGTCCTGTTATTATTGTCCTCATCCCGGTAGCCCCGGGTGTCACGTAACATTCCCTCTCCCAGCCACTCCCGGCCGGAGGGGTGTTGTGTCAATCCGGACCACGGATTGATCCCAGGTCGTCCCAGAAGCAGCGGAATGGTGGAATTTCAAAATGATTAGCGATACACCGAGCTGCTGGCATTCGGGCAAAGGTACGGAATTTTCCGTCTGCACGTTGCCTTATGTGTCAGCTGATTAAATTAATTGCCTTCGACTACCATGCCTCGATGTGCGTCTGCACGCGTATGTGTGTGAGTAAATGTTCAGAAGGATCCAACTTGTGACATGTGGCAAAATGTGACAGTTACTCTTTCGCGAAGGTTCTCCACTGGCGAGTGGTTTCTAACACGCTTGGCGCTTTGAGCTCAGCGGAATAAACCGATCAGAACTCGTCACATCCGTCACCGGTCTATGAAGTCGCCCAAAAAGTGTGTACCAGGACGGTGTGCTTTAACCGAACACGGTGATTTGTACAGGGTGGTCAAAAACGCGTGCACTTTTTCATTTGCTTATCATTACCTTTCAAACAAATGTTCAACCATTAAAAAATATTCAGCCGTTTTTTTTCTATAACCAAATGAAATCATGCATCGTTAAAGAAACACTCGGTATAAAGGGTGTTACGGACAAAAACGAGTCAACTTCAGCTTGACGCAGTATTTGTCACAGTGCATCAAAAAATCGTGTACACCTCTTATTTTAAAGATATTTTTGTCTAAAATCATACGTATTATTCGATTTTGACATTTGGCCTTTATTTGTGGAAATAGCGTCGAAACAAGAAGAGCATCGTCTCAAAACTTTGCACCGTCAGCGAAAAAAAAAAACCGAATTACTCGCACGTCAAGTTAGCGAAATTGTTGAATGTGGCCAAACCAATGGTCACCAATGTATTAAAAGTGTTTGGAGAACGTTTGACGACAGTCAGAAAGACTGGATCATGTGGAAGTCGGAACCAGGAGACCGCGAAAACGACGAAACGAGTGATCAGTTGTTTCAAGCGGAATCCCAAACTCTCCGTCCGAGATATCGCAAGCAAGCTGGAAGTATCGTTTGCAATCGTAGGAGATATTTACAAGAACTATAAGCTGTCGAAATTCGCAAAGAAATATCTCGTATGCAGGCTATCTGGTCCTATGGTTTAAAAAGTGGCATTTACATCGCGATCGGGACCATCAACCAGAAAATGTATGTCCTGTAGTTCCTAAATAAACATCTTTTGATTTTCTTAAAAAGGTACAAAGGTTCTTTTCTATTTTGGCTCGATTTAGCATCTTGTAATTATACGAAAAATGTCATGGAGTTGTATGCCGCAAACAATGTCCAGGTGGTGCCCAAAGACATGAACCCCCCCCCCCCTCCTCCCCACCGCAACATGCCAGAGCTCCACCAAATCGAAAAATATTGGACAATCGTCAAGTGTAACTTACACAGACTCTTAAAACAGTTGTCAGTGAGATGAAAATAAAAAAAAACTGGCGTTCTGCAGCAAAGAAAGCGACCAAGAAAACGGTGCAAGAGTTGATGAAAGGGGTAAAACGAAAAGCTCGGCAATTCGCATTCCTTAAGACGGAGGACTGAATGATATTTTTTCACATATTCTGTATAAAATTAGCTTTCAAGTGAAATATAACTTGATTTTTTAATAATTTTTTTGACTGATTTACACATTTTGTTTGACTCGTTTTTGTCCGTAACACCCTTTATTGCAGGACGGTGTGCTTTAACCAAACACGTCAATTTGTAGTAGGCGTACATTTCCGAGGCAGAGAGGGGCACCACAGCGGGCAGCTCTTCTTGGGCACGTCTTAAATTAGGCTGCATTCACTCGCGGATGTTGGCAATTAAATTTTAAAAAAATCGCCAAAATAAGGAAATAAAATGCTCAGAACGCTCTGGCAACAAATGATCAAATGATTGAACCATGCATTCGATCGAAAAACAACCAAAATGCCGTGCCTTCCGTGTCGTCGCCATGGAGGAGCTAGGTGCGGCTCAATGGCGGCGTCACCTGGCGCCTCCAAAGCAAAACTGCAAAAGCAAACCAATACACTCAAAGCCCTTGGCTGGGAGCTGCTTCAACCGCGCGGTGGTATTCACCAGACTTGGCCGCTTCCGATTATCATTATCGTCCTGCGTCCGACGGTCGCCTGTCGGAATGTTCCCGGGAGTAGGCAAACTCCCGAACCCGCGGGCCATTTGAAGATTTCAATCCCAGCGCATCCCATAAGCCGCCGTCCATGCAGCGCGCCCCGCGAATATTGGTATCACTTTCAAAGGTTTTTGTTTTCTTTCATTCCACTGCTTCCGCGCACTTCTTTGGGAAATTCGGAACGCGTGTATGAGAGGGCCGATGCTCCCATGCCAAGGGGAGCACTCACACCACAGCAGCTCGGCTTACATTCTCGGCTTAGCGAACTTTTTCACAGCACTTTTTCACATTCGCGGCTTAGCTAGGCTGGAAGTTAACTAACACGCCTAGCACACGATCACATCAAATTGCAATTCTCAAAGTTTAGCTCCGTTAATTATGCTGCGCAAAACTCACCCTACGTCGTGATCGTGAATGTGCACTGTCGGAAGGATTACTGTTTGACGTTTGTTGTGCGCGTGTATAGGTGTTTGACGCCTAGCGGTGGAAGCTGCGTGGTGCACATACAAACGCACAACGCGAATTAATCATTGCGCATCCGCTTAAAGTTGGTAGCACTGTTTTTGACGTTTATAGTGTCTTACTCGGAAGCTTACGCCGCTCTTCTTCTCGTTCTCTTCGCGTACAGAGAAAGAACTTCGGTCCCCCGTTTCATTCGACCGCTTGCTGTCGTGCCGTGCCTGTGTGAATTGTTTTATCTGAACGTAAGTAACGATATAAAGTGGTCCATACCGCATAAATTAACACAACATGGTGGGTTTTTATTCTAGTTCATTCTAAGCCCAACCGGATCCAGGATGTTTCGATATATTGCCAAAATGAGCCATGATGACCAGAATAGGCTCGTCACGGCAATTCGTGGTGTTGATGCCATTCTGGCGAAGCGACTTGAGGAGGCCGGCTACAAATATACGCATCAGCTGCTCTCCGCGTACCTGCATTTCAAATGCAAGTACGATTGCAAATGCAAGGTGCGCAAACGATTTATAAAGTGGATGCATTCGAAGTTCGGGGCCAACGGGCAACAGGCCACCGAATGTTATGAGTGGCTACATAATTGGTACAGAGGGCACCTATGAGCCCTACGGTACTGTGCGGTTGACACGAAAAGCTTCGAAGTGCATTCCGAACGCGTGTAACGCTTTACGCACGTAAAATGTATTCAATCACGACAATAAAACGATTGATGATACAACATAATATGCATAATGTTATGTACAGGTGCATGTATATTATAGAAATAGTATGGTGACACTATATATATCAATATGCTGATCGGGGCCACCGTTGATATCTGAAGCCGTGTGTTCTTTCGAAAGCTAGAAGTGAAGAAGCAACTGATGAGTCGATGAATAGAAGTTTCGGCGAATATACACGACCTCCTGCAAACGACCATTGAACCGGGCGGGCGGAACACAGTCTTTTGCGCTTTTCATTTGCTTGCGTTGCTTGCGTTTTCCTCTACTTGACCGTCATTATCCGCTAATTGCGCCCGGCGAAAACTTTTGCACGGCACACCGCACCGTGGTTAATCGGAATCGGAATAATAATTGGCAACTCTTCGTTCGCCCTACGACGGCGACGTGCTTTCGCAACCTTCGGGGTTTGCCGGCAGACAGACAGACTTAAGTATTTTTATAAAGCAAGCATTCCGCGCGTTTGACGGCGGCTGGATACGCTAAACAATCACCTTTTTCACCCTGTCTGCTGCCGTTTCGTTGATAATGATAATCGTTTTCGGTGCTCCGGAGAGAGCGAGCGATGGTGCTGGTGCCGGTAAACACCGCCTAGAAACTGTTCGAGAACGTCCGGCACATGCTGGTAGCCACGGTATCGTCGCACGTCATCACGTCATCTTCGTGGTCGTGGCCGGTGGCCGCCGTTAGGCTCAGGTGGCCGCCGTTTGGCTCAGGTGGCCGCCGTTAGGCTGACGATACGATGAGCCGATACGGCTTCCGATAGAGCGTTGGTTTGCTAATAAAATATTTGCATAAGAATCACCGGTCACCTCTTCTGACTACTACCGGAGGATGGGGAACGCGTCCTGTTATTATTGTCCTCATCCCGGTAGCCCCGGGTGTCACGTAACATTCCCTCTCCCAACCACCCCCGGCCGGAGGGGTGTTGTGTCAATCCGGACCACGGATTGATCCCAGGTCGTCCCAGAAGCAGCGGAATGGTGGAATTTTAAAATGATTAGCGATACACCGAGCTGCTGGCATTCGGGCAAAGGTACGGAATTTTCCGTCTGCACATTGCCTTATGTGTCAGCTGATTACATTAATTGCCTTCGATTAGCATGCCTCGATGTGCGTCTGCATGCGTATGTGTGTGAGTAAATGTTCAGAAGGATCCAACTTGTGACTTGTGGCAAAATGTGACAGTTACTCTTTCGCGAAGGTTCTCCACTGGCGAGTGGCTTCTAAGACGCTTGGCGCTTTGAGCTCAGCGGAATAAACCGGTCAAAACTCGTCACATCCGTCACCGGTCTATGAAGTCGCCCAAAAAGTGTATACCAGGACGGTGTGCTTTAACCAAACACGGTGATTTGTACAGGGTGGTCAAAAACGCGTGCACTTTTTCATTTGCTTATGAAAAAAAAACGGCTGAATATTTTTCCATGGTTGAACTTTTATTCGAAAGGTTAATTCATTACAATTTTTTGTGGAAAAAAAATTTGGTCAAATGTTCACCACGATTGGCTTAACCGTAGCCCATTCGGTCGACCTATTTTTGAGTACATTTTCGATTGTATTGGTCCTATTTCGTTAATAGCAACTTGAATTTCGGTCTTAAGGTTGTCAATAGCTGCTGGTATGTTCGCATAACATAAATATTGATTGTGGCTGTCACTGTATGGCACGTAGCGCCGTCCTGTTCAAACCAAACGCCGTCCAAGTTCTCAGCTTCAATTTCGCCGAAAAACCAATCAGCTAAAATCCGCACCAAACAGTCACTCGTTGTGGGTGCATTGGCTTCTCTTGCACGATTTATGGCTTTTCCGAACCACAACAGTGCTTATTAACATAGCCACAGAGGTGGAAATGATCTTCAATGAAATGTACTTTTGACGAATGATTTGGCGACATACCACTTTGGAAATAATTTTTCATATTTCCCAATTTTCTGCAACCAAAATTATATTTTATACATAAATGTCATGAATGAACCTTTCAAAAAATGTTCAGCATTAAAAATATTCAGCCGTTTTTTTTATAACCAAATGAAATCATGCATCGTTAAAGAAACACTCTGTATAAAGGGTGTTTCGGACAAAAACGAGTCAACTTCAGCTTGACGCAGTATTTGTCACAGTGCATCAAAAAATCGTGTACACCTCTTATTTTAAAGATATTTTTGTCAAAAATCATACGTATTATTCGATTTTGAAATTTGGCCTTCATTTGTGGAAATGCGTTCCTGGCGTTGGCGGTCTGCAGCAAAGAAAGCGACCAAGAAAACGGTGCAAGAGTTGATGAAAGGGGTAAAACGAAAAGCTCGGCAATTCGCATTCCTTAAGACGGAGGACTGAATGATATTTTTTCACATATTCTGTATAAAATTAGCTTTCAAGTGAAATATAACTTGATTTTTTAATAATTTTTTTGACTTTTTTACACATGTTTTTGTTTGACTCGTTTTTGTCCGTAACACCCTTTATTGTAGGACGGTGTGCTTTAACCAAACACGTCAATTTGTAGTAGGCGTACATTTCCGAGGCAGAGAGGGGCACCACAGCGGGCAGCTCTTCTTGGGCACGTCTTAAATTAGGCTGCGTTCACCCGCGGATGTTGGCAATTAAATTAACAAAAAAAATCGGCAAATTAAGGAAATAATTTTTTTTTTTTTTAAATTAAATTTGATCTTTATTATACATAAATGTTTGGTTAAATTAGGTTACAGAGATATTCCACATTGGGATTGCAGCTATTTGTTAATTCTAAGGTAACAAAATGATTGAAATGAACATGTTTTCGATTAAAATCTATTTAAATTATATGTTATGCCACGTAGCATCGAGTCATTTTATCATACTTATAACTAACTAGCTGATCCCGGCGCGCGTTGCCACGCCTCATTTCATCCTCATTTCTCGATTATCCGACGTTTCAAAGGACTTCCTGGTGACGTATCCGATCAGCTTCCCTTTGCATTTCCCGTTACTTCTACTTTTCAGACGATCGGGCTTCCCGGTGACGTATTTGTTCAGTTTCCCTTTCCTCCTCCCGTTACTCTGTTCCGAATGATAGGGCTTCCCGGTGATGTATCCGATTGGCTTTCCTTCCCGCTTCCCGTTGGATACATGGCAAAACTCGCACCAGCTAAATTTGACTCAAATTGTTTGAACACTTTTCGAATTTTGCTGCAATTTACCCTAATTTTGTATGGGAGCCACCCTTTGTAAAGTGGCGAAGGGTTTCAAAATTCACCAGAACATTTCCTCTTCCCAAAAACTCCCACCTGCAGAATTTGGTTCGATTTGTTCGAAAACAACCCGAATTATGCTGAATTTTATGTTATGTTTGTATGGGAGCCCCTCTCCCGGGAGGTGTGAAATGTACTTTTTCTACTATATGATCCTAATTGAAATCTAGAAGGCTGTAGCAGTCCGTTGCTATCTCTCTCTCTCTCTCTCTCTACCTATCTCTTCTCTCTCTCTCTCTCTCTCTCTCTCTCTCTCTCTCTTTCTTTCTCTCTTTCTCTCCCCCCATCTCTCTCTTCCTCTCTTCCGCACCTTTTTCAAAAATAAACGCAAACTATGCAGTTCCCCCCAACATCACACTACTTCAAGATGGATGGAATGAGGGGTGGTGATAGGTGGAAGAAGGAAGGAAAAGGCTTTTAAGTGAAACCAATCGATTTACAGACCACCAAAACCTAAGAAACGATACCCATATTGCCCTAGGACGTATTTTAAAGATTGGGGTTGTATGGGGACCCCCCCTTCCCCGCGTCCTGCAAGAACCAAATTTTGTCACATGGTTTCTCAGGTGACCAGCAACCACTGTGCAAGTTTTGATGAAATTCGATCCATAACTTGTGGAGTAATTGATGTTTTTAACAGTTAGTTGTATGGGAGGGTAAAGAAAGAGGGGGGTGAGGGGTTTCTAACCTTGACTATTGCACTCCCCGGCCCCAAAAACCCCTGTATACCAAATTTCGAGTCAATCGGTCCAGTAGTTTCGGAGTTTACTTGAGACATACAGACAGAACTTGAATTTTATATATATAGATAGCTAATAACTAAAAAAATATCTTACAACTAGTTAACTATTAGAACTTCAAGTAATTAGCTCTTGTATTGTTGGGTGGATAAGGAAAATAAAATGCTCAGATCGCTCTGGCAAAAAATGGTCAAATGATTGAACCATGCATTCGATCGAAAAACAACCAAAATGCCGTGCCTTCCGTGTCGTCGCCATGGAGGCGCTAGGTCTGTATAAAGGGTGTTACGGACAAAAACGAGTCAACTTCAGCTTGACGCAGTATTTGTCACAGTGCATCAAAAAATCGTGTACACCTCTTATTTTAAAGATATTTTTGTCAAAAATCATACGTATTATTCGATTTTGAAATTTGGCCTTCATTTGTGGAAATGCGTTCCTGGCGTTGGCGGTCTGCAGCAAAGAAAGCGACCAAGAAAACGGTGCAAGAGTTGATGAAAGGGGTAAAACGAAAAGCTCGGCAATTCGCATTCCTTAAGACGGAGGACTGAATGATATTTTTTCACATATTCTGTATAAAATTAGCTTTCAAGTGAAATATAACTTGATTTTTTAATAATTTTTTTGACTGATTTACACATGTTTTTGTTTGACTCGTTTTTGTCCGTAACACCCTTTATTGTAGGACGGTGTGCTTTAACCAAACACGTCAATTTGTAGTAGGCGTACATTTCCGAGGCAGAGAGGGGCACCACAGCGGGCAGCTCTTCTTGGGCACGTCTTAAATTAGGCTGCGTTCACCCGCGGATGTTGGCAATTAAATTAACAAAAAAAATCGGCAAATTAAGGAAATAATTTTTTTTTTTTTTAAATTAAATTTGATCTTTATTATACATAAATGTTTGGTTAAATTAGGTTACAGAGATATTCCACATTGGGATTGCAGCTATTTGTTAATTCTAAGGTAACAAAATGATTGAAATGAACATGTTTTCGATTAAAATCTATTTAAATTATATGTTATGCCACGTAGCATCGAGTCATTTTATCATACTTATAACTAATAGCTAATAACTAAAAAAATATCTTACAACTAGTTAACTATTAGAACTTCAAGTAATTAGCTCTTGTATTGTTGGGTGGATAAGGAAAATAAAATGCTCAGATCGCTCTGGCAAAAAATGGTCAAATGATTGAACCATGCATTCGATCGAAAAACAACCAAAATGCCGTGCCTTCCGTGTCGTCGCCATGGAGGCGCTAGGTGCGGCTCAATGGCGGCGTCACCTGGCGCCTCCAAAGCAAAACTTTTTTTTTTTTTTTTTTTTTTTTTGTATTATAGAGATTTTGAGCTGTAATAGCCTAGCATTCGTCTCTTTTTAAATTTAATTTCATTCAACTACCAGTTGTCAATCAGGGTTCCTGGGTGTTTGAAGCCCTGGCCTTTCCGAGAGACGTAAACTGGTTGTTGTTTGATTACTTTTAGGGACTTTGACCTGCAATAGCTTGTCTTTTATCTCCCTTATATGCTAGACTAACTACTATTAACTCTAACTTATTACTAACTTATTAGTCTATTTCGATTGATTCCAGTGGGGTCTAGTTTAGGTCGATCTAGATATTTTGTGGTGAGAATCAATAACCCTACAGTGGGATTTTCCACTGCGAATTTGGGACTTTCCCAAAAAATATCTGATTTTGCCCGCTTCTGCCTCCACTTCATCAAATCGAAAAATATTATTGTATGCCTTAATTTAGGTGTCTATACCTTTTTAGTATAGTGATAATGATCGTGATATCTAAAAATTTCTTAAACTAATTATTTAGCATGGCATAGCCTATTGTGATCGATTTCAGTGAAGTCTAGTTTAAGTCGAATCAGAGATTTTGTGGTAAAATTAGACTATCCTTCGGGAGGATTTTCTAAATCTGTTTTTAAAGTTTATGTAATGAGTATCTGATTTGACTTATTTCGACTCTACTTCATCAATTTCAGATCATATAGTATGTTTTTATTTAGTTAAAAAAATAATAAGTAATATATAATAATATAATAATATATAATATATAATATAATAATTAATAATATATAAATAATAAGAACAAAAATTTAATAAATAGGTAAAATAGAAATGAGAAAAAATTAACCTAAATTTAAAAAAATATAAAGGATAGAATATATCTAAAATAAAGGTATAAAGGATAGGGTATCTTAAACGATTATGTTTATCGAATAGCATTCTATTTTTGGTTTGTTTTGTTTATTTTGACTATTTTTTTGTTTAATAATTAAATAATTTATTACTTCTTTAAGTGACTTTGCTGAGTGAGAAGGATAGATTGTGTTAATCGATTCTTAGGTTTGTTTTTCAGTTTGATAATGACTAGATGATTGTATTCTTTTTAGGGTCTAAGGATGGTAGAGGACTCGTTGTGTTTGTTTTCCATTTGTGTTGTTTTGATTTGTCATGTTAGTGTGTCATATTAGTGGGTATAAGCCAGTTCTTCTAAGGAAGTTTATTATTTTCCTTTCTTGGTCCGGGTGATTTGATAGTATTAGGGAGAAGTCTTGGTCTAGTTTACCAAAGCAAAACTGCTTCACGATACACTCAAAGCCCTTGGCTGGGATCTGCTTCAACCGCGCGGTGGTATTCACCAGACTTGGCCGCTTCCGATTATCATTCGTTTTCATTGATCGGACACGTATTGGCTTAGCAGCACTCCGTTTCCTACGAGGTAGTCGAAATTGGATGATTAATTAAAATTACCAACAAAAACGCCCAAACCACTGACTGGTGGCCGACAATGGACCGTCTCGTCGGGCGCACCTGACTGCTGAATGGCCGGGTGTTTAGTTCCAATGTTTTATTTGGCCCGCGCCCGCGCGCCCTACATTTGACACATGCCCGTCACCTTCAAACCGATTTCGGTTCTGTCTGGTAAGATAAATTGCCACATTCCACCAACACACCAAACACACAGTGCACAATGTCAAAGTTACAGTACACAATGTTCTCCGGTAGCCATCGTCCTGCGTCCGACGGTCGCCTGTCGGAATGTTCCCGGGAGTAGGCAAACTCCCGAACCCGCGGGCCATTTGAAGATTTCAATCCCAGCCCATAAGCCGCCGTCCATGCAGCGCGCCCCGAGGGACGAATATTGGTATCACTTTCAAAGGTTTTTGTTTTCTTTCATTCCACTGCTTCCGCGCACTTCTTTGGGAAATTCGGAACGCGTGTATGAGAGGGCCGATGCTCCCATGCCAAGGGGAGCACTCACACCACAGCAGCTGTTACATTCTCGGCTTAGCTAGGCTGGAAGTTAACTAACACGCCTAGCGATCACGATCACATCAAATTGCAATTCTCAAAGTTTAGCTCCGTTAATTATGCTGCGCAAAACTCACCCTACGTCGTGATCGTGAATGTGCACTGTCGGAAGGATTACTGTTTGACGTTTGACGTGCATGTGTATAGGTGTCTCGTGGAAGCTGCGTGGTGCACATACAAACGCACAACGCGAATTAATCATTGCGCATCCGCTTAAAGTTGGTAGCACTGTTTTTGACGTTTATAGTGTGTTACGCGGGAGCTTACGCCGCTCTTCTCCTTGTTCTCTTCGCGTACAGAGAAAGAACTTCGGTCCCCCGTTTCATTCGACCGCTTGCTGTCGTGCCGTGTCTGTGTGAATTGTTTTATCTCAACGTAAGTAACGATACAAAGTGGTCCATACCGCCAAATTAACACAACACGGTGGGTTTTTATTCTAGTTCATTCTAAGCCCAACCGGATCCAGGATGTTTCGATATGTTGCCAAAATGAGCCATGATGACCAGAATAAGCCCGTCACGGCAATCCGTGGTGTTGATGCGGTTCTTGCGAAGCGACTTGAGGAGGCCGGCTTCAACTATGCGCATCAGCTGCTCTCAACGTACCTGCATTTGAACAAGGAGCGCAAACGATTTGTAAAGTGGATGCATTTGAAGTTCGGGGCCAACGGGCTACAGGCCACCGAATGTTACGAGTGGCTACATAATTGGTACAGAGGGCACCTATAAGCCTTACGGTACTGTGCGGTTGACACGAAAAGCTTCGAAGTGCATTCCGAACGCGTGTAACGCTTTACGCACGTAAAATGTATTCAATCACGACAATAAAACGATTGATGATCCAACATAATATGCATAATGTTATGTACAGGTGCATGTATATTATAGAAATAGTATGGTGACAGTATATATATCAATATGCTGATCGGGGCCACCGCTGATATCTGAAGCCGTGTGTTCTTTCGAAAGCTAGAAGTTAAGAAGCAACTGATGAGTCGATGAATAGAAGTTTATAGTTTCGGCGAATATACACGACCTCCTGCAAATGACCATTGAACCGGGCGGGCGGAACACAGTCTTTTGCGCTTTTCATTTGCTTGCGTTCAGACAGACAGACTTAAGTATTTTTATAAAGCAAGCATTCCGCGCGTTTGACGGCGGCTGGATACGCTAAACAATCACTTTTTTCACCCTGTCTGCTGCCGTTTCGTTGATAATGGTAATCGTTTTCGGTGCTCCGGAGAGAGCGAGCGATGGTGCTGGTGCCGGTAAACACCGCCGAGAAACTGTTCGAGAACGTCCGGCACATGCTGGTAGCCACGGTATCGTCGCACGTCATCACGTCATCTTCGTGGTCGTGGCCGGTGGCCGCCGTTAGGCTCAGGTGGCCGCCGTTTGGCTCAGGTGGCCGCCGTTAGGCTGACGATACGATGAGCCGATACGGCTTCCGATAGAGCGTTGGTTTGCTAATAAAATATTTGCATAAGAATCACCGGTCACCTCTTCTGACTACTACCGGAGGATGGGGAACGCGTCCTGTTATTATTGTCCTCATCCCGGTAGCCCCGGGTGTCACGTAACATTCCCTCTCCCAACCACCCCCGGCCGGAGGAGTGTTGTGTCAATCCGGACCACGGATTGATCCCAGGTCGCCCCAGAAGCAGCGGAATGGTGGAATTTCAAAATGATTAGCGATACACCGAGCTGCTGGCATTCGGGCAAAGGTACGGAATTTTCCGTCTGCACATTGCCTTATGTGTCAGCTGATTACATTAATTGCCTTCGATTAGCATGCCTCGATGTGCGTCTGCACGCATATGTGTGTGAGTAAATGTTCAGAAGGATCCAACTTGTGACATGTGGCAAAATGTGACAGTTACTCTTTCGCGAAGGTTCTCCACTGGCGGATGGTTTCTAACACGCTTGGCGCTTTGAGCTCAGCGGAATAAACCGGTCAAAACTCGTCACATCCGTCACCGGTCTATGAAGTCGCCCAAAAAGTGTATACCAGGACGGTGTGCTTTAACCAAACACGGTGATTTGTACAGGGTGGTCAAAAACGCGTGCACTTTTTCATTTGCTTATAAAAAAAAACGGCTGAATATTTTTCGATGGTTGAACTTTTATTTGAAAGGTTATTCATTACAATTTTTTGTAAAACAATTTTGGTCAAATGTTTACCACGATTGGCTTGGCAGTAGCCCATTCGGTCGACCTATTTTTGAGTACATTTTCGATTGTATTTCGATTTCGTTAATAGCAACTTGAATTTCGGTCTTAAGGTTGTCAATAGCTGCTGGTATGTTCGCATAACATAAATATTGATTGTGGCTGTCACTGTATGGCACGTAGCGCCGTCCTGTTCAAACCAAACGCCGTCCAAGTTCTCAGCTTCAATTTCGCCGAAAAACCAATCAGCCAAAATCCGCACCAACAGTCACTCGTTGTGGGTGCATTGGCTTCTCTTGCACGATTTATGGCTTTTCCGAACCACAACAGTGCTTATTAACATAGCCACAGAGGTGGAAATGATCTTCAATGAAATGTGCTTTTGACGAATATTTGACGACCTACCACTTTGGAAATAATTTTTTCATATTTCCAAATTTTCTGCAACCAAAATTGTATTTTATACATAAATGTTAAGAATCAACCTTCCAAATAAAAGTTCAAACATCGAAAAATATTCAGCCGTTTTTGTTTTATAGCCAAATGAAAAAATGCACACTAATTTGCTCACTCTGTATAACTTGATTTTTTAATAATTTTTTTAACTAATTTACACATTTTTTTTGTTTGACTCGTTTTTGTCCGTAACACCCTTTATTGCAGGACGGTGTGCTTTAACCAAACACGTCAATTTGTAGTAGGCGTACATTTCCCAGCTCTACTGAGAGCAGAGGTACCTGGCCGCAGCTGCACGAATAGGAAATTTCTCAACGGCCGTCCGGCCGATGATACGAAAACAATTTCCCCGACGCATCGGAATTAGCCTTCAATTTATTCAATCCATTATTTCCGATGCCAGCAACATCCGCGCCGCAAGCCAACAGCATTCGCAATCACAGCACTCGCTTTCAGTCGGTGCTGTATATTGTGGTGCTGTCTGTCGCTACCTGAAACATGTAATTTCTGCAAGCCGGATTAGGAATTGCAAAAGTAGGAAAAGTTAGGCGGACAGCACCCACGTGTCATAAAAAATGTTACGCTACAGTCTGAAGAGCAACATGGACGCGTGGACATCCACTTGTGCCAGGTGCTCTCGGGGCATGGATTTTTTTTTGTCCGACAGTAGCTACACCGCCAGGGGCCCCTGACTGCACCTGGTGCCCCCGGGGGGCTGTGGAGTCGGCGGAGCACTGACGTGGGATTCTGTTCTGTGGAGCTTCAGAGGAATCGCGCCGGAAAAGTTCGTTCGTTTTGCAACCGGATTGAACTTCGCTGTAGTTGCTTCTTGGGCCCCCGGCCACACACAGGTAACGGAAACCCGTCGCCACGTTGCAAGAAACTTGTTACGGTGTCGGGGAACACAGCTCGCGCCCTGCGATAGAGAAACGTAAATGAGGGCGATGTCATGAAGTGTGCGTTGCGCGTTGGGACCTTGGTCTCCGGCCGGTCTCCCAAGTGTCCCAGCCCTGACACCTACCGGAACCGGACAGCGTGGTGTGCCGCGAAATACAGCCAACCGGACTAACAACCTGACCACACCACGGGGAAAAGTCAACACAAATATCCGGCACAACATAAAAACTCAAACCCTCCCCCCTGGCCTGGTGGGCGCTGTCTGTCGCGGTTAACTTGCGATGCAATCCGCGTCCCCGGCCCGCCATCATTAGCGGTGAGCGAGATCCTGTGGCCGGTGGTGATGGTGATGAGGAAAGGGGGAACACGTTGAAGCAGATGGCGCGAGAGTGGATGGTCGGCCTCGCGGTGAGCAAAAGCTTTTTTTTTTCGCCACGAATTTCACGGTTCGCTCCTGTTACGATGTTTTCGCTTGTTTTGCTTTATTTCGCTACGAACTTTTCCTCATTTTCCTCCGCACACCCTAGTATGCATGCATGCACGCATACTAGGGAAGACTAAGGCAGTGTTAGCAACGGCAGCGACGAGGACGACGACGACGATGAGATAATAATGAGCGAAAGGTTGCCAAAGTTTTGCTTGTCGGGCATCCGGTGGCTTTCGACATCTTGTAGACTTCCGGTTTTGGTGTGCCTTTGTGCCTTTACGCACCCGTTCACACAACGGCCACGGGTTTTTTTCGCACAAAACGCTCTTTTCATCTTCCGGGAGAAAAACCGGGGGCCGGGATCGATTTGGTTGCGTTTGGGTTTCTTCCTTCGCTTCTGAATTCCGAAATTGATTTGATTTGATGTCAATAAGTTTCACCACTAATGACTATCCCAAGCATTAGTTGTTCGGAATCGGTCACGATTGGCATCTTTCAATTCAATCTCATCAGCCAGCCATTTGATTATCCGCTCCGTATGATTACTATGCGTTCGAGCAAACAATCGGTCAGTTATTCCGGCACTAGGTGAAGCAGTGGAGCATTACAAACGTTTGCTGAAGGATGAGCAGACATAATTTTGCACAACTATCACGCCTCGAACACAATCTTATCTACGGCGAAACTAGTTGCCAATGATGGCCCCATTTAGGACAGACTCGGACCTCGGCAATATTAGAATAATTAGTACTTTGCTAATACTGTTACCGATGGAGGAAACGCTCAAGCTACGGATCGGATGACGTCGGAAAAACAAACAAAACTTCGAATCGACGGCGCGCTGGTCCAGGGGTAGCCTCAGTAGTGGAATAGGCAGGTGCGCGGCGCTGTGTATTTAGGAGATGATTACGGGATTTGGACTCGGCGAATCAAATTCTCATCCCACGCTCAGTCGGTACTAATGTAAACATTTACTTGCGGCAGTTGTGGCTACAGCTACCGGAATCAGCCAAAGCCAGAGCATTAGCAGGTGTTCCGGGATCGAGAAAAGAAATCCTTGTGCATGCTATGGCATGACGGCAAGGACGACGGAGGACCGATTTGAATCATACGACGCCTTGAATTCATTTTTGGTGCCAAAGTTGCGTTAAAGTGCGCGCAGCACGATGGAGGACTGATCGGTTAGCCCGATTGATTTGGTCCACTTGGGTCAACTGGCTGAAAAACCCTGTGCCCACTGGATCCCACTGTGTTGGTGAGCGGTGGTGCAAGACAGGGGCGGAACGAGGGGATGCTGGTACAAGGTTTCCTCCGACTCCGACAGGGTGGGTGGATTTGCAATCAACCAAATGCACCACCGCTCCGGTCTGCAAGAGTTCCACCAAATTCTCGTGACTTCCGGGCTTCCGGGCTTCAGAGTAATTCAGTGTTCTTCCGTTATTTGCCGAGGAGAAAAAGAAAATGCTACGGGCAAACCCCTCAACGGCGCTTGCTGTGGACGACGACTTGCATTCATTAGTGTCTACGTTCCATGCTTTGGGATTTTCCACAAGCAAATAAACCGAGAGAGCCTTTGCCAGCGAGACCGAAAGAAGGAGAGAGGGAGAAAGAGACGCTGCTAAGAAGACAGGTGAGGCAGATAGTTTACGACTTACGGGCGCAACTTTATTGACGTCGGTTGGTTCGTGTTGCTTGCTGTTCGCGCAAGCAACTGGTATCATATTGCTGCTCTTGTTTGTTCGCGACGAAGATGAAGGAAGTCCCGCCCATACCGGGGCACCCTCGAGGAGCGTCCCAGAAAGGGGTTTGATCTGCCAAGCGTTTGGGTCAATGTCAATGTTCGATAGGAAACTTAGAGTCCAGCAAAGCTCGCCAGGAAGAGCTCATCGGTACTGGACGCCTTCCGCCAGGTAATTGATGTCCACTCATCGTCAGATCTTCCGTAGCCGGGACTTCTAGGTACTCCTCCACCCAGCAAACAACACAGTTCGGGTCGTTGGGTTTGTTGCATTTTGTTCGGTTTTAATTTCACAAAGGTTTCGGTTTCGGTCACAGAGTGTACCAGAGTGCCATGCTATTACATAGTAATTGTTTGCGTTGTTCACCTGTTTTCTATTTGTGAGGTGCGTGTAACGGAAGGGAGGGGTTTTCTATCAAGCGTTCGGGGGGGAAGGAGTGTATCACATTGTCTGCCGCGCAATGCGGCCCCGTTACAGTACATATAGCCGTTTTGCCCACTTCGCCCCCTCAGATGGCGCGCGCTGCCGATACGCGGGCCCTTTACTCTAAATGGTGTTTTATTGTGCTGTGTATGTGTGTGTGTCGGGTGTATGTGCCGGCCCTTGTGTGCCCTAGTTCCAGGTGGTCAGCCAGGATCAGCGGTGGACGGGACAGCGATGGGGTCTCTTGAAGATCCGTGGTTTGGTTTCGGGATGCTACTCCTCCTAGATGCTACTCCTCGGGGAAGGGGTCCGGTCAATGTAGTCGATGCTGTCGGACGCGTGCTGGGCGGGGGCCACGGGTACGGTCATCGGGGCAGTACGGGGCAGCCCGTAGGGGTCGCCCGAGGTGGTCGACTGTGCCGGTGCCAGTGTTGGTGTCTGTTGGTCACTGATCGGCGCCAGTGACACGGCCGGTGTCGTCATCGTCGCCGGCGTCGGCGAGACGTGCGAGTTGGCCATCGCCTGGTCGAGCTCCCGCTGCCACTCGGACTCCTTCGCCTCCATCGCCTTGCGCCGCAGCTCCTTGTACCGGTTGTAGACCAGGAACTCCTTCAGCAGCTGCGTGTCCAGCTGGGCAGAGTGGCAGAGCTGGCTGTCGCCCTGCTGCTGGAGCTCCCGGTGCACCGAGCGCTGCTTCGCCAGGCGCTTCTTCTTCTTGTGCAGCGGCTTCGTCTCCACGATCATCTCCTCCAGCTCCAGCGTCGGATCGCAGTTGAGGTGGTCCTTCGAAGGCTTGAACGGTGGGTTGGTGCGCTTGCCGAGCACCCGGTCGATGTCCGTGCCTCGCAGCAGCTTCGTCAGCCGCAGCTCCTTCAGCGTGCTGATCCTGGCGCCCGGGTGTACGTTCAGCATCTACGGAGGGCACGGCAACAGCTGAGCGATGCCGGGTCAGGCAGGGAAAGCCCTTGGACCTTGGACTCACCTTGGTCAGTAGGTCGACGAAGTGGTCACTCCAGCACGGTGGGTAGTGCGGCGGGGTGCTGAGAACGTTCTTCACCTCGCTCAGCGGTGTCGACGAGTGCACCACGAATGGCCGCGCACCGCAGCGCATCTCGTATGCCACCACACCCAGGCTCCACCAGTCGACGGGATAGCTATACCCGGCTGAGAAAGAGAGAGAGAAAGATAAAATGAATGAAATGTGTCTCCTAGGTGGAGCCCAGCTGAGCCCGACTTCTGGGACTGGGACAGGATGCTGCGCTGCGTCAATCCCTCGCGATTGATTCGCTTCAATGGAGTGGAATAAATTAATGAACTATCTCGGCAGGTGCTTCGCTGCAAATGCTGGCTGGTCCTCTGGGAGTAAGATTTGTGTTGGGAGAACAGAAGGGCTCCAGAACAGAAGAAGGAAGATCGGTCGAACTGTCCCAAACCCTTGGGACCCAAGCGCTGCGAGCCACACTCACTTACCGACTTCTTCTAAGGCACACATGAAAACTTCCGGGGCCATGTACGGCTTGGTGCCGGACATGCTGCAGGCAAGCCCGTCCGGAGGCAGGCGAGTGGCGATGTTAAAGTCCGTCAGGTGAGCGTGTCCTGTCATAAGAAAAAGAGAGAGAGAGAGAGAGAAAACTAGTAGAGTAACACTGTCATCCCTGGGTTTGTTTGGACCGGACTTTTGGACCGCAGCCGTAACTGGCTTCGAAGGTGGACGGATTAATCCGGATTAGACGAAAGGCAAGATCACACTCTGGTGGGTCATCCGATGACGAAGACCGAGGCCGACCATCAGCGGTTCTAAGTAGGCGTCGATGCAGTGGGCGAATTAATTGTCTAACTGTTGTCGGTCGCATCGGGACGGCCGACACTAACCTAGGCCTGAACCTGTGAACCTGTGCGTGAGCTGTTGCAAAGAGCGCTGGCGTCATAAAACGCAAGGCCGTAAAACCGCGGAAGGTACACAATCAAATAGTGCCAGCACCAGGATTCCCTGGTCCGTTCCCCAGCCCCACGAGGAACTGGGGCATGAACGTCCTCACTTCACGTGGAGCGTTTATTTCACAATTTTATGGTGGACCCAAATGGACGACCCGGGTACGCCGGAATGTGACCTGTATGCCAGCCGGCTATTGGATGTCGCGCCGAATATGACGCGCTCGGCGAGGCAATCAAACGCGGCATCTAGGCATCGCGCGGAAGGTAACGGCGCGCGCGTGGTATGTTAAGACATCATAAGTGTCATAGTGCCCGCCGTTGGTCCTATGACTACTACGTCCACGAGGAAAGGCCTATCATACGACCGTGAACGTGATGTTTTGGAAAATGTTCGATGTTTTGGACGTGTTGGAGTTGCTCTGCGCAATCCGCGAAGATTAGACAATACTATGTCATACAGAAAGCGGCCTGCTTTTGGAAACACGATACTGTAATCGATTCGAAGTGTTGGCCTTCAAAATTGACCACGTTTCGGGTTGTCGGGTGGCCCTGTTAAACAACAGTTCACAACCCTCGTCAATTCGTCAAACGGAAACTGCCCCTTCGATAGTTTGGAGTCATTCGGAGGAGAGAAGGGCCATTCAGAAGTGCCCGACCTGACACTGACAGAATGGCACAAGCAACGATCTCGACCCATTTCCGTGAAGCGACGACTGAACGACACTCATTATGTAAACGACTATGAAGACTATGAGACTGGAGGTCGCGAAATTAAGGTCGCGCCGTGCGTCGTTGTGATTCGGATCCGGCAACACGGATTGCGTTGCCCGATGCCTTGATGATGAAATTATATTCCCAGCAGGACGGGGAGCCGGCGTTAACTTCCCAGTGTCGTATCCGTTTGTGGAGTACTGAAGGGATGGCAAGATATGGTTCAGGTTAGCTGTGCACTTAGCAGTTATCGAAAAACACTGTTCTTAAAACCCCCCCTATATGGGTTCTCAGTTCAGGCAAACGGGTACTACTAAATGGTACTGAACATGCGATAGACACAGCCACGGAAAATCGGAGAAAAATATGAATAAAAAATCTGAGTTTTGAGTCAGATTCTCTTTGTGTACATTCACTCTCAGGCGCTAGTTAACGAGAGCACGTTTCTGTGTGTCTAGTTGAGTCTTCCTGAGTCGCTGGTGGCTCTACCACCATTATCACCATCACCACTGCCCTCGGCACATGAAACAAGAAGGAATAACAGGGCGAATAAAGATTACCTACACCCACACTTTGGAAATTCTCTTCTGCAGGGGGTGCTGCAAAAGGAGAAAAAGGCGGAAGTCCCTTCTTCTCGGCACCAGCACCAATCGATCGGTAGAATCCATTACTTAACGCTTTGCTGCGTCGGCAGCGATGCGAATCCATCGGCAGATATTCGTTTCCCGGGAAGTTGTTCCCTTGTGCTGGTGTACTTTTGGGGCCAATCGACCTGAAGATTTTCTTTTCTCTCGTTCCCGATGCGCAGCAAGTCGTTACTTTACTTTTCCCACAATGCAATGCTAGTTGCCTAAGGATGTAATAATGGTTGGTATACCCTGTTATACCCGGAACTATAGCGCATATGCTTATGGTTGTTCCTGTCGTGCTCGGGACGAGAGTAAACGAGTGATGGACTCTACGCTCAGCTTCGATCCGCGCGCGAAAACCCACTCGAGAGTCTGCAAAAATAATGAGCGATAATTTAATGTCACTCTTTTCTTTGGAACATGGAGTTGGACCCATAGAATCCCACCCAAGTCTTCCCCGTTCCTAGTTACTTTACTCTCGATTCCGTTCCACGTTCCACTAGTTGCAACGTTGCTGCCTTTGGGGACGGTTACCGGAACCGCTTCGATTTGCACAGACGAGTGCAGCCAATTTCCGGTTCCGATCCGAACGATGCCAAGGATCGGGCGGTCCGTCAATAGTGTACTGTAACCGCCGGACTGAAACCGAAACCACACACACACACACACACACTGATGTCAGTGACGGACGGCAAACAGAGTGTCACCCACAACGACGGCGCAATCAATTGCCGAAGGGTAACGCAATTACGGATACTGGGACAAATGGTTGTGGGTTGGCCACAGAGTCAACACTAATGGTCACAGCGCCACGACGAGGCGCCAGAATGGTGGGTGGTGTGGGTTGTGGAACCATCAACAGCCGAGGCCAGGCTCGGCGTTCAGGGAATGCAGAATGCGCTGCTTAGCAATTGAATTGAAGCTCTCCCAGCTCAGTCCCGGGCTTTCCCCGCTACCCCGTGTTGGTTTTATACACCCATGGCCGCTCGTCACTGAGCTGTGATCGCTTCAGGAACTGTGTGCTGCGTTCTGCCCGTAGCCCGTATCCCGTGTAATTGTAAAGACAGTGCTGCTTGGAAGATTATCATTATAAGTTCATATTTCTCGGAGGTTCAGGAGCAGGACAGCGAGCCTTCCGAAGCCACGAAGGCTTCGGTTCTGTCCAGGTGGTGACTCTTACCTTCCTCGTCCAGCAGGATGTTGTCAGGTTTGATGTCCCTGCCAGGTCCGGAACCGGCGGCGCGGCGCGCAGTCAGGAAAGAAACCAGAAAGAAACAAGAAAACAGTCACATGAAATACTCAAATGTGCACACATACACACACACACAAACACCCAATACATCATCTCCGCATGAACATGGATATCTTATTCCACGATGGATCTCCCTCAGCCCTCAGCATTGCCTGCCGTTCTCATTTCCGGTTTCAGGTGCTCTTCAGGTCCACGCCACGTAACTATATATTGCTACGTCGAGGAACAGCCGTTCCACACAGGCAACCCGTCCCCGTGGTCAGGCCCTGGTTCCTGGCGGAACCGCCGGGAGTCGTCCTGGACCTGGAGGTACTACGACGGCACCTGAGCCTCGCACACTCTGGGCCCAGGCTTTCTGGCCCAGAAGAAGAAATCAATTGACTGAAAACCGACCAGAACATGGAAATGAGGTACCGACGATGGGTCGTCTTGGGCCGTGTCCTTAATGACACGGTGCTGTTGTCACGGGGTTCTTAGATCGTTCGCTGGGTTGGGTAGATTCGCCGTCAACGGAAGAACCGCGCGTTTCTAATTAAATTCTCGGTCGCCGAAAATGGAATTATTAAAAGAGTGGCCGACCGAGACGATGTCTCCCCAGCCTGGAGATGGATGAATCACAGCCACAAGAACTACGCTGCAACTGCTACTGTGGACAATCTGTATGTGTGAAATTATATTTTATTGATTCAAGAGTCTCTCAGTCTCAGTCTCAGTCGGTTCAGTGTGTACCTTCTTTAGTGCTTCAAAATGAATTAGTAGCACGCGCGGGAGTTGTGCAAACTGGAGAAGGCGAAGTACGTGGTACGTCGTTACTTAGCCATTCTAACAACAACTGTCGTGAACGGTGTGATTGTTTAACAATAACAGTTGTCTTTCGCCACCCTGTCGAGCCGTTCGAAACTATCATCCACAGCCGAGACCATTACCTACGGGCGCAGTGTGGCGTTTCGGGAAATGGATTCGGAGGCAAAGAGTTGCGAAAGTGCTTCGAAAAGCGTAGTGCTCGAGAACCTCGGTCGGCGTCAAGCGTTGTCGGTGGTCTCGCGGGACGAGCCACTTATAAATAATCATCTTTATTAATAGGCCGACGCACCGACGACGTCGGTTTGTCGGGCGTCGTCGTCACCACCACCAAAGACTACAGTGTGTACTGTAGGGGTAAAAGGAATTTAATAATTTCGCAGAGAACTCACACATCCACTCGTGCGTAATAATGTGGCCGTCATTGATCGGCCGTCTGTGTCTATCGCCGTTGCGATATCAGATGAGATACCGCACGGAAGTGCTATCAGAAGCGACAGCTACCATACGTTGAGTGGGTGTCATTAACAAACGTTGATGGAGAAGTGCCGGCTTTTCGGTCCCGCTAATGTACTTTCTGCTTTCTGCTCGGAATGGATCGACTTTTCAAGTATTCGCACCAGCGTTTGCTCCTGCACAGTATAAAGATCCAGGTCCCAGACGACCTAACGCAAGGAAATCCCAGGGTGCCGCTCGAAAGCTCATCACGCAATGTATGAAGTGGGCCCACACACTGACTCTGAGCCAGAAGCAAGTGTCGTGGTCATCGCCAGCCATAACGGCACTGTCAAAAAGCCTGTCCTAGTGGGTGTCCTGCCGTCGACCATCTCTGTCGCCGTTTAAAACTATTGCGACGCAGCTCGAACTAAGAAGCATCGCAGCTTGGTGTGTCGCCACTGGCGCTGTTGATAAATGCCGGTGATTAGGTGTTAGGTACGCGTACGGCACAATGGCGCATTTATTAACGCAACTCCCCCGCTCTCGCTTTCCCTCTCTCTGTGTCTGCCTCGCACGCGGCCGCTAGCTAACGCGAACTAAGAGACACGTGTAGACGCTTCTGACAAGGCATGAGCAATATTAATTACGGCGACCTCAAACAGTTAGAAACGGTCGCGTAGGTTTTTTTTCTGGTTTGTGGTGGTTGAGCTTTCTGGGTGGGATCAGCGGAGTGTTTTTAAGAAACGGTGCGAGTGAAGAAACACAGGGAGTAAGTAAGAAGAACTTTTCTCTGAAAGGATCAGGCGTCTGTGCAACGGTTTGTCGAAACATACCATATAATAAGCTAAGTACTTTTCTTTTCTTTTCCTGTCCTTTACATATGTTATTACTGAAATCATATTTTTTTTTTAATTTTTAATTTTTTTTAATTTTTAGACCATAGTTTAAATTTTTTCTCAAAATATTTAAATAATTTTTGCCCGGATTACTTTTTCTTAGAATTCTTCGTCAAATCTTTTTTAATTTTTCAGTCAAATCCTTGTCTGGTTCTGATCGGGGAACGGGATTTTAACTCATAATTTTTAAAAAATTTCCTTGTAGTCGATGTCGGGTGACTATAGGCTATAGGGAGTGTTTGCATAAATTTTTTTGCCAAATTCACATAAAGAAAAAAAAAAAAAAACAAAAAACCTTTATTGTAGGATGTTTTACTTTTTCGATTTCGTTAAGCCGGTTAAAATCTTATGGGGAACTGAGAGAAATGCTCAGAATTCCACCAAAGAACGACCGTGCTTCGAGATCAAACAAGGTTGAAACAAATCCAAAGAAACTTGTTAATTTTGAGTTGAAATAAAAGGAACACTCTTTAGATTTTCTAGATGTTGATCTTTGTAAGTTAAATTTTAGTTTAAACTAATGTCAAAGTATAAAGTTAAAAATTTATAGATAGAAGGAAAGAAGGATAGGCTATCGCGGCTCCAAGTCTCAAAAATTTTCAAAACAACTACAACCTTTTTCGTTTTCTTAATTGCCGGTTAAAATCTTTATGGGGAACTGAGAGATTTGCTCAGAAATCTACCGAGGAACGACCGAGCTAGGAAATCAAACAAGGTTTAACAAATTTTTAAAGATATTTTTTAAATTTGAATTTGGAGTGAAATGGAGCACCTTTTTATGAAAATTATATAACTTTTTAGAATCCTATCAAATGAGTTATTTTTGACTTTTTGAATATTTATACTATAAACATTATCACCATACTATATTTCATATATTTATATATTTTATATTTATATATACCTAAATTAAAACATGCCAAATGTTTTTGGATTTGATGAAGTGGTGGTGGAGTGAGAGGAATCAGATACCCTGAGGATCTCCTAAAAACCTTATTGGAAAATTTTCCCGATTGAATATTCTAAGCTTAATAACCACAGAGTGTCTGATTTTCTCGAAACAATTTGACCCCACTGGAATCAATCCAAATAGGCTGGTAAATTTAAGAAAATATAAAACCTAAATTAATTTATAGTATAGAATTTGGATTTGATGAAGTGGAGGCAGAGTGATACTAGACCCCACTGGAATCGATCCAAATAGGTTTTTAAGATACAATTATTTAGATATAGTAGTAGTTAGTCTAGTATAAAAAAGAGATAAATGACAAGCTATTGCAGGTCAAAGTCCCTAAAAGTAATCAAACAACAACCAGTTTACGTCTCTCGGAAAGGCCAGGGCTTCAAACACCCAGGAACCCTGATTGACAACTGGTAGTTGAATGAAATTAAATTTAAAAAGAGACGAATGCTAGGCTATTACAGCTCAAAGTCTCTATAAAACAAAAGAAAAAAAAAAAAAATCACCAAAATATTGTACTCAAAATCCCCCGACGCTATATATGGTTCATTGCTTTTGCATTAAGTTCTGTGGCCTGGCTGGACGGTGGACGCTAGAGCCAACATAAATCAGCGCGAGAGACTCCCACAGGAACTCGACGACCACCGCGACGTTCGACTGCGGTTCGGCTCGATTTGCGGTGGGGCGATTTGTGGTTTGGGGCTACTTCACACACAACGTCTGCGGTTGGGTTCGCCGCACGGATATACCAAAACACGGACGCAAACAAACACGGAACACGGCCGTGCAGGCCTGTTGACTGTTCCTGTTTCGAAGGGGGGCCACACTAGAGTGCGGACACCCCGTTTGACAGTGCCGATTACTGTCGACAACCTGTCAGTCAGTGCATTACCAACGATCCACCAGCCCAGAGCCAGACCGAGACCGAGCACGTCCTTTCTTGGGGCCGGCCCGCACTGACGAATTGACATTCATAGCCCCGGGAGCCCCAATGCTCCCCAATGCTGGGCTTTTTCTTGTGTGCTGAGGTAACAGCAAAACACCATAACAACCGGACGGACGGACGGACGGACGGGTGGACGGTGTGAAGATTAGTGGGTTTCGTCGTGCTTCTCCACTGCCTCGAACCTCCCCGGAGCACCTCGGAGCGCTCCCAGGAGCACAAGCGCACGCAACAGTTCATTAGTTCAACAATGGTACAATGGTTGTATAGCAACCTAGTGCCCATGAAAAGGAGCGGGCTCGGTGGGCGACTCAAGAGCCTGTCGGAGAAGGAAGTGCCCCGTGCCTCTACGTCGCACACTCCTGCACGTCCCGCAGGTATCTGCCTCAAGAGACACGTCAGACGAGGCACCCCTCTGTCTTTGGAGGGTGTGGATAGTGAGGTGTTCCACCGTTGCCGTTGACGTCAGAGTCGGCTGTAACGTGCGTAGCATACGAGCCCCGCGAGTAGCACAGGTAGCGGCAGGTTGACGTCAGTTTTGGTACTCGGCATGACACTAGAGCACTTCTGCAGCGCTGGCCGGGTTACTGGTACAGGGTGAGTAAATTAGGTGAGTAAAAGTAAACTTGAATTTGGGTCTTGAGGTTGTCAATAGTGATTGTGGTTATCGCTGTATGGCACGTAGCGCGGTCCTGTTAAAACCAAATGCCGTCCAAGTTTTCAGCTTCAATTTCGCCGAAGAATCAATCTGTCAAAATCCGCACCAAACAGTCACTCGTTGTGGGTGCATTGACCTCTCTTGTACGATATGTGGCTTTTCCGAACCAAAATGCTGCTTATTAAAATAGCCACCGAGGTGGAAATGAGCTTCAATGAACTGTACATTTGACGACCTACCACTTTGGAAGTAAATTTTCCACATTTTCCAATTTTTTGCAACCAAAAAAGGGTATTGTATATATAAATGTAATGAATTTATCTTTCAAATAAATGTTCAACCATCGACAAATATTCAAAAAGTGCACGTTAATTTGCTCACCCTGTAGTTCCCTTCAGCACTCGGCACAGCCTGAAGATGCATATACTTTTCTACAAGATCGAGATAGGCTAAACAACGCACGTTCAAGCTTGCTGGAGGACAGTCGAGCACATCGAGCACTGGTTTGTGTGTGAGTCGCTGATTTTCTGCCTGGCTAGCTGGGCTGGCCTAAATGACTTAGACTGAATGCATCTCCCAAACGTGGGATTGCGTGACCAACCGTGATCGACCGCGCACGGTCGCACAGTACCGACTGCTGCAAACTTGCGGACCCGAGGTGAAAACCGTGTACCCGAGACCCAACAACACAACGCCACCACACCGGCGTGAATCCAAGATGGGCCAAGAGATGGGCCACGACTATGATGGGCCGACACGGGCCAAGACAGACAAACGGACAGGCGAACAGACGAAAGGACTCGGGGCCAGACATGGCCTGTCGAGGAAAAGTCAGTCAAACCAATCAGTATGGCCCAGGAAGCGTCACTTACCTTGCCGAAGCTGCCCTTGCCGATGTTGCGCAGTATTTGAAAATGATCGAAGTTCACTGCAAAGAAGAAGCAGAAGAGCAGAGAGTCAAATCGCCGGCACTAGAACAGCACGCCGAAGTGTCAGAACAGAAGCCAAACCCCGAACAACCCCTACCACTACAGAGGACCACTATCCAGGACCCTTATCGAAGGTAGCGCCGAGGTAGCGCAGGTAAATAGGGCAGTGTGGTCAGAACAGACGGTGAGAAACTTCCACCGACGTCCTGGCGCCCGCCCAACACAGGCGCAAGTCTGGGGTTTATGAATGCATTACCGGCGCGTACCGACTTGAGAATGTTTCCTGAGGCTTTTGAGACGCTCCACAGCGAACTCATTTACTCCTATGCGGGGGTCCTGGGTTCTACATTGTGAAACGGGAATCAATAGCACTCGTCGTCGTCATCGTCGTCGTCGTCGTCGGGAAGGTGGCGGTCAAGTAACAACTAATCAGGATCAGGAGTAACACTACCTAGTAAAGGGCTCCTAGAAGAGGAGACCGTCCTGTGACACCGATCCGAGTGTCCGAGGTCACGAAACTGGCATCGGTTCGGAAATCGAACCCTCAGCTTCGACTGCTGGTTAAGGAGGTCACTAGGGACGAGCAAAGGACGAGCATCTGGATGGTTCGACCTAGCTCAGGGACGCTTACCGGACTGGAAGGAGGCCGACCAAAGGAAGATTCCCTACCCTGCAATGGACCTGATCCTGATTCTGGCAGCAGCAATCCCAGCTCAACTAATTGACTGCTGCCTGTCCCTGCTACAGGGCTATCCATTTGGTAGTTTCAAACAAAAACATAGAAAACAAAGTACCTTGTACCACAGTCAGTCAAACTTTTGGCTGGATATAAACAGGAGCCTCTATAAAATGAATCCCTCAATCAATCGATCGAAGGAGGAATTCAGTTTTCCCAAACAGGGTAGACATTCAGCTAAAAGTTTGACCGATGCATTCATGCCGTCTGATTTCAACTGGATAACCCTCTTCTACTTTCTTCTACCATACCCCGGCCTCTAACTTACCATCCTCTTCCGACAGCAGGGTCGCATCGTGCCGGGACGACGAGTTGACACCCATCCTGCCGAGGCCGTCGTGCGATCTTCCGGAAGTCCGGCCGTCCGAAGTCCGGCCGTCCGAAGTCCGGCGGTCCTTCGCACTCGGTGCGTCAGTGTCAGTGTACGGCTACAGGGTCAGCTCGGCCAGTGGCAGTGCCACCTTCCACTACCGCTATCTCGTACCTCGCAACACGATCCCCGCCCACCGGGTGATGTGACTGATGCGGCGCACAAACTGACACACGCGATATCGGTTATGGAGCCCCAGCCGAGGGACCGGGGACCTTTTTGGTTTTTTCGGGAACACCTCACCACACCGCGCGGGTATGCTGTATTTTTTGTGCGGTACACGCGGTTTTTTATGAGTCTTTTCACAGCTAGCCCGACGAGCACCACACTTTGCGCCCCACAGAAACCCCCGCTAATCGATGGGTCTTACACACGAATGCGCCACCATGTCACCCTGCTGCTACTACGGTCCGGTTTGCGGAGCAGGTTTTCCCGGGGCGGGGGCAGGACTCCAGTTGGGGGTCGGCAGCACACGCTAGCGCATTTATTTAATTTACATTAATTCACCGTGCAGCACGCAAACTGCCATCATTCCGGCTGGCCGATCCGAACGGAGCGGAGTTGCAACGAAACGAACAAAACGAAAATGATGATGAGACTCCGGGCTCCGGGTGTGGGCTTACTAGCGCGCCCCCCTCCGTGGGGAGGGCCAGCAATTAAACAGCCCCGGGCGAGGTATGGTTTACTGACACTTCCGCCTGCAGGCTCTGTCCCTTGTGTGGCCTCCAATGATGCAAGCTCGAATTGCGCTAGCTTCCGGTGTTCGGTGGCTGCAAAAAACTTCCTGCAGTGCACTTACGTTCGCTTTCGCACAACACAACTCTGCTCCGGTGCTGGCCGCCACTAATTCGGATCCTATCGTCGAAGGGCCCCCGGCCACGTGTCAGCTAGTGAAGCACCAGGCGTCTCCAGCGCGAGCGGTCGATGGCCGGCGGGATCCGTAAGTCCATCTTTACAGGGAATCCCGATTCCCTGAGATCAGCCGCTACATGATCGTCGGCCCAGTATTCGGATGCAGTTTTGTCTCCTTCCGCAGCTGGAACTCTCATCAACCGTCCCGTATCGCCGATCTCTCTGATGGCTCAACGGTCACGGGATCAATTCACGGTCGGGCGAGATACAACGACAACACAGACCACCTTTTGGGTTGCTCTCGGTACGCATGTTGAACTTACCTGTCGCCCGCCAAACGATGGTCTCCCATCCACCCAAGGGCAGAGTTACTCTCCAAGTCGCCCGCTACCGCTCGGTGCAGCCCGGGCCAGGCACATGGTAGTTGATTGATGATACTGACTGACCAGCTGATTGAATGCCCTCGAATAGGTACACCCTAGTACACAGACTAGTGCTTCACACTATCGAACACTTTCGCTTCTGAACTGCCGCTTCCGATTTCATTATGCTACGCCAGACACGAACGCGTACACGCCAACACAGTCCGGCTACTGCGGCTCACGAACCAGGCCACGGATTCCGGCGTCCGACTCTCGGTTGAAGCGCTGGACCACTACTGAGCAGCACCCGAAACATGCCGTCTTCGCCAATGCGCGCCAATCGCAATAAGCAAACTGATCGCGCTTCTCGGTGCGGCTTCCATATCACACTGGCGGGTCGTGGCCCGATGCTCGGTGCCTTTTAATGCCTCCTAAAAGCCCTAAGAGTTCGAAGTCCGAAGCGCCAACCGAAACTCTTCGACCGTCTTCGGCCACCGCTCGGCACGGACTCGGCTCTTCCGATTCCGGTTCCCGAATGCGTCGGTTTTTCCCGAACGGACGACACACGACGACACCGGCAATACCGGCTGGGATGGCACGTCGGATGGCGGGCGGATGAATCGAATTTCGTGCATTCAAAAACCGGTGCAGCTGTCGGCGAGCCTAACAATCCCGGGCGCCGGGCAGCTTCCAAGAGTGGCCAATTTTTGGAGCCCCCCGAATGCCTCCCGTGTACTGTTGTAATTGTTGATGCCCAAAGAAGAGTAGTACGGAAGAGCTATTGCTTATACTTTTGAGCTTCCACCGCAACCAGTGCGGCCAATGCTGGCTAGCTGACCCCATCTTCATGTTTTGGACCCCGGAGGAGTCTATTACTTCCAGTGAAAACCGGTCGGCTACGAGTCATTCGGTTGACTGATGAAATTTTTTAGGTAACAAAACCTTCTCGCGATTATATTCTAAGGTAGTTCACCAAAAAGTACCCAAAATACTACGTGGAGGACGTGGCAACCTGTAGCAGCACCACCCCGGCATGCCGCAAGTGCCCTTAATTTGAGCTTCGCCAGCCCCGAAAACGAGTTGAAATGAAAGGAGCACAAGAAAGGAAGGAAACGCCGTCAACGAAAACGAAAGCGGTTCACAAAGGTCAAAGAAAATCGACGTTCGGATTTCGGGAGCCTAGAAAGCGGACGAACGAACGAATGCGCGACACCAGTGGGGAGCTGCGGAAGGTTGGTGGTAGTAGTCCGAGTGTTGATGTGTGGCGATGAATTTGAATAAGTTGTGGCGAGCCCAAGGAGGTGGTCCAGATTTACACCACGCAACGCGATCAATAATTCCCGAGACCCGAGACACGGGTACCCTTGCTACCGGACCGTTTCTCTGACCTTCGGTCACTGCGGATGTCTGAAACACTACACGGCGCCGGGGGCGCTAAATTTGATTCGAAGGAAGGGACCAATGTCATGGGCCAAACGGCGGCTTATTAGAATTCGAGCGGCGCTTCGTCCATCCAAGTGGGCCACTATGTGCCCGAGCGTTTTTACGCGTGGCCCTCGTCCATTACAAACTGGCGTCCCACTAACACCATTACCTACACGACCCCAGAAGCCAAGAAGCGACGGTAGTCGTGGGCGCTGTTTCCCGTTGGTTGTCGCGTTCGTCACCGCATCGGTCACTCGCCATCGCCGTCCAACGAGAGTAACCTCCATATCAACCGCCACTCACAATTACGTCTTCCCGTGCGGTTGCTGGTGGACGATAGCGTAGCAGGCAGTCGCGGTTACGTCGCGGATCGGTACGTTGCATCTGCGGTAGGCTATAGTCGAAGGGCCAAAGCATTCGATCTACCTCGCCTGCGAATCCTGGAGCCGCTGGGTTTTTTTCCTTCTTCCAGCCCTCCGAAGTGGGTTCGTAGATCCCCGGAAACTAGACAAGCACTTCCTGGCGCCCATCCAAGCGCCCAACAACCAACTGCCCAACCAAACCACCTATCAAGCCCTGCAGCACCTAACAGCATGAAGCGCGCCAAAAGGTATCTGGTGGCGGTGTCAGCCCTGCTCGTCCTGCTAGTTGGCGGAGGGGTAGCCCTCGGTAGGTGAGTAGAGAGACTTACGTGGTTCCAGAAACACAGGTCCTGCACGTCTTGACGCTGACGTAACGTACTTGCTTTCGATTGCATCCAAATTCGATTCAGTACCGCGAGTACCCCGGGAAATGATTGACGAGCTTACTTGGGTACACAGATATCCTCTTGTCAGGTGTGGTGCCAGCGGCCTCGCCTGCTTATCGGGCGACCGATTGATTTCGTGCATCTCTTCTATCTCCAGGGGGAGGGGGGATTGGCAATATTTTGCCCCATGAGGCCTCTCGTCTGAGAGCTCGAGTTTTTTACGTCTCGCAAGCGCTCGCTCGTGTACTTATCTGCCTCAATTACTGTATCACTATATTGCCCTACACGGGTGCACGGGTTTCATTGTCCAATTGAATCCACATGTCCGTGTCTGGCCGGCCGGATAAGCAAAGTACGCACACGCCGACCGAACGGGGCGCTATATTTTGTGGTCAGTTGGTCCGCGCAACAGCATGCAAGAAGTTTGCGCTCGCCTTCTAGCATCGAGGCGAGGCATTGCATCGGCTGCATCGGCATCACCATGGTGCTCCGTGGTCCTCCCTAGAAAACACGTAAACACACACACTGTTCACCCGGCAATGACCGGCATTCATCATCAGGGCGTTGAACACGGACGACGAGCTGATGGAGGATACGACGCCGAAAACGATGGATGTCATACTGTCCGAGATCCGGAGTCTGATGCAGGACTACTCGATCGAGGCGTATATCGTCCCTTCGGTGGATGCTCACAATGTAAGGTGTTCACTGGCTGCTGTGCATATCGTGCGCTTATGATGCCGTTTCCCCTCTTCCGTTTCGTAGAGCGAGTACATATCGTTGCACGACAGGCGCTACCAGTACGTGACGAACTTTACCGGCTCCGCCGGAACGGCCATCATTACATTGACGGGAGCCGCTCTGTGGACGGACTCCCGCTACCATCTGCAGGCGGAGAATGAGATCGATCCGTCCTACTGGACGCTGATGCGCGAAGGTCTCGCCGGGGTACCGACGCGCGACCAATGGCTACTGGAGCACCTATCGCCGGGTGCCCAGGTGGGAACGGATCCCTTTCTGATCGCGTCAACCGAGTACGAGCGGCTGGGCACGGTACTCGCCCAGTCTGGCTACCGGTTGATCGCGCTCGAGCGCAACCTGGTCGACATCGTGTGGAACAATCGGCCTCCGCAGACGGTCGAGGAACTGCGCCCGCTGGGCTACGAGTACACCGGACAGCGGGCTGCTGACAAGATCTCCACCGTCCGCGATACTCTGCACGCACTCGGTGCCAACGCCATCGTCATTAATGCCCTCGATGAGGTCGCTTGTAAGTCCGGTTCGCTGGAAGCAGAAGCAATCTTCCAACCGATGCTACCTTTTCCCGCGATTAAACATGTTTCCCCCTTTTCCTCCAACGTTGCAGGGCTGCTTAATCTGCGTGGCACCGACATTCTCTACAATCCGGTGTTCTTCGCATACGCCATCATCACGCACGAGCGGGTCCATCTGTTCACAAACACAGAGCGCATCAACGAGACGATCCGAGAGCACTTTCGCACCGAGGGCCTCATGCCACCGGTGGTGGATGTACGCGACTATCAAGACATCCTGGCCGGCATCGATGAGTACGTGCGGGACGGGCACCGGCTGCTGCTGTCCACCGCCTGCAGTCAAGCGCTGTACGCCGCCATTCCGGCAGAACAGCGACTCCAGCAGTACAGCGTAGTGGCAAAGTTGAAGGCGGTCAAGAATGCGGTCGAAGCGGCGGGCATGCAAAGGGCGCACGTGCGAGACGGAGCCGCTGTCGTACGGTACCTCGCCTGGCTCGAGACAACGGTCGGGGGCGACGACAATGTAACCGAACTGTCCGGGGCGGCCCAACTGCACGCCTTCCGCAGCGAGCAACAGCTATTCGTCGACCTAAGCTTCACGGCGATCAGCGCGTTCGGGCCGAATAGTGCGATCGTGCACTATAGCCCCAGCACCGACACCGATCTGCCGATCACGCGTGACGGCATCTACTTGATCGACTCGGGCGCCCAGTATCTGGACGGTACGACCGATGTGACGCGCACGATTGCGCTCGGTCAGCCGACCGCCTTCCAGCGAGAATGCTTTACGCGCGTTCTGAAAGGCTTTCTGTCGCTCGCGTCAGCCGTCTTTCCGACGCACGCCTCGGGCACCGTGTTTGACACGCTCGCCCGGAAGGCACTCTGGGATGTGGGACTCGACTACGGCCACGGTACGGGCCACGGGATCGGGGCCTTCCTCGGCGTGCACGAGTATCCACCATCGTTCGTGTCGAACACCGCATCACCCAGCAATCAGGGCGTGGTCGAGAACATGTTCTCCTCCAACGAGCCCGGTTACTACGAGGCGGGCCAATTCGGGATACGCATCGAGGACATCGTGCAGGTGGTACGTGCGGACGTGCCACACGACTTCAATGGCCGCGGTGCGCTCACGTTCTACAGCAACACGGTTGTTCCGATTCAGCGCAAGTTGATCGACGTACAGCTGCTATCAGAGGCGGAAGTGACGAGCCTTAATAAGTACCACCGGCGGGTTCGGGAGCAAGTAGGTCCGCTACTTTTGGAACAGAACGATTCCGAAGCGTATCGGTGGCTTATCGAGGCAACGGAAGAAATCAATACTCCGACGGCTGACAGTCTAGCACCGGTGCACCAGAACGGCACGATGTAAGCAGCGAGCTGGACCGCACCTACAGGCGCGCATCCTACGATAGGAGACGCATGAGGAGACGCGACGCGCCAACAGTTTGTTTCAACCGTGCTTTATTTTCAACCTCAGGATACAACAGATATGCCGAAGCACGCTAACAGCCTGGCTCCATATCTCTCTTTGATTTCTTATAAAAAATACAATTTCCTTGTATACGATGATGGCGGCTGCATCGTGGTGACTTCGTCAAAGCCCTACGATAAGATCATTGTCATAGTGCAAATATTTTTCGGGTACTACAGTCCATAAACAAAGCGAAAGGGTGTCGGTATTCGGCGACGCCAACTGTTTTGGTTTTCGCCTCTATTAACCATGGCCCGTTGACGGACGCTCTTCGCAAAAGAAATGCGCCAAACCGTGCACATATTGGTTCGGGCCATCTGGTTGTGTAAAGTTCAGCCTCATAGAGTCGTGGCATACGTACGGTTCTGAAAGCAGAAATATATCGCAACGCGGATGCGTCCGAAGCGAAATCTTGTACGAGCAATGCGAATACAATACGGTCTTCTCGAAGAACAGATCGGCCACGCCAACCGTATGAGCGAGTTTGTTCTCGTACTCGAACATATCGGAGGTGATTTCGGTGTCATTGTCATCTTCGATGGTCATATGTACCTCCACGACCTGTGAGGTCGACTTAATGTACACGCCGATGCCGTACAATTCAATGTCGTTGTCCGACTGAATGTAGAAGTTGAGCGCTTCAGCTTCCGAATCCATGGCAAACATCTGACCGCCGAACAGATGCAGCTTGGTACAATTGTACGAACGCTTGCCATTCAAGATCTTTTCCTTCATTTCCTTGGCTTCCTCCTCTGAGAAGTTGTTACGCCCATTCCAAATGTCAAATGCCGTCAGCAGCTGGTCGTCGGTGCAGTTGATTTGCTGTGCGCACAAGATCAAATCAAGCGAAACCTTATCGATCTCAAGAAATTTTTCGATGTTGAAGTAGAATAGAGGATTTTTGCGTATTATTTGCAAACAGTTGTCGTCAACGGACGGGAACTCAAAGAATCGGTTGTCGGTTAGCACTTGGAGCGGACCATCCTTTTCAATTCGCCGTTCCAAAAACTTGCGCACCTCGTCGTTCAATTCGTTTAGCATGAAGCGCTGTGAATAAGAATAGATGTCGCGCAGGTTCGAAACATTGAGCACGATAGCATCGGTTCCACAGTAGATGTAGCGCAGAATTGTGATGAACAACTGCGCATCGACCCATTCTAGCCGGATCTCCGGTTGGCGAGTCTCTACGAAGTTGCCAGAGAACATGCCGTAGAAATACTCCGACGCGGTTGCTAGCAGAATCTTATGGGCAAATATTTTTTGATGCGACGGACCAACGTCAAACGTCACATCGGACAGGAACTGGTTATTCACCATACTTTTGCGCCGCATCGATACTGGAACACACGGGTCGAAATCAATTCTCTGTTGGCAGGTCGGTCGAAAGACGGTTTTCCCTTCAGAGTCGGAAGCCATCGCATGTGATCTGAAACAAAAAGTTGCTACAGAAAAAAGCAAATGCATATCAAAGAAAAACAAAATCGGTACCCGTTAATACATCTAAGAGTAGGATTGTTGCATCAGATGGCTTCAGTCTTGGCAGGCGTCTTGTGTAAAAAGAACGGAATATGCTCCGCTACAAGAAATGTAGTACGACAGTGATTTTGTAACAGATGTGCAGAAAAATATAACACCGGGATCAGCAAACATGAAAAAAATCTTCCACTTTTACCGTAACTGTGCCATTGAACAAACCAAAACCGAAAACTCACGCAATCGTAGCAGCTTCTGGAAATCTAGTTATGAGCACAACCACTTCGTCGAAACATTCTTCTTCTTCCTATCGGAAAACAACCGCTGTTAATCTCTGATGCTTTCTAAAACGGTTTAACGAAACATTCAGGCACATCCAAATAGTTCAATGCTGCTACGATGAATGCCGTCGTCGAATAGTTTGAAATAGAACGGACAACGAAAAGGAACACAAACACTGCATGCGTCAACAAACGTCTACAAAATGTTAATGCGAACGCTGACACATTGACAGTACTGTATACACTGCCTATAGCAACGTCCGTTTCAACCAATCAGGGAGCAGAGTTTTCACATGTTTTCACGAAGGCTGGTGCGAGCGTGTCGTTCCCCAAACAGGACATATAAACGTTCCTAAGTTCTGATTCAACCCCGGAAGTCACAGTTTTCGCGATCGTTGTTATGAGTACCTAAAGAAAAGTCAAGAAAACTTCGGCAAGAAAATACATTTTATAAACTCATTTAGTGCTTTCGTAAGTCGTTGTGGCTAAATCACTTGGCACTTTCCACAATACCATTGTTGCGAACATTTTTCAGAATGTTTAAAATCCACTAACGCACAGCCAAAGTATCGCATAGAAACAAATCTACCAACAGCAATTAAAAGTTCTTTAATTAACCAATTATAGTTACAGTTGGAAGAATAAGTAAAGACCACAGAGCAGAATAGTACTCGGCATAAGTTTGCCTTATAAGCAAACCATGGTAACTGTTACAATTTTCATTAGGCGTTAAAAGTTTTCGAAACGACTGTTGACATATAATTCTCACTTTATATCTGCAAGAAATTTGTCATAAACACTAAAGCCAAACATCGTGTTCAATCAATGGATGTGAAATCGGAGGAGATTGATAGTAATGGTTAGATAGCGAAATTCGATCAAACTCAAATAGAATAGAACAATCCTCTTTCAACCTATGTTTCTCCGTTATTGTACCCTGATGTAGAATCCGCCACGTCCGAGCCACTGGCAGGAGAACCTAGTGCTAACCTTAGCAGTGAACAACCACCATCTGTATTCAACCGGCTTTATTCATACGCTGCAGTATATGATGCCAAGCGTAAGCAGGTTATTGAAAGTCAACAACGTGAAATGAAAGCATTGGCGAACCAATTTCGTGCCAAGGCATATATACCGCACAAGCAAATAGTTAAAACATTCACAGTTCCCGCATTCACAGTTCCCGTCACGCCGAAAGTGCTAAAACGAACTACGAAGAAGGACAATGCAAAGGGAGAAACAATACCGGGATACCGAAAATAACTCTTAGGGATGACTTTCATCATCCGTATCCCATCCCGTCCCGGGACGCCACCCGTGCCCGTCCCGGGTGCTGAACACGGATCTGGCTTCGGACCACTAAACAAACTCCTTCTGCTCCTTCAGCAACCCTCCAAACGAAGCTGCTCCGCGCACATCGCTGTGACCGATCGACGGCCAAGTGCCACAAACGATAGATAAGCCGCGTGCCCCAGTGGAAAGTACCCCGTCCTACTCTCGACCGTCGCCAGCGTTGAACCGTCGGTGACCACCGATAAGAACATAATGCGGGTAGGAACATAGTACAGCGGCCCAGGCGAGTCATATGAAAACATTTAAATCGCGTCCACTAATCCATTGATATGTTTTATATTCCAGTAAACTATTTTTTGCATTGAAATACTCGTTTGAAAATCCTATGTCCTATCCTATGTACGAAATAAGAGATGCATAAAAACTAGTCGCCTAGGTTAATAAACTGACTGGTTGTTGCCCAGTTATGCACTGTTTATTTTTTAATGTGAAATTTATATCATTCACTTTTACTTTCAAAGGCAAATAAATCACGTCGCTCAAAACTATAATACTGTTCTTCTTTGTATACTGCATAACAACCGCCGAGCGGTCTAAGCCTGTAACAGGGCAACTCTCCATCGCTCGCATTCGTCCACCAATATGTTATCTCGGCCGATGTTGCATCGTCGTCGATGTAGTTTCCACAATACCACATGTATTTGCGAATATCATATTTTTTGGCACCGACTTTCGGATTTATATTCCGTTTTCGCGCTTAGCAGTCAATTCAGTCAATGAAATAGCTGATAGCCCAATCACTGTATCATTCAATTAAATTCAATCCTCAACCGATTCGCCGCATCGGAGACCACGTGAAATGCCAGCATCAACGGTTCGTTGAAAAACGAAAAGTGCACCGCAAATTCAGTGATATTCACCATTTTCAAGAAGGGAAATGTTGCGTTTATGCCTTAAGGATCGAATAAGCAAACACACCAAGCGAGGTGAAAACTCTAATGCTTATGCTAAAGTGTGTATTATATTCTCAAGCCCCTAACGTTGCGCAGAACGTCGCTCAGGTGAAGTATGGAATGCTTGCTTGTAAACGGTACGCGCTAACCGTGGATTATTTTTCAAAAACGCAGTAGGCTTTGACAAAAAGTTTCAACAACGAATCATGGTGGATTTTGTGGAAGCGAAAAGCGTACAGTTTGTGGTCACTTGTGGATAGAAATACCGAATTACCTACCGGTAAGAAGTTATTTAATGCAATCAACATCGTCTTCTAAGATACGGCTTCAGATAAACTGAACTTGACCGTGTATTTTAACTAAACAGGAACCATACCTCGAAACCATATGCCACTGCAGCTTCCTGCCAGCTGCCATCTTCGTTCCTAACTTTTGGTTCATGTTAAGTGCAGTTGAGGAATTTGATACTAATACAATTGAGAAACTCAACAATAATATAGCACCCCAACGTCCGCGTTCATCTACGCTGGAACTAGAACTTGGTGACGGAGACGCATTCAGCGTATGTTTTTTGCAGTTGACGAGTTTTCCGGCTCCATAGAAATGGCGAATACCAGCAATACACCGAAGAAGATGAACATATTCGCTAACTGTCCTTGCCAGCTAGTTGATGAAGCGACAGACGCTTTGGACTACTACCATCTAACTGCAGGTAAAGTATTGTTTTCTTTTATAATTTCTACTGTTACGGACGGGACCAGCGCGAAGGAGCGTGGTCTTAGGTGATCTCGGGGTTACTTACAGTTTTCGGACTTGGTTCTCCCAATCGCCTTTCGACCTTTCGAGCGAACGGACGCTTTCAACCTCAGACGGACAGGGTAGATGGTGCCACTACCTGCTGAAAATCCACCGACTAACGGAGTTCCGACGGAGTAGTGCCAACGCGCGGCAAAGGAAGCCATCATCCGCAGGGAACTGCAGTCAGAAGGATCGAGGTTCAGGAGCACAGAACTTAGTCGTGTTCGACGTAGTGATGTGTTCCGTAACTAATAATATCTGCTTTATTCGTGTGAATTTGCCGGCTTATATAGTAAGTTTTGGTCAACTCTTCTGTTTTCTGCTTCACTTTGGCTAGCGCGACATCTTAGTGGTTCTTTCGTCCTACCGTCCTGCTGAACTCTGCTGACCGACCGATATCGGCAGCTGTGCCGCTTACTCTTTCGTTGCCCTGCTGGACTAGCCAGTAGGCTGATCGCGCTGCGCATTTACGTACGGGCCGGGAACGGGAAAATTGCATTCTCAGCGCTTTTGCGGTGGCTTCGTTATTTCCACGATCGATCGTTGGGGTGACGCCCGTGTCTGGCCAAAAAACAGCCGCTGCGCTTGGTCCCCAACTCGTCCGTTCTCAACATATACCTATAAATGGTGTGTGTGACTAATTCTAATTTCCGTATTTCATACACTTGCAGATTTCGACAACCCTAGCGCAAGTGAGGCGACGTCGTTGTTGAATGCTGCAACCAAGTCATCTCCCAACCAACTTCTATGGCGCTGTAAATATTGTTTGGTTGAAATAACGCCTGATTTAGTGATAGACGCTTCGAATGAAAACCCTCTAACCGTGGCGAACAAACCGCAACATCTAGCACCCAGTAAGAAATAATTTTGACGATATGTTTATCTTTATCTTTTAAAGTGCAGTTTAAATGTGACAAATTTCGATTTGTGCTTTGTTTTTCGCCCGTTCCCCAGATGCCCCATCATTCATACAGCAATTTATGGAATTCCTTTTTCTAAACAACGAGGGCGGCCAAGAAAATCGGAAACCGTCGGAGGCCGTGTCGGGTGGTGGCGGAAGCGGTTAGCCGGATCTGCTGTGGCAGACCCTACATCAAAAACTATGCTTCATTAGGATTAGGATCAAATTTTGCTATGGTACGTCTAAGGCGATGGTCGTCAGCCGTACATGCATGCTGTTTGTGGGCTAAGTGTTTTTTTTTATGAAGGAATATGATATTTCGAATTGGTAAGATAGGGTGGGATATGTGTGCTCTCAGCAGGGATCAATTTGTACCGCGCGGTGACACCAAAAAGTATAGCTTTGCCCATCAGTTCAACAAGCAGTCATCGCTTGATAACGTATCCAGGTGATACGGACCGATAAGATCCACACGGTGGTAAAACTTTCAGTGCGTTCCACATGATTCACTCGGTTAAATACGCCGAACGCAAGCGATTTTTTCGAAGTGCGCCGAATTAGGCAGTGCAGATTGCAATAGGAGGTTTTTGTTCCGTAATTCTTGCGTTTCTTCGTGCGTTCGAAATGGTTACAAATAGTGTGAGCTTCTCACCGACCCATCTATCGAGGCTCCTACTTATTGTACTGTACGTGTTGCCGAATCATCTGCCCTGCAAGGCAACGGACCCAAGAATAGTGGGCGGCTTCCCTGCCAACAGTGTTGTTACGAGGCATCAGGTAACGTTAGATCTTCGTTCATCGCCGAGCTTTCAGACCGTCCTGTACATTGCGGGACACATGTTTAAGTCACTGGATACACAGATATACGTTCTACAGATAAACTGTGAGACTCATCTTACTATGTGAACATGTAAATATCTTCAAAAATCTGTATTTTGTTTAATCTAAGAAAAACGGACCGGACCGTATTTATAAAAATCAGTAATGTAACGAAATAAAACATTGCAACAATCCCTTTCCAAACACGTGGTTTAAAGTTCGTTCGGCGTAAAGTCTTCGAGATTGCGACTGGTGCGTTAGTATACCCTACAGCAGCTCCGAACTACGCGGACAATATCGTTCGATAGACATCGACGATGGGCCATAGGAGTCTTCGTTTCAGCCTCGCCCGTCGATACCGTCAAGGCAAAATTCGTTATGTTTCGACCGCTTCCGGCGGCGGAAGATTAACGTACATTACACACAATAACGGCGATAAGCTTGAACAATTAGCGGTTTGATAGGGAAGGAATACCAATCGTGCAAGAGTGCAAAAACCTAGAGTAGTTGAATGATCATGAACACCAATGGACGAGTCCATTACGACGCTACCGAATACCCATACACCTTGACAGTGCAAAAGGCGAAAAGTGCAACGATACAATCTCGATATTCGCTTCGAATGATAGCCATTGGAGAATCATCATCAAAAACACTGTGTATCAATCTTTCTTCAATAATGTGTAGGGCATCCAGGCCTTCTTAAAGCGAGAGACCCTTGGAAGTTTTTCTCGTTTAGCGGAAAACAACCCAATGCCGGAAGGAACCGCCGTTTCTACGCTATCAATTAATGTGTCGACCTCGATCTTCGCAACCTTCACAAGGGCACAGCAGAGCCCGGCTACGATGAAGCACCGAATGAGGATATTTTTGTACCATCCCTCCTTTTACAGGTGTCAGTCCGCAACAAAGCAACCGACCAGGTCTCGTTCGGACGTGGTCATATCTGCGGCGGAAGTCTCATTACCAAATCCACAGTCCTTACGGCCGCGCACTGTCTTGTGGACAATAATGATAGACCGCGGTCGGCCAGCTACTTCCGAGTAGTAGGCGGCAATATTGCTCGCAGCTCCCAAACGGCGACAACGTTCGTTACCGACGTGACGCGGAACGTCGTGCACGCCAATTACAACCCGTCTGGATTTCTCAATGACGTGGGCATGCTAATCGTACGTCTTACAAGCCGCTCCATTCGATACAGATCGATTAATCTCGCGTTTTGCCTTCCTCACATTCTCACAGTTAGCCAAACAGGTGCCCGTGAACCATGCGACTTTGCAGCCGATTACGCTGGCCACCAGATTGCCAGCGAGTGGCACGGTTTGCCAAACAACTGGCTGGGGCAGCACGTATTATGTCAGTGTGAACATCGCTCCCCACACATCTAGAACATTTAACATTTTGTTTCCTTTTACCTCGACCAGGGAGGTTCCTCAACCGAACAACTGATGGCCGTCAACGTGTCCATCATCGCTACCGCCACCTGCAATGGACGGGACAGCTACGGCGGCTCAATCCGTAGCGGTATGATGTGTGCCGGCAACTGGAGTGGTGGCCAGGACGCTTGTCAAGGTGACTCCGGCGGTCCTCTTGTGTGTGACGCGCTTCTGGTCGGTGTGGTTTCACATGGTATCGAGTGTGCACGGCCACGATTACCTGGAGTGTACGCTGACGTGGCGTACTATGGCGACTGGATTGCACGGAACGGTGTCGCAAGCAGTTGGCCAATGGTGCAGCTACCTTTGTTGGTACTGATGGTTGGGTCAGCAGCTTTAGGTCGCCATTCAGTCACAGTTCTCCAATAAATCCGTCCAACGCTTAATGTTACGCGTGACTGTAGCGATCTGTTCATGTCGAGGCATCCGAACTGTAATTGGTGAAGTCGATGCACTTCGGAAATAGTCATAATCAGCGATGGTAAAGCTATCAACGGAGTAGTAATCCTGATACCGATAACGTTGGTTGTGTAAATCGATTGGTGCCACGTGTGTCCCCTTAATCCTTCTGCTAGTTTCCGTTTTCTGTAGCTTTCTCGCACTCAGGCACTTCACCATATTATCGGAATTATAGTAATAACATAGTGGCCGTTACAACCACTTGATTATCTCGTAGCCACTTGCACGAGGTTATAAACTAGGCGCGAGGTTGTGAACTCCAGTAGTCAGTCTGAACAGGTGATGGGTTCGAATTCTTCCAATATGTTGTCCTACTTATTGTGGACGTTGGCAGTTATTGTAGCAACGGTTTCTGCGGATGATGAAAGTCGAATTATCGGTGGCTTTGAAGCGTTGCAAGACAATACCAAACATCAGGTGAGATCGCTTTCTTTCTTCACTTTTCGAATCCATATTTAGAAGTTCCATGTCACGAAAAGGTTTCAGTCAGATTAAAGTTCCTGGAAGATCGAGAGTATGGGCGTGGACATATCTGCGGTGGAAGTCTAATTAGCGACCGACTCGTATTGACGGCAGCACACTGTCTATTCGACAGTCTGGGGCTCCCGTTGAGTGCAGAGCACTACGTTGTCGTCGGTGGTAATACCGACAGGACGACACTCACCAACAACACCTTCATCAGCAGGGTGCGCAAAGCAGTCTTCCACGAAGGATACAACGACGAGCTGTCCACCAACGACATAGCGTTGTTACACGTAATAGTCTCGAACAACTTTCGGGCGAATTCGAAGTTTCATCGTTTCCGTTGCTATCTTTTCTCTTACGCCTTGTGGTCGATACGTAGCTTAGTGAAGTGGTACCACCGGAGCATCCTACATTGCGGCCAATTGCGATGGCAGAGCAACCATTGGCGGCCGGAAGCAGCTGTCAAGTTTCCGGCTGGGGTACTACTATTTGGGTAAGGTAAAAGGTGCATAATGCACGAAGATGAACGAACTAAATCCGTGTAATTTTTGTGCAGGGAGTTCAACAATCGACAGTCAAGCTGATGGCGGTTGACATCTCGATCGTCGAAACTTCGATTTGCAACGACACGGATAGCTACAACGGTGAGATTGCTCCTGGTATGCTCTGCGCCGGTCAGCTGGAAGGGGGCAAGGACAGTTGCCAAGGTGATTCCGGTGGACCGCTCGTTTGCCACTCGCTGTTGGCAGGCGTCGTTTCGTTTGGTTACGAGTGTGGTTTGCCAAAATTCCCCGGCATCTACTCCGATGTGGTATACTATCAGCAATGGATACGGGCTAACAGTTCAGCTGACCGGCCACACACCATCAACCTTGGGCTGGCTGCGATACTTTTCGCGTCGCTTGCGTTGTTGCGAATGTGATATGTGCATGTCTAGGGAACGTCGAAAATACAATAAAATTGATATCTACAAAGCTATCTATAACTCGAAACAGGACATATTATTTTCACGTTTTTCTTGTTTGTTGATTTTTTGTCATCTCTTTGCTTTTCCAAAAGTTGGTTGGAGTTCATTCAATTACAAACACTGCATAGAAGCTAGTTTCTTTCTTTACATTATTACGTTTTTGTGTTTTGCACCATATTGCCCTTTTTAATAATTCTTGTCGGTCCATCATTTCATCTGCACTGCACGTCTTGTTGCGTACCGAAACGATCATCTCCGTCGAATATGTTGCGGTGTACGCTTCCTACGCAACCAATAACACAGATGAATCCCATTCGTATTACTGATAGTTTAGAAACGTTAATATTCTATTAATGAAAACGAGCCTTTTATATTTCACACATCGTTACCATTTCTTCTTACATAACTACGCTTCTAAATGTATTTCTTTGCCTGCCATTGTATTTGGCGTGAGTTACGTACGGTAAACTGGTCTACAGGAAACGATTACTAGAGCACAACAAATAAAGAAAGCAGACAAAACGATAACAACAATTAGTGTACTAATGACAACCTCAACACGTTAGCGATACACCTAATATTCCAAAGCAAAAGAAATTTTTGACCAGGGAGGTTGTAGATGTTGATCTTACGATGAAAGGGACAATCTGCTATGGCATGCGACGCCGACGCACAGCAAACCACATCAGCGCGCACAAGAAAGCATTCCAGCATTTCACATTACTGGATGATCAGTATAAAAAGTTTGCAGATCGCTGCTTCGTTTGCGTTCACAGAGGAAGGTTGCAGGGGTGGGCATGTGAGTTATCTAAGAGGCATCTAAGCCATGTGTGAGGCATCTAAGAAGAACGAAAAAGTGCATCGTACACGATGCTTTTGGTGATGAGCGACAAATTCTTAACTTTTTATTGTGTTATGGATTTTTTTTATAGTTTAGCCTGCAAAGTTCATCATATTTTACCGCATATTGCTACTGCTTTACCAAATAAATATCTGGGGATTTCAAACAAGAACATTACCAAGATGAATCTAAAAGAAAGTAGGTAAAACAGATGCATGTGTACCGAAAACAAAACAGGGCCCACAAACGAGACATTGAACTTAAAATGACTTAATAATCCTCTTACAAACCAAACTTTGTATAGCATTCCCAGTGTGTGCACCCTGGTATTCAATAAATGTTTATCGAATTCGTGTTTGAATAATTGAAGTGATGTCTATCGATACCATCAAACATGACGTGAATGTGTCTAATTAAAGTCAGTTTCCTATTAGCAATGCCGTACGTACATAAATTCCGATCAATGCTGTTCGGGGCGGCTGAAGTGGTTCAATAGCACTTAAGGTATAGCCCCAAACAGCTATCGGTCGGACTTTTTGCGATGATGGTGAGATGCGTTGGTTCTGGTAGACAACCGACTTTATGTTTCATAATAATAAGAGTATCATATAAATATTCAAAGTAAATAGCTAAAAGTGGTCGGTTCTATAAAGCAATCGAGAAGCTCCCTTTTCAGCAAATAAAAAGGATTTGAGAAAATATGAATATGTGTGTGTTGAGTGTGCCCATTCTCTTTTTTCCTTTGCCTTTTTCAACTCTTTTCTATTAACCTTCCAAAACAAATTAACTGTTATATAAACTGTTAATATGCGCTTCAGACAGCCTGTTACCTACTTCTATTGCTTTCAATGGCTGTTCAAATCGCATTATAGAGTGGTCAACCAAATGAAAAACTGTTAATTCCGAAACTCGTATTTTATTCACTCAGGAACCCTGACTAACAGACCGTTCGCGCGGAGGCTCCTATTGGGATCGTATAATGCTATCTCTGCTTTTTTGCGTTCGACCTAGTTATACTACCACGCGTATTTCTCTAAATATAAAGTTTATATGTACGTTGTTCTTCCTATACTTGTTAGATTCTCCAGCTCGTTCTCTTTTGCTTTTGTGCCCACACCCAGCTCATTGCCGGTGGTAGAAATCGTATTTTAAAACCAATAGCTAAACGTGGCCATGGCGTCCCACAACGCAAGAGCACTAACACCACCACTACCATCACCCTTAATATGGCTAGTACCAGCGACGTTAGTTTCGAGAGCGTGCGTATGTTGTTGCTGCTGCTCGCTGTATGGAAGTAATGTTAGCCGTTGTTATAATTCCATGTCTTGCGCCTCATCCTCACTAAAGTCCGACATACTACTCTCACTGTCGGAGCTTTCAGTTGGTTCCTGTTCCCGCAGCGCCTCCTCCGTCGCGTACCGCCGCACGTAGTCGGCTACTTTTTTCCGATATTCCTCCGGCTTGTGAAGGTACATCGCGGCTGCGTCACCGTTTAGCGGATCCACTGGGTTCGGATAGGTGAGCAACTGTGGCAGGAACGATTCGAAGATATTGGACAGATCGTACAGCGCCGTCCATGCCTGGTTGATTACGTCTAGGCACACCGTGCCGGACACCTCGTCTATATTCGGATGGTAAATTTTGTTCATGAACCCAATACTGGGCGATTTGAACGGATAGTGCTCCGGTAGGTGGACGCGCACTTTCCAAACACCGCCCTCGTACGGTGTCCCCCGGGGGCCAAAAAACTTAACGCAAAATTCGTTTAATCCTCCTAGTATCGTCACCTCGTGTTTGCTCTCGATTAGCTTGATGACGTCCGTGTCCATACGGCGCTTACCAGCGCTCGGTGACGACATTCTGTATGTCTTGAGTGTCTAGGTTCGCTGATGCTTACGGCAAACGGAAAACGTCCTGGCAGACGACAGAATGCGTCTGCCACAATGAAGTACCTGTAGGTAAAAAATAAGTAGGGTTTCCCAGTGTATTATTACAAATGAATGAAAATCTAAACATATCTCCCGCTTCCCACCCCACCCCCAATCCCCATCGCTTTTCCCAGGCACATCACTTTTTCATTAGGGCATGTGCCGTTCAAAGGTTGTTGAAAAAGTAGTCGGTAACGTTCGTCGTTGTCACGCAGCTGGGCTGGATTCGATTTTCGGGAATTCCCTAGACTGGCGATACAGCGGGGTTGACGAGGGGCCAACAACAGCGCCCGTAAAAACACAATGTTACAGTAAGCAACATAGAAAAACATGGTTTCTGTTGCAGGCCAAGACTGCTCGGTTGTTGTATTTGCCGAATAAGAAGACGAATCGCTTATCAAGTAGGGCCAAAGAAGAAGAAAATGGGTATTAAAAAAGTAGCCAACGGAGCAAAATGAAAGAAAGCGGACAATCATATCCGTAGTGTACTGTTAAATTTACTAATAGTTTTATATACATAAGTAAACAGATCAATAAATAAGCAAACAACCAATACAAATACACATTTTCGCCACATTGAAATGTAAACAAATTAAATGGGCAGCAAACAAAACAAGTGCAACAATGCCTAATATGCAAAAGCCCATAATGTGCAGCAGTGCGCTTGGCTTGATTTGTGTATCTGTGTTTGTGTGTTTGCGTGTTAGTGTGTGTAAGTGTGTGTGTGTATAGTACCACACCAATCAGCTGTTTAGTATGGTAAGCAAGCTAATAAAAGCAAAGCAAAATGATATAATCATGTGTATATTTAAAACTCGATGCGTTTTGTCCTTCTCTTTGTTATACCAGTTTTACCTTTGTCTTCGCGTCACATACAGTTTCCCAGCATCATGTGCGCGATTTCGAACTATCGAGAACAACAAAGATACAGCTTATTGGGAAGCAATTGACTGCGTCGCTTATGAACCACTAGCGAAGAGTGTTGGACTTTCTGTTGTCGCGCATATGATGCTTTTCGATAGTATGAATGAGTACTGCGTGCATGCTTTGTAGCACATTTTGATAACTAATTTGTTCGAAGTAACCTGAGCAGGGTAATGCGTCGGTGTCGCGTTGCACAAATTCGAAGGCCATCGGAAGTTATGAAACATTGCACACATGGCAACTCCGTCTCATTTGCAATAGTGTACCAATGGGCATACTTCAACACAAAAGAAACACGCAAAATGGACATGGACTTTAAAACATTTTTGATCGAAGTAACATCACATATGCCTCTTTCCTACAGACTAAAAGTACCCATACCGATATCGTTAAACCCATACAACATAACGATAAACGAGTCAACGTGTTTTATGCGTACGATTATTTTATTTTCTGTTACCCTGTAGTGTAAAGCAAAATCCCATTCAATATATGTTTCTACTTGGTACTGAGGAAAAAGTCACACTTTTCCACAACTAGAAGATACCGAAGCAAATAGTAAATGGTAGGAAAAAACGCACTCTACTCGCCTTCACAGGATCCAGGATCCCTATTAGCAAAAAATTCCAGATTTACGTGAAAAAACAGCAACAAATGTGCACATCGGGCCAATGCTCTATTTTACTGTCAACAAACACGGCTTTATTAGCAAAGGTCGCGATGAGGCGCCTTTTTCAAATTTATAAAACACAAACCAGAAGACGAATATTGCTAGTCAACAGCTACAACACAACAGCTTTGATATCAAGTCAAGCGTAGCGAACAATCGTCAAAAATGTTGCAGCCGTAGCAGGCTGTGGTGAAGCAGCGTTAAGCCAGACTTCCATCCATGTTGTGTGAAATTGGAAATAATGCTACTTAAAACAGAGTCCGCAAGTTGCTTGCACAGTACTTTGACGGTACTAGTTAGATTCGATTGCCAGTTACATAAAAAAAATATTTTCGCCATTGCAGCGCCTTCACTCTCTTTCAATGACAAACCTCACATCACACATACATGTTCTCATTTCGAACATACTTCTCCATGTAGTTAAAACACTTTGTAAAGAATATTACCTGCGGTACTGTTTTCTACGTCTCTCAAGACACACGACGCAGCAGATTAAAGATATTGGATTGAGAGTGATGGGTGTGCACTTCTTTCCTATTCGTTTGAACCTTATTGCGTGTTACAATATGGGAAACGATGGACGACGCTTTACAATCCGTAAAACTACACTGCACTGCATCTAACTCCACCGCTAGGAAGCAAACCGTCGCCCCGCACTGACGCACGAGATTAACGACTAGTCTTTACGAGTGAAATTAAACAAAAATTGTTTATTATTTACTGTACGAAGAGCTATTTCTTCCTTCCTTCCTCTACTCGCAAGACACTTCCGAACTCGACCAATGAAAATACACGACTTTTCGACCGGATAGTGATTGACATCTGTTGTGCACTCTCTTGTTGTTTTTCCACTTCTTCTTATTGGAATTTTTTGACTTGGGCGCACTGGCGAGCAGCTTGGCATATGTAGCGATTTCCTTCTATCAATAGTCTGACGAGAATTTATGGTCACAAACAATAGATATAGTGGAATAATTAAAAACATGATATTCTAGCAATGCATTTTCTATTCACGCTGCTCTAAGCGCCTTCTAAACGTTAAAGTTCATGCCATTGATGCAAAGACTGGCAACAAGGCGCAATATTAAGGGTCACAACAACTCGTGGTGAATTTATCAGACAAACAGTATATTCACCACACTGTCAAATGTAAAGATAATTAATGAATTCGTCTCAGGATGGTGTTTATCTTTTATGAATCTGTGAGACTTTAAGCTAAATTCGAATCGTTCGACAAGGTTCGAATACGATTAGCAACATTTATTGGCAAATATTGGTTTTACTTGAAAAACATTACACCAAGCTCTCGATTGAACCCTACGACCCTGTGTCGTGCATTTTTATGAAATATTGCCAAATCTATATAAAATAACACTCGATTATATTTAACTTATATTTGAATAAATTAAACTGTGACTTGCGTGTTTTTCAATAATTTAATATTACCCTGTGCCTAATGGCCCGTTATTTTTTTGGCAATGGTACAACGTACTGTCAAACGTTACTGTTAACATCATTCAGAGAAATGGAGCAGAAGCGATGAAAGTGTAGTTTTCTAATTTTGACTTATAATCTTAATGAAGATCAGATGACAAAGTGTAGTTTCTACGACCTTTTTATATTGCTATGCTTGTCTCTTGCAATATTCTGTTGTTTGAATGTGTACTTCATCAGCCACCTGCAATCAACAACGCTGCGTCGTGACGGTAATGAATCAGTGCACCATACCAATAGTGCTGATACCGCCCGCAAAACACATCCCTCTCTAGAGACCAATGCTCGCTTAGTACACAAAGCAATTATGCACAAAGCCACTAGTTTAAAGCCAGATTTCAGAAATAAAAATCCGAAACATGCTTCAATAAAGCAAAAGCTGGTCGGCTGCTTTCGACCGAAGTCTTACAATAGCAGCAATATTTGGAAGATGGTAAACTCTGTAAGGAATGGGTCGTTGTGGATGCAACTAGACTCTACATTGCAATTTACGTCTAATGACCGCACAATCTTTTTCAGTGGGCAAAGGCGAATGAGGTGTTCCCTTCACTCGACAACCGGCTCGGTAGCGTGTTAGAAGGTCTTCGCACTGAACCAATCATCAGCATAAAAAGTTCCCGGCGAGGAACTCAACTAAAGCTGGTTTTGGAGTTGCCCGGATCGCAGTATGTCTTGTTTAAACCCAATTGGTATCGACGGGAAGAAATTATCAATGGTACAGTTTACTCCGGCAAAGATCGACATAATTCTGAAATCGTTAGTTTCCATCTTGCTGCTATCTTGAATCTTCGGTTCACTCCGATAGTCGTAGGGCGTCGTATTTCTCTACGAGACCATGTAGAGCAAGCAGATGATGAACTGCGTCGAACGATGCCAGGTAAGCATAGCAAACTGCGAGCCCATGTCTTTGTGGTTTTTTTTGGCTTTTTCCTTATCAAAGTAAGTTTGATTTCAGTGATCGAAAACCGCCAATGCGTATTCGGTACGTGCCATTACTGTAAAAGAAGCGAACCAGTGTGCGATGACGCAGAAACAGGTAGGCTTGAGGGTGCAGTACTGCACACGATTCCGGGCAAGCTTGTAAAATATCGGTCTCCATGGCAACGTACCTACAACAGCGAGGTGATGGCTGAATGGGAAAAAAACGACAACTACTGCTCGTTGGTGAAACAAAAACTGACGCTCAACGTGCTACTCGACCTGATGGATGCGTCGATATTCGATTTTCTTATACAGAATGGTGATCGGCATCACTATGAAACACGCGAGGATCGCCTGTTGCTGCTGGACAATGGAAAAGGCTTCGGAAATCCGTTCATAGATCATATGGACATTCTTGCCCCATTGTATCAATGCTGCGTGTAGGCATAATACATTTTTGGAGTTTACTCTACGAAAGGTTATTCAATGATGTTTTTCTTACCGTAGGCTTCGGCGTTCAACATGGAACCGTTTAACATTGTTTTCCGGTGGAGCCCTAACGGAATCCCTGCGTACTATAGATGAATTAGATGCTGTCCATCCTCTGCTAACCGAAGAACACTATCATGCGCTCGAACGACGCCTTCTATACGTATATAGTACCGTTGAATTGTGCAAGCAAAAATATGGTAAAAAAATGTTCAAATGAATCGTTTACATTTCAATGCTTTTGCCAACGTGCCATTAATATGTCTAATAAAATATTAAATATATAAAAAAATATATGTGTAAATAATGTATGTAACACATATTTTATCTTTTATCTAATATATTCCATATTTATCACATCGAGTTCATTAGGTTATTTTGTTACTTTAAAACTATATCAATTTTTGCCACATGTTTCAGAATTATGACAGAAATGATGCACGATTTTGCTTTTGTACAAAGCCACGCATACTAGTAACTTGAAATTTTTTAACGAACAGGCCGAAGATAGCATACTAGTCATAGTTTATTTTTTGTTGCATCTATTTCTCCTGTAACGGCAGGTTTGGTTCTGACCAATACATTTCTAATAGAGTATCGTCATTACGTTTTCACAAATGGTTTTACGTTCTATTAAAATTAAAAAAACTATGATACTGAGTATGTACATAAAAGATCCAATGATTACAGACAATGTTACGCCCCAACATACATTTGTAAATACATCACATGTTATACGATGATTTGTATATTTATTAGGTAAAATTGCATTAAATCCCACTACTCTTTAATCAGATATATTTTCTTGTGTTCTTGAATTCTATGTCTACTAGTTTATGGCGGAAGCCGGAAGAGATAAGACCAAATTTGATTAAATCATAAATACTTTAACTCTACCTTCATATAATTTATTGACACATTTATTTTTAATATAGATATTTTGCTCAAAATTTTATCGTGCAATAATTAAGCGCATCAAATGCATGAGTTTTCGTTTTTTCATTTGTGCGTATGTTTGATAGTTTAATCTGAAATACGTTTTGCTATTCACTATGCTGATAATCATCAGCAATTTTGAAATTTTGTAACACATTAGTCATTATTCAGTCCATATTCAGTCATAAATTACAAATATGACATACCTTATGTTTACTTCAGCCGTAATGTAAGAAAAGCTGTGAGTCGTATGATGTACATAGTTGATCTAAGTCCATTTACTACGATATGTGTCTTCTAAAATATAAAAAAAAATCCGTGTAAATTAAGTATATTAGGCATTCTAGGGAAATCATATGGAATTCCTTATCTTATAAACATATAATTAAAAACGTTCGCTTTGGTCCAATTGTCTGATTAACTTAGTAATCTGTTTAAATTAGTCGCTCTGATGAAAATATGATTTCTAATAAGCGTTCACATTCATTCCAGAGCTTTTTAAAATACTTAGTATATACTCAGTGCGTTTCATTCATGATTATTTTGTTCCTAATGGCCTAGTTAAATAGTATTACGTTAGAGTTTTAACATTTTAGACATGCAAATTTGATATAGCTAACGTTGTCGAACTGTTGATTTACATTTCATATTGACAATATATAATATAGTGATCTGTATACGGTGTAATAATTTTCGTACTATATCCAATCACTTTATTGACTATTATAAAGCTGCATAATATTACGGAACGTCACTAAAATCAGAAATCAACCATATAGGAAAGAACATTTTGAATATTATCTTCCTGTGTTTTGTGAATATTACATTTCTGTGAACAATTAAATGCTTGTGGCATTAGTTTTCCACGATTAACTTCCCAATAAACTGCTTCCTAATATGATCTCCAATATGATAGAATAGAATAATTTTCGATAAAAACAAAATACTCCGTTTGCAAATAAAACTGCCAAATCGCTCAACAAATTGACAACAAAGTAAATTGTAATTGTTAAAGAATATTGAAAGTTTTAAAATATTGTGAGTGTTTTCAATTTTATTTGAGGGTAAACCAAATTTTAGGATTGATCGGTTATTTTAGTGTTTATGTCTACATTGAATATCAAGAGGAATACCTTCCCTTACATCTCTTGTTCTTATTTATGTCTTAAAAATTTATCAAATTTTTAAATATGTATTTTAATCATATGCATAATAAGTTAGTTCGTTGTATTGCCATGTTCAATCAAGTCTGACGAATAATAACATCGAGACGAAGAAGGTTTTCCGTATTGATATTGAATCAAAAGAAGTGCATGGATTAAGTGTAGGATGAATGATGAAATTATAGATATGAAAGCTTAAGGAAAACACGAAATAACTAATTGTAATGATATACTAAAATAAATGTTTATATTTTTCAAAGAATCACTTATTGACACACACTTCTTTGCTTTGCTAAACGCTAACGCGTTCAGTTTATAGTGAGTGTTTACTATCTTATGTGTCGATTTCTGCGATAAGATTTAGTACTACACATATTCTATACCTTATGCAGTTTTATGCGGTTTCTGACATACATTTTTGTTTAAGCTAGGATAAACATACTTTAGTTTAGTTAACATAACGTACATACTTTAGTTCCAATAGTTTAGAAATATAAATTTCATGTTTTATAGGACAAAAGATTTTCACTAATTCAATAAAAAGTAAAGCAATAGAGTAGTATACAATCGTTCATGTTCGCAAATAAATAAATACTTGGTTTATAGCAATAGACTAATCCCTTTAGAAAATGATGATGAAATTTTAACAATAGAGAATGCAACAATTTGAATGCAAGCGCCTGTAATACGTGAAGCTAGTCTATTACTTTGAATCTATGACATGATTGTTATCTAATTCAAGTATCATTATTTCCGTGAAATGTAGCCTTTATTTTATTTTAAGCTGCGATTAAATTTGTGGAAAACGTGCTTCTGTTCGCCAATTTGCCTTTTTAAACCACTATTTTGACGAAGATTTTCCGTGATAGAAGATGAATGATGAGGCATTGCTGCTGCTTCGCCATCATCATTGCCACCCAAACAGTTCAGCCTGTACTAATTGACATTGTTTTTTCTTGTTCCGCGTGGTTTAATGTTTTCTGATATCTGCCACATTGCGTCTTCGTCCAAATAGTTTTCGAAATTTTCGAAAAAGCCGATGATTCGATCATTCTTCTTGAACGGATAGGACCTATAGACACGAAATCAAAAACGAGAAATGATTTTTACTCTCACCAAAAGCGTTCCATACATTCAAATACGAACCCTTTTTTAAAGCGTTTCATATTCACTACGATATGGTACTGCTGCCATCGTTTAGAGAAATTAGTAGATCCGTCTGGCAGCAAGTCAGGGTTGCCTATGTGTACGAATGTTAAGTCTTGCAATACAAGTCCACTGAAATAAGAGGTAATCAACAAGAAACTTATAAGATAACTGAACAATTGGCGACGATGATAAATGAATTAATTACATGTATGGGATACATGGCGGATTTGTTTCAGCGAGTGCCTGTCTGTATGCTCGGAAACTGGAGCTTGAGTCGATTAGCGCACAGTATTCCTTTAATCCTTCGGTGATTGTTTTATGCCACTCTAACCTAATAATATCAAAATGTGAATTGTGCGTAAGTAATGTGCTCGTTTGATGATGAACTTGATGAACGTTGACAGCTCAGTAAGTATAGAATACTTGCCTTCTAATAGGCGCTGAATCCAGCGCTGATAACAGGGCTAAATATGAGTTGTAGTTGTTAATTTTTCTCAAATGTTTCATGATTTTAATAAACTTAATCACGTGCTTTTCTCTATCTTTGGCATCGTTTTGCGACAGGATCTGCGTTCGTGCCCTGTGATGATAAATGGAAGCAATATTTTGTATTTGAACGAATTTGAAAACTTGTTTAGAAAAATTCATACCAATAAGACATTTTGTTGAAGTGCTCCGTGAATCGCGTTAGGTTAGGTGATCGTTCTTCACATTGTTCTTGAGCCCAGATCAAAACCTCTGGTATTTCAATTTTCAGAAAGAGCTCTGCATCTAACAGGGTCATCTGTTCGGCGATTTCAGCTGACTTGAGATCCAGTAACGAAGGTTGTGATGTTACTACCGCCCGAGAAGAGAGTGTTTGGAAGGTAAACGATGACTTCTGCTTGTAGAGTAATACCTTCTCTATCAACTTAACACGAAGCAGTTTAGCCATGTTTAGGTGACCACCACTAACCAGCTGATATTTAAAATTCATCAGCATGATAAGCAGTCGTTCAGTTAGATCGGGAGCACTGAGAAGAAGATTAAATCATGGATCAATTGTTTAGGTTGGGTGCTGTATTCAACAGATTCCCGACGCCATGATACGTACGTAAGATCATTTACAACTCGTACTAGTAGCGAAAAAGATTCTTTGGCGGCTTTCTGTTTGGCATCATTCAGTTGACAGTGGTGGACTGTGTAGCGATGAGACAGCTTTTGAATTAGTTCCAATGGCGATATAAACGTACGAAACGTCGTAATGAATGCTTCGCCGTAAGCTGCAAAAATAGTCAGATTGATAATTATGATAAGATTGGACCATTAAAAAAAATTGTAAATCGTTAATTTGAACAGTGAGTTACGAAAACGCTTTTTAATGGTAACAACGATGATTTTCATAACGATATGATAAGCATCATAACTACGTTGAAAAATAAATTAAAAAACTAACATGATGTTGCTAGAGTAAACAACTATATAGGACACTAAATTGAAATTATAACTGTTGAGGATCTTGTAAAAGGCCTTAACCTAATAGTGTTTTTAACACCCCTCGATACTAATTAAAATCCAGTTTTCAATATTGGAGCTTATTTAATATTTACCTAAATGTAAGAATCAAACATAATTAATAGTATTTAAAAACATTTATTACGCGCATTAATGCATTTTACGCATTTTCATTGTGTAATCAATGTACTGTGTATAGACATATTTGCCATAAAACCTCAATCAAAACTATGTATTCCGCAGCATATACATTAACTTAAATGGCCATAACAGATATCAGTAACGGATAGTGCAACAAACAGTAAACAAAATCAATAATAGACGCAGAACACAATCGTTGTCCCATACATACAGTTATTTTAGTATTAAGATTCCGTGTCTAGCCTGACGGCGAACAATGGTTAATAAATAATAATAAAAATAATAATAGTTACAAAATAATACATATAACAAACCACGGCAAATTATTAAACCCCGTATAAATATGAGTAGACGAATACCATCTGTAACATTTTTGTACGCTGCATGTTATATTAAAAGAACTAAATTGAAAAATCAATCCTATTATCCTATTATCTACCTATTATCTAACTACTTAACATATCGCACAAAGCGATAGACTGTTAATAGAAAAACATATTTTTTCTTCATTGGAACATGCTTAAAACTGGATTAATGGATAATGGATTTTGAAATAAAACCGCTTACCATCCTCAAAATATTCGTCTGTCAGTAAAAATGTCACAGCAATGAAGTAGTATGTATATACAGTGGATTAGATTAGATATATTGTAAAGCATGCCGTTCGTAAAATAATGAGGTGAGTTTTCATTAGTATGACTTTTATAAATCAAAGAAAACAGTCATGGAAAATACGACAGTGTGGTGCGATTTAACCAATTGAATTTATCAAAACTTGTGCTGTTGATTAGTCTTTGCCCAACCCGCTTACCCCTAGCAATGCAATGGATGAACATATTATTAAAAATATTTTTATCTTACCATCGGAGTTTTTCTGAACTCGGGTTGCATGTATGATTAGAGCATCTGGATGACCTCCTTTAACATCTGGGCCGTCTTCGTTTTCTTTCTTGAATACTAGATATGTGCTCACATCAAGCTCTTCCATCAAGTTACAAGGCTGCTGCTGTTCGACAAGCGTCAGGCAATTCTAAAGATAGTTTAAACATTTTTGAGTGATATCAGTGAAAATATACATTAATTAAAAAAATTAACATGTAAATGAATTGGTTTAAAATATTTTGAAAGCTAAGTTTTGGTAGATAAAGAGAAAACAATCAAACTGGTTATCAATGTAAAAACAAAATATAAAAAGTATTAAGTGCACCTTATTATTTCGCCTAAGAACCACCTCCACCTCGTCCCCGTCTTTGTTGTTCTCATCGTGTTCGGCAGGTGATTCGAGAGTCACATCTGAAGTACTTGTAAGCTTGCAACTACTACTACTGACAGCAATTTTGTTATGTTGATCGCACAAATAATTAGAATTCATACTACTAGTAACGCTGGTATTAATGGTGTGACTGTGTATGTTGACTAGAGGATTGCCTGTCTTGTTATGATTAGCTTCGAGATTCGTATTGGATGAAGGAAGATTTGTCGTAGTAGTATCGCAAAGATGTAGGTAGTCAACAGTTTGCGACTTGAGAAAGCTATTATTGCTGTCTATCTTGGTAACATGGCAACCGAATTGGCTATCGTCAGTTTTTTTAATGCTGTTTACTGGTTTTGAATTATTTCTTGCAGCACCTTCGTAGTTCGTCATTGTACTAAGTTCGCAAGAACGAACATTTGTCTCTGGTAAGAAATTTGCACTAGTGTTACTATCAGATGCGAAATTAGGAATTGAAGTAAATGAATTGTCACTAGTAGTAATAGTAGTAGCAGTAGCAAGTTCAGTTGTTGACGTATTGTAGCTGCCTGCGCCAACTGAAAGAGCCGCAATAGCAGTGTCCAGCTGACCGGGTGATACCTTTGCTTTCAAAGAACTGTTGCTCGTTACATCTAAATTTTTACTACAGGCCAAATTTTGGACATTATGCTTTTGTGTCAATGACGAGCTTGATGCGTTGATTAGTGAAGATTGAGGCTGACACGATGGATGGTCTTGAAAGATCTTGGGGCTGGCAGGAGGCGTTGAAGCTATACTTGGAGTTTTACTGTTGATTCGTTGACGTTTCGGGGGAAGGGCCGGAGGCTTAATGTTAACATTTGGCGAATTTGGTGGAGAAACCGTTACGGAAGCAATGCGAGATGGTGATAAGCTGGAAAAAGAAAAGAAGAAATATATTTTAGGTTGTATAGTGATATATCTATACTTGTTTTATCTATTCTACGTTATTTATTTATTCAGTACCCACATACGTCACTACTATAATATTAAAAATATTCTTGATCTACCTCATTGTCTGGCTGTGTGAAATACTGTGATTAGAAGATGTCGACACTTGTTCTGAGTGGGCCAGGTTATAGGTGTGCACCGAGTGTCGCGTAAATTCTGAATGGTTTTGAGTAGCGCTACCAAAGATTTCCATGTATGCCATAACTGAAACGAATTAAATTTTGTAAGATTTAATAGACAAAATGAAATAGAATTTCATCAATGTGTTAATTTCGAAAGTTGAGTAACATAAAATAATATATTAGATTTAAAATGAACTAACCAGATATTCACGTGTAAAAAATAATAAAGAAAATTGACAGTCCGCACCCCTTCACCTTTGCTTGGGGTTTGCAACCCATTAAAAACATAAAGAACACAACACCAACCTCACTTGGTCTGTTGTACACGTGCTGTTATTTTGCAGAGTTTAATTTTATATATAGAGTTGATACTGAGAGCCATCGCCATGCATGACATGCTGTGTTCGTGATGGCGAAGGCGGTTGTTTTTGTTTATGTTATGGTTAATATGTTTTTGACGAACTTTGTCGCCACGGTTAGGCATCGCCTGGTCTGTCCAAAGCAAAGATACAGCAGTGCGGGCGGGCAACTGCCGCAAAAAAAAAGAAACAAATACCATAACTAGTAAAGTTGTTGAGATTTGCGAGATCTGTAAACTTGACAAGGGTGTTGTTCTTTGTTATAATTTGTTTGTACGAATTTAGTGGGTATTAGGGGGATATTCGTTATTAAAGGAAGGATTCGAGTTTAGTATATGTGAACATGTTTTCTGCAGTTGTGCTAGGCAAAGATAAGAAAGCTACGCGTTTGAAAGATACACAGAAAAATGTATATGTAAAACACCAACTTACCTGAATATGCCACACTTTGAAACACTAAAGTGCGTGCATAGCAACGTAAAGTTGAATTAGAAGTTAGGCAAGGTATAAATATTTGATATATTCATTAAATGAGCAATAAACATCCATTTAAATAGCATAATTTACTGATTTGTACAATTATGATAATCCTTTACACGAATCCCTGGCGCGAAATGTTGAAATTATTATTTTAATCACCCAACCTTTACGTTAATTAAGATAAAATTAAGCCATAGAGGTAAAACACTTGGTTTATAAAAAAATATGAGCATTTTATCGTTGGAAACAAAATAACGGTATAAAATATTCAATAATGTAATTCAAGCCAACCAGTATTAATATGGAGAAAATATATGAACTGCATATGAAATCAATGTTATATTGACATCGATTATACACAATCGATTATACTAAATTCCCCGGGTAGTCTAATAAGCATGGTGATGTTCATATGTCAAATACTGGCAAATATCGATACTTACTATGTTTCTTTTTTATTGGCAACGGTGGAGGTTCCTCTTGAAATCGATTCATATGCCTAGGTTCGATGAGGCTGATATGCTTGTTGGATATATTATTATATATCTGCTGCTTAGTCTGAAGATAAGATGGCGAGCTCTGTTTCGAACAATGGCCCAGTGCATCCTGCGAACTATATTGTAATTTATCTTTATTATAGCACTACTTAAGCACAAAATTAAAAGATCAAAGAAATTCTCACCTTTTTTCGACATCGGAATCGTCCACATTATCATACTGAGATAGGTGCCTTTCTTTTTTAATACTGTGCGATCGTGTTTTCACTGGTAGTGCTGGCGGTCGATCCAAACTACTCGCTGCGTATGGGAACACGTCATCGTTTGCCAGCATCTCTTCGACACTGTTGTGCATCAGCATCTTGGACAGGCTGTTTTTGGCGTACGTTTGAACCCGACAGACCTCGGTCAACTGCTTTTCGCCACATATTGATGTGCCTTCCTGTTGAACAGACTCGTCACTGGCTTGTGTGATAATGGTGTCAATCTTTTGATGAACTTGTTGGTGCTGATAGTGCTGTTGTTGATTGTGTTGATGTTGGAGAACATGCATTTGATTGTGATGCTGATGATGATGCGAGCTATGCTGAATCTTTGTGCCCACAGTCATCATGCTACATCGGAGTTCGCTTATGCCGTCAACGGCCGATTCCGAGCGATGGACATGTGCTGTGGTATTGTTTTGCTGTGCGATTGTAACAGATCCGACATGTTGGTGATCGCGGCTCGTACGAAGCGAATACATCGATTCGAAACCGGATTCATTTGAGTTCCGGTTATTCTGAGCTGCCAGTTCGCCACTTAATACACCATGAACACTGTTGTCTGGCAACTCATCCCATGTCGGTGCGGCCATGGTCATCAACGTTAAGCGAGCAGGGTTTGACGACTGGCACAACTGGGAAGTTGTACCGGTTCCAGTAGCAGCACTAAGAGTGCGCAGTTCCTCTTCATCACGAGAATGGTTTAAAGCTGAGTCCAGTGATCCGGCGCTGGCACTCAACAGACTAGAGTTGTCCTCAGGGGACCGGGAACGCAAAGACATCCGATCTAACGCCCCGCATCCTAAATACGTTGAATCAGAATTGCAATCGGAAGTATCGTGAAACGAATGATTCTTCGAATGTTGGCTCCTACGCTTCGGCGGTAACGGTGGGGGCTCCTGCCGTCGATCTGGCAGAGGTGGTTTTGGCGGCGCGTCACTCGCATCGCGCAAGATGCTCTCAGTGCTGTGAGATGTACGAACGGTTTTCAACGACGTTTGTTCAAGAATATCCCGTTCACGCGGAGTTAGCGGTATATCGGGTAAAGAAGTTCGTTGACCGACCACATCTACCGTTGGACGCTGAAGTGTATTCGAGTTCGCAATCTGCTGCAGTTTACTGCCGTCTCGATCGGAGAGCTTTTCGTTAGCCAAGTTTACGAGATTGGTCACTGCGTTTTCCACCAGTTCAATAACCTCTTTCACATTCTCTTTACTTAGTGAGGGACAATCTTCGCCGTCTTTTGTTAGCAACACTTCATCACAAAGTTTCAAAAGGTTGCCGAGAGAAATGTACACATGGTTAGTAGCATTGATGAACGGCGTACTATTCTCATCGAGTGTATAGGATTGCAGAGCTGCAAATGATAAGAGGAGTGAAAATAAACAGATACACAAAGATATATATAATCAGCTTTAGTATCGCCTTACCCGTGTGCACATTTGCGATTGACTCGAGCACAACCGTTCCGTTGCCCGGCAGCATCTCTAGTTTGTTCTTCAAAATCACATCTTTAAAGTGTGTAAGAGCATTTTTAACCTGACGTACATGATAGTTAAGGTCCTGGACGGGTCTAGTCGGTTCGTCGGTCGTGCTTTTCCTACTGCAGTTCACAGTCCGTGGGTTGTTTGGCGAATGAGATCTGTGAAAGTTGAAAGATTTCCGGTAGGATATGAACAACATTGTTCAATGTAGCTCTCGCTACCCTGCGCACGAAATTCGGGATTTTCTAATAATTTGGTGTAGCAGTTCAACTGATGAGTTCCAACGAAATGCTGCTTCGTATGGGGCGCACTCAACACTGATGGTGCATGATTCTAAGGCACCTGTACGTGCGTTGTTATCTTATCGACGGTAAGTAAACACAAATTATATCGCTGATATCTCGGGCATACAGTCGAGCGTTTTTTCATTCGCTTTGCTACAATACGCTACAATTCCATCCGTTCTGTTCCATTTGCTCTAACTCGTCTCCCTGTTGAAGCAATAATCCCCATCCTTTGTTTTCGTTTATTTTGATTTTGTTAATTGGAACGTAAATATGGAAAGAGGTAAGACCAATGGTGAAAATCGTCTAAAGATATAATAAGCTCATGGAAAATTGAAAAAAAAAATCCGGCGTAAAATATTGGTCATGAACCATGGAACGTTATCAAACGTAAAACGGTTCGTACTTCTTATACTTCCGCTAGCCTAGCTTCTCCTTTAGGTTGGCAACAACAGAACTGCAAGTACCATAGAAACCACTTCAAATCGCTTCAATGAATACCAACAATTTGAAAATTTATCATACTCCTTCCTTATCATATTTAAAAGATATTTAAAATGTAGATTCTTGTTCAACATTGATCATTTGTCACATAATGATCATTTGTTTTCTCACAAATAAGAACAAAAAATATGTCAGCAATGGTTGCAAACACTGCGTGATGACGTTGTTGTACAAATGCGGGTTCCTGATTAGTCAAAATAGCTTTTGCAATTATAGATTGAATTATTGAACAACTAATTTCAATATCATGTTTTCTAGTACCTAAATCGTCTAAATCTTTTGTTTGATCTGTAATACGGAGCGATACTAACCTTGTCATCGTGTTCGTTGGTGTACGTATCTGTGAAATTTTCTCCAGAAAGTCATCCTTAAACGAGCGTGCCCGTCGAGCCAATTTGTTACCCCGAATGCTGCCTTTATGGCCTGATGAGACGACCATACCGAGCGTAACGTTACCGCTGTTTTGTTCGCCAGTGATGCTGCTAATAGGAGTACCACACACAGAACTGGAGCCATTGGCTAAGCATCCTGCCTGAGCATTGCGTCCAGCGGACACGGGCGTCGACGTAGCTCCAGGATTCGTAGAACAATTTGGACTGTTATCATAACCTACGAACCACGATAAAATGAATGATAATGAGATAAAGTTGAATAACTGGTAAGCATCAAGGTACACATACAATGTATTACACAACTGAATGAAACATTTGATTCTAACCTATTAACTTTTAATGTTGCGCAAAACATAAGTTACGCGCATTTGGTCTAGCAGTAGGTAGATGTTTAAAAACGTTAGTTGCACGTAGCAGCTTCAAAGTTAGTGTGCATTCAGTTTACACTGGTAATCTTGGGTATGGGTGATCAACTGGGTTCAACTGAATTTTCGCTGCTTTTGTTGGTTTCTAAATGATCATCACTGAAAGGATGCAATCTCCCACCACGAAGACAATGATAATAGCACAGTTGCTTAACCAAATACCTGATTACACATCTTCTCCTTCTTCTTATCCGGCTGCAACTGGCGAGCGGTCTTGGCCGACAACAGAGACAATTTTCCGTTGCTCTCTGAAGCAATGTGATTTTTACCGGCGTGGTTGTTGGCCCCGCGTCAACCGTTCTGCCACGCCGGTCACCATCTAAATTGAATTAGTTGGTTGGAGCCTTTCGGGAATCGAATCACAATTTCATGAAAATGAGATACAGGACGAGGAATGGTTGCATAGCGACGCGTGGCTAAGTGTTCGGCAATGCACTTGTTCAGTTTTAAAAAACACAGCAGTCGTTACAATTCTGTCAAATCGGCTTATGATGTTGCTAAGCTGATATAGGAACGGTTGCGTTCAGCTACAGCAACGGTTGTATCAGACCTCTCATTTAATTGCTTTGAGATGGGAAAGAAATCACACCTCTATAATAAAACTTTGATGTGGTACTGGTTCCGCAAGCAGCACCACGTCACGATGTTTCTGATCTGAATTTTGTCCTTTTAGGAATTTTCAAATCTACATCCATTTTTTGGCGAGACATTAGGGTCTTCGTTATTTGCACGTGGTGCCTACAGCTTACCATGGATGACACTTACGTTTGATGAAGTGTGCTGATGGTTTGATCGTGCTGTTCTTTCGTTGGTTTGAGACATCCGCAGCTTAATCGTTGTTGGTAAATATACTATACAGTACAATACCCTGAACATACCGTAGTACCCCTGAAGCATACCGAGTTTGGGAACATCCCCTCATATGATGGGGTTGCCTCTCGATAGTGATTACAGGAGTCAGCAAGATTATTTCGTTGACGAGAACAACGAGAAATTCGTTCCCTGAAAAACTTTGATTTTTGCACAGAACAAAACAGCATTTCTAATTAAATAAAATAATCTGTGAATTTGCCTTTTGTCAGCTTTACAACGTTTGATTTGGATTTTTGAATTGAAACACATAGGCAGGTAGTGATGAATTAATGCGAATATTTAATTTTTTTAACTGCACATGAGTCATTCAATCGTGACTCATACAATGTGAGTTACTCTACAGCTGCCAACCGCAAGGCCTAGGCCTGCTAGATGTTAATTGCCGTCAATGCCAAAAAGCAAATCGAAAACATTCGTTCATATGTATTTTAATTATGGCATAGCTGGTGTTGCTGAGGTGAATGAGTGACGTCTTCAGCATGTAAGAACGGTCGGTGTAGATTTTTCGTGATCTTAACGCCACTGTCAGAGAGTAGTTTGTCGTTCACTGACTAATTAAATGAGACAAAGCATGCCATCATGTGAAACCGATTTTTTTTTCTTAACTGATAGACTTCATCCGGCGAATCACACTGCACAAAGTTTGAAATGCTCTCACACTGCACAAAGTTTGAAATGCTCTAGTACTGACGGAGTACTTACTGGCGGAGTATATTTTCTAATATTTGAACTTCCACCTGTCCTCAACACGAAACTTGTGTGCACGTTAAAAAATTACACAGCCGGAAATTCGACCCGAAAACGAAACCGCTGCCAGAATAAGCTCGGCATATACAGCTATCGATCTTGGGCCACAAACTAAACTGGCCGAATATCTTTGAACGTAAAAAGATAGCAGCACACGCTCCTTACACCAGGGTACGAGAGCATGCGAGGCGGTGGCGTATGGAAGAAGCGAGAAAATGAATACTTAATATGCGTGGGCGTTTTCTTGCACGGCGAGATGGTCAAATTGAAGTCAAATTTGCATAAAACCATCCGCACAGTGTGCGCGTTAGCAAAACAGATCACAACATAAAACTAAACACAACGAGCGAGAGAATAGAGAAAGGACACAAGAAAATACGTAAGTAGTGAAATATGATTATTGACAGTCAATGCATCAACCGCATCAGCAACCTACGGCTAGTTCAACAAATGAACAGTTGCGAGTGATCAACAATTAGTTGCGTTGTGTACAATTGTCTGTAATACTGCTTTCTCTCGTCTCTCGGTAGTTGCTCATATCCCTGTTGTGCCGACCCAGATAGGTGTCAACTTCTGTCGGAGGTTGATGAGCACAGGGGATTAGATCGATTGCATTATAGATTTTTCAGGTCTGGAAGAAAATCGTGCCGAGTAGGATAAAGAATTTATAAGCATATGCCCGAGCCTACGGAATGCATGTGCAAGATCTTAGTATGACCACGATCGTGATGCCACGAACCTGTAGAGAGCAATTCATTGCTGGAAACAACACAGGAGTGTTGCAAATATGTCGCAAGTATTGCGGTTCAAAATTAAAAAAAAATACTACAATTTTAGCCGTTGATAGTACGAGAACGATTGATTGAAGATTGTCTGTGGAAAATGTCTGTGAAATAATTTGAGGATGTGTTAATAGAAAAAAAACTTAAAACATATTTTCTAGACAAGTAAAATATCAACATTTCTTCAGCTAGGTAGGAAATATGAACGAGGTATTTGTTAGCAACGGTGCAGAAAACCATCGCAGAATAAATTACGCTAACTTAGTGAATTTTTTAGTATAAAAATATATAAGCATGGAGCATGGCGATAATAAATTATACTTTGAAAATATTTCCGGTCTATCGACAATATAATGAAATCGACATGAGAGACTTTCAATTCAATTACACGCATTGGTTTCAAATTTTGTTCGTAACCTTCACACAAATTGGGAAAAATATGTAACTAAAAGCATCAACGTCTTCAAAATTACATGCTATACTCACCATTAATGGCAGCAGCCGTGGTGCCGGTACGTTCATCTCTAGAAGTGGCCATTTCTGTTATTTCGTGTTCTGCTTAAGACTATTTGGTGGCGTTCTGTGGCCTGTGGCTATGGCCTTTAGTGTAGCTGTTTTCTCTTTATGTTCACCAATGTATTATTTCCACGATGAAGGATGACTGGCGGTACGATTTGAAAACGAAATGCGCAAAATGCGACGAACTCGAACATTCACGTGCCATTTGCTCACTTTCGCGTCGATCGGGGATCCCCCGTTCTGTAGGAGCACGCGGCCGCCGATACTGTTTTCCCTAGATACTGTAACCGAGCGCAGGCGAGATGAAATTAGCTATCGTTTGTATATACACGCAGCAGATAATTTGGAAATAGATGCGTGAAGGATTCGATTTGCAAAGCGAACTTGCTTGTTAGGTTGCCATGGCACATCAGGCAAACTTTCGTTTTTGGTGCAACACTCAAGCACGTTGACTGCATTTACCAGCGGCTTACATCTAGTATCGATAGTACAGCGAGCACTTTCCCACCCAACGGATAAGTCGAAGGAACATGAATTCCAGTGCAGTACCTGTAAATTAACATCGTCCCTAAGGGCTGAATGAATTGATACTCTGGATTAATAACTACACACACAATCGTTAAACGAAGAATATAGAGGCGGAACCCGTTGTGGTTTGCACGCATTGACCGCTGTCACTGCATGAAACCGGGATCGGCTTTCATGTTTGAGACTCGCCGGAAAGAGAGTGTTTGTACGCCTGCTAGAATACGTAAACCCAAGAACTCAAAGGACTAAAAAATGTCAACTTAACTTGATGCATGATGCATACGAGAAGGGAAAGAAAGCAAAAATCAGAAATGAGTCATCGAAATCTATATTTATGGATTATGTGCAAGCACGGTAGTTTACTGCCACAGACCAAGAAGACAAAGAAACCATAGCAAAGAAAATTCGCTACGGTAGAAGAAACAGTATCCATTGACCCATGCATATTTCAAGGGGTTCTATGTTTTGCGAAATGTTTTCAACACACTCAAAGCGCTTCTGGAATATGAGCGATGCTTTCTTCACCATGAACTGTTGGCTCCTCTGTATTCATTTTTACTCTCCTGGCAGTACAGCGGAATGCATGTTGAACCTGTACACAGCTAGCACCACGCAGTTGCAAGAAAAACAATATCTATGGCTGCACCACAATGCTCGGACAGTTTATGTATGAACAAGAAATTCACCAAAAACTGCTACATTCCTCCCACGACACATCTTCGAAGCATCATTCGTCCGTGTGCATTGGAACAAACTTAATTTCTCGTTAGCGGCAAAGAGTAGATTAAAACCTATGCACAATCGATGCATCTCACCTCCAAACTCATTTTTGGCTGAATCCAGAAATCAAAGCAGTCCTGTGTTTGAAAGCTGGGTGACATTCACAATTCCACTCGTACACAATAAACACGCTTATCTATGCGCTTTCGCTGAATATTACGCACGTTATCCGTGAGAATTGATCAAAGATTGCCCACCCGAGCGGCACTATCTTGAACTCATAACTTCTTCGATAGCGAAGCAAAGCTCACGGAAATGCTTTGCTCTTAATTTTGGTATTCAGCACCCACGGATCACAATTCTGTCCATGCATGTGTGCGTCAACTGCATGCATGTGGTAGCGCAAGCCATGGGACTGTATGTGTACAATCGAGCAAACCCAAACCGAAATGAACAAAACACATTCTCAACTGGAGCAAATGACACGTTCAGCAGGAAACGGAAAATGTTTGGTAGGAATAAAAATTGCTTTACCAACACGTCATTCAAGTCGTTGCCTACTACCACCCCATTTCTATCCTACATATTGTCCGTGCGATATTTAGTCATGATACTCTGTTCGGTAAATAACAATGAACGACATAATCAACGGCCAATTGCCAATCAGTATCATCACTTCATGGCGGTGGCTATGAACAATAATTTATAATCATCAAAATGAAGCTCCGCCAAATAGCAACGCATGTACAAAAATCCAATGAGCATTCGTTATGTTGATTTTGCCGTTAGTTGCCATTTTACGAGCAGCCACGACTTGGTATCGCTCATGAATTATGTAGGCAGGATGCGGTGATTCAACTTACTTTATAAATCATGATCGCAAGCCATAGCTACACCCATACACACCAACACTTGCACCAACATAATACAGAAAATACACCGAAGTTGCGGGAGTATTTTCGAAAATGGGTCGACTCGAAAAATCGAAACAGAGCTATTTTGCCGTTGTAACATTCTTACAGGGGCACAATCCTTTTTACAACGAATACTTTTAAAATGCACCATGTTCAGGTGTATATTGCATCAATCAGGTTTTCTTGCCATAATCTTTGTTGCCAGGCTAATTATGAGATAATATTTTCCGTTCAACAAAAAGCATTACGAGTTCGAAACACTTATCTAGATCAAATCTAAATTGTATGCACGGTCAGGGTTGTCCTTTCGCCTATATCTGAAGGACGTAATGAACCTACAATGACCGTAATGGAAGTCGTTTTCGGCAAGCGATATAAAACAAAACACATTTCGTGGCGATACATGTCTGACGGTCTAAAATCCAATCCACAATGCACTGTCTCACGTTCGCTTTAATAATGTCTAGGCGTTTTGTATCCGTGGTCTCTAAATGCGTCAAATATCTATTGGAAACATAACAACATTATCGGCTCTACATGAGAAATTAAAATGTGCAAAATGTCTCATCGTGCGGAGCGCACCGAGTAAAATTTCGTTGCGTTGTTTACGTTTGTAACGGATTGCCGATGAATTCAGTTGTTACGGCTAGCAATCGCCTGGTCTTTCGATTGTAAAGGTACAGCGGTCTACAATCTTTAAGATGGCGGTCTTGCGTCAAATGTTCCTTTGGAGAAAAAGAATCACAACAAACTTTGATCATGCATCCTCATGAATGGGTGTCAAGTTGCTTACAGTTTGTAAAATTTTCCCAAAACATTGGCGATAATTGGGAATTGGTCACTAGTGAATCCAAGGAAATTTATATTTGTTCGAAGAAAATGACTCGATTCAAAGTGAACGCTCAAGCGCCCGGATTGGGAGCGGAATTCGCCGAGTTTACCGATATTGATCCTTCGTGCGCAACCGTTTCGTTTGAAAAGAACGAACAATTCTTGGTCGAATATCATGTTGTATACAGCGTGAGCTACCAGGTGCCAGTATTGTACTTAAACATACAAGATTCAAGTAAGATCAACAGCTTGCCTTACTGGAACATTGAATACAAAATATGTTTTGCAGGGGGCCAAACTATAGACTTGCAAACTGCGTGGCTGTTGCTGGAAACTTTGAAGGAGATCGGTTCAAAAGGGGCCTATTGTACCCTAACGCAAATGGAGCATCCCATCCTCCAGCGGCCGTTCTTGTGCGTGCATCCATGCAAGACACACGAAATAATCGACAGCCTTCCTAACAGCAAGCAGTCGATAGTGACTTTTCTGTCGACCTACGGCCCATTTGTGAAACTATATTTAGATGGGCAATATGCGTGTATTTGATAAAAAGCAATTGAACAGTGTATAGTGTGAAACTTGGTAAACTACGGGCAGTAGAAAAGGGTAAGGAATCAAGAACGGCAAACGGTTTGTTTACTATTTAAGACAACAATTTGAGATTCTGGCACTACGCCAACTTTACATTATGTGTAAACACACACACACACACACACAGTAGATTGTCATCATGTTCGGCAGGGTTGATTCATTTTACGGTCGTCATTGCGCCCTGCCCGTTTGCGGTTATGTGTACTAGTTGAACTTCAAACTATTATTATAATTAGTTCAAGGGTCTTATGATGGAAATTTATTTTTGTTGGACAGGAATAGATGAACAACACAAAACAGTTTGAGTTATGTTTTCCATGCTTGGGGTCACATACTTCAGTGGGGGGCAGTGCTAAACGTCAGGTCAAGTTCGATGGGCCTGATTCGACAAAACAAATAAAGAGCGAGCGGTAAATAATATTGCCAGTATGCTAGTACCGTTAGCCGAACAAACATTGCATTCTAGCATTCCATTTCTGTACAAAGTGTATCCAGTGAGTGCACTACGTGGTTTTGAATCAAGTAACCAAAAGGAAGCACACTTTGATACATTTAGTTAGTTCAAATCGATTGTTGGGCTACAGGCTTACTATTAATTGTATCCAAACGCGTGTGCAATAAATAGATTCTGCGTGTGTGTTGTTATCCGTTTTTGTTGAAGTACGCACAGCTTGCAACTACAATGCAGTCAGTCCACGAAACCTATCTTGGATTGGATTTAAGTACTCAAAAGGTATTTAAAGTAAAAGTGATCATTTTGTGAATTACAGCAAATATGTTTAACTCTTAATCCAATGGCTCGCACATTATAACGCCTAGGGTTGGTCTTAAACGTGGACACGTAGTCCACCGAGCTTCATCTTTATCGCCGGATTCGTCTACAGACAAGTCAATATTTAGAAAACATTTCACTCCTATCAGCGCTATAAAGTTGAACAGAGAACAGCAATGGCGGCATTGTTTAAATCTTTGTACGGTAATCGGTTGTTTTATAATTGCAGGGTTTCGAGAATAATTTGATTAGATAATGGCTCCAGCACTATTTTCCCTAACAGCAAAGGTTAGGCTTGATTCTATGGTTTGGTATGCATGCATTTACAACAATGGCTTGGATTGGTGAATGCATCAGAATTGATAAAAATTTTGGTAACAAAACCAATTTGATATTTATTGTCAAAACAACTGAAAGTCGCAAATCATCTTATTCCTAAGACGCTTGGGACACTGAAATACAAGAATGTTTTTAAATTCGGTTTATTTAAAAATGATGGAACGCGATTATTACAAAACTGTACAGTTTCTTCTCGCAATAATTCCTGTCGCAATGTAGCGTGACGAGGTTCTGTACGATTCAGTTAAAGTTTGAACAATTGCCTAACTGCAGATACCTGCACTATAGTGTGTAGTGTGGTTATTCAGACGAACACTGCAAAATGCTTAGAATTTTTTTTCTTTTTCCATAGTTGAAAGCGGTATTGCTTAACCACAAGCTCGAGGATGTGGCGCATGCGGAAGTCAAATTTGATTCGGATCTCCCCGAATTTCGTACAAGCGGTGGAGTGAATGCCGGAAGGAGTAAAAATGAGTAAACCATTTCTGCCTGGCAGCAGTTTCGACATTCCTATCAGTGAAAGCATTAACAATTGCTCGATTTTAGATTCTACGTACATCCGATAATGTGGATCAAAGCGGTCGATATGGTGCTGGATCGAATAGTCGTACAGGGAGCAGACCTCAGCACAGTGGCTGCGCTGAGCGGTTCTGCTCAACAGCATGGTTCACTGTTCTGGTCCCGGTCGGGAATTGAATCGCTACGCAACCTGGATGCTGACAAGTTTCTTCACACCCAGCTCGATGACTCGGCGTTCACCGTTCACCGAACCCCGATTTGGATGGACGGCACGACGGTTCAGCAATGCGAAGAAATGGAAGCAGCGGTAGGAGGGCGCGACAAGATGGTGGCAATAACTGGGTCAAAGTGCTACGAGCGATTTACCGGGCCGCAGATACGGAAGATATTTCAGGAACGACCAGACTGCTACCGAAACACGGAGAGAATATCGCTGGTGAGCAGTTTTCTGGCTTCTATCTTTATTGGTGACATTGCCCCGATCGATTGCTCCGATGGGTCCGGCATGAACTTGTTGGATTTGAGCACCCAAGACTGGTCGGACGACTGTCTCGCTGCCTGCGCACCCGGATTGCACGCGAAACTAGGCAAGCCTGCGCCAGCCGCCAGCATCATCGGGAGTGTGGGCTCATTTTTTGTGCAGCGATACAATTTTAGTGCGGCATGTAAGGTGGTCACCTTCACGGGAGATAATCTGTCCGCTCTGGCCGGAATGAATGTCGGTCAGGACTGGCTGGCACTTTCGCTAGGCACTAGTGACACGGTGATGATGAAGTTGGACACGCCATCGCATTTATCCGAAGCGCACGTACTGGTTCATCCAACCGATATCGGTTTCATGGGGCTCCTTTGGTGCGTGTGTGAATTGTTTGGTTTTAGCGGTATCAGAAAAATCAACTCTACCAATCAATAACAAACTTCAGTTTCAGGAACGGGTCCCTCGTACGAGATATTTTCAAGCGCGCCGAGGCCAACGATAGCTGGGATCACTTTAGTGAGCTACTCGACTCCACACCGCGTGGCAACTTTGGCAACCTGGCTCTGCATTTTACTTCGAAAGAGATTTTGCCACCGGTAAAAGGATCGCTGCGATGGAACAAAAGCTCGTGCCTGGAGAACGCCGAGTTGGCAAAGGGCGTACTCAAATATAGTTCACCACAGACCGAGATACGAGCGCTGGTGGAAGGACAAATGCTAACGAGGAAAGTATACGCCACGGAGATGGGATTTAGCTTTGGGGAAAACACAAAAATTCTTGCCACCGGTGGAGCGTCGGCGAATAGGTCGATTTTACAGGTCATATCGGATGTGTTCAACGCGCCCGTGTATACGCAGAAAACCACCGAAGCAGCGTTATTCGGTGCTGCGTACCGTGCGAAGTACGTGCTCAGCGTGGTCCGAATGAAAGAGAATCCCGGCAGCGGCGGTAGAGGTCCTATGTCGTACTATGATTTCATCAGTGACCTGCGGCCCCACTCGATTACTCGGGTGTGTGATCCAAGCAAGGACTGCGAGGAAATCTACGGTTCAATGGCAGAGCGGTACAAATCGATGGTCAGCTATATGCTCAAGCACCAGGAATAATTGTTAGTAAGCGTCGGCGCTTCCTAGTAATGCTTTCCTATTTCTACTTAGTGACATTCCATACGAACCAACTACGAGCATTTTGAATTGCCTAGTACTTTTGTTACCTTCCAATAAAGAGCACTCTTACACATGGATCAAGCGTGTAGCATGTTTTTATGGAGTGTTCAACGTTGCAACGGTAGAACGCGGTTTTTTTGTAGTATATTTAGCTAACAGTCACCATGCCAGGTTGTAACCGGAATTGTTGTTAAAAATTATCTCGATCATCACTTTCAGAGAACGACTGACACAGTATTCGACATAACAGTGCTTGGGCTTACACATGCGCATTATATGTGTTTGTAAAATGCCTGCGTTTCGGCAGATAGAGCGTTACTAGTGCTAAGTTAATGCATTAAATTAATAAGAAGAGCATTGTGATGAGCGTAAGTTCAAAACACGATTAATGGCAATAACGGGGTTGTGTGTGTTGTGTATAGTTCGGAGATTGATGTTGCACGTGGTATTCAGTATTTAATAGTATTGTTGACCGGGAATGATCGACGCAATCCCATACACTTTTCACGGTCGATGAACAGCGCATCCACCTTCTGCTTCAAGTTGCTTTCCAGCTGCGACTTGGTTCGCAATAGCTGCTGGTGCTGTGCTTCCGCTTCCTGCAGTTTACGGTGTAGCGTTGCAATTGAATCCTGAATGTTGCATACCTCCTCCACCAGTCGCAAATGAGCGTTATCACTGGAGTACGTTGAAGTAAGTTATAAAAGAGAAAGAGAAAGAGAAAGAGAGAGAGAGGAAGAGAGATAGAGAGAGGAAGAGAGAGAGAGAGAGAGAGAGAGAGAAAAGAGAAAAGAGAAAAGAGACAATTGGTGGGTAAAAGCGTAACCATTTCAATTTCATCGACCCACAAATATCCGCTCTATAGAAGTGCATGGCATCAGGATACAACACTTACCGACACATCTCAATGCCCGGACGGTGTGCTCTAGCTTCTAAGCGCGTGTGAGCCACCTTCATCGGATTTGATTTGTCGTTCATCGCCTTGCGAAGCAGTTCAATGTGCTTTTCCACGTCGAATATTTCTTGCTGGGTCTGTAAGAGGTAAGACAGGGAAATATACCGGCCCATCCATATGCTCCACATTAGTTTGCTTTACTTTGTGCAGGTGCAGTTGCATTTTGCTCTTCGCTTCCAGCATCTCGGAGGCACGGTTGTTAAAGGCGTTATTCGTGTTGCTCCAGCAGTCCCACACCGAAGTGGCCACGGCGTTGATGAGGGATTCCGCATCGCTGCGCAGCTGGCAGGACTTTGCTCTTTCGGAATGCGAACTGTGGCAGAGAAATGGCTACCGTTAAGTTGCGTGTATGCAGCGAAACGACTGCTTACAATTACTTGTTTATTCTCGTGCTACTCGATCCAGACCAAGTGCCCGGAGTGCTGACGGTGGGATCGTATTTCTCAATACCTCCGTAATAGTTGATACCTCGGCTGTAGTTGTTGAGCTGCGTAGGAAAAACCAAACCAATCATGTCGACATTACGGACGTTTGACCATGGACGTTCCAGGTTCGGACACGCGACATGCCCCGGGGGTCACGTTTTACCTGGTGGCAGATGGAGTCGATGCCAAGGGCCGATTCCTTGTGACTGACGTCGTCCTCGAGTGAATGTTGCGCGGCCCGGCAGTCGACCAGCTGGCGGGTGATTCTCGCCAGCAACTGTGTCAACTTCTCCTGGCACGAGCGCAAGTTGTCAACCTCCACCAGGAGGCTCTTTTCGACGTGGTCATGCACCAGCTCGATGCCTTTGCGCGACTCGCGATTATACAAGCACTCTTGAGCGATGTGCAGCGGCGGCTCCAGGTCTTGCAGTGCTTTTTGCACGTTGCGCTTGGTGTCGGTCAGCTGGGCCGATTCAGCGATAAGCTTTTCGAGCTCGGTAGTAAGCTCGTTACGCCAGAAAGTGATGTCGGTGATGCGCTCACCGAGTCGCCGGGCAGCGTCCCGTTGGCCCTGGGAAGTCTTTTCGTCGGTCTCACGCATCAACCGGACTGCCTCCGACCGGACCTTCTCCGAGTAGTTGCGGTTCTTGTCCGCATCGGCGTACGTCGACACGTTCGACGTTGTCCACTCGTTCGGCGTGTAGCGAGTGTACAGGGCTGAGCGCGCCGCGTGCTGCGGGTTGCGCTCGAAACCGGTCACAAGGTTCGGGAATGTAACAGGATCGGTGCACATCCCTGACGGTGAGTAGGAGGATGCCACCAGCTGGTTGGTAATGGGCTGCTCATGCAGCGGCGTCACTTCTACAGCTTCATACCCTATTGTTGGGCGCCACGGGTGCGAGCGGGCAGTTTGGTAGAACGTACCAGTCTTGGCCGGTGGCCCGGATATCTGCTCCATGCTATGCGTTGCATGCGTAGTCGAACTCCAAGGCTGTGGAAGGCATGCAAACGTGTGCAGGTATGTAGTATGTACGCTCTAGGAATACCACCAGTGCAACTTGACCCTTTTTTTTTACAAAGGAGAAATCGTACATAGGTTATAGCAGGCTTCTATTTTTTTTTCAGGGCAAGACCGAAGGCCGCCGAAGAAAACAGTCATAAAAAACGTTTAACTCAGTAAATGACCGAAAAATGTTTTTCGGAGAGGTTTGCTTACGATTCCAAGCAGTCAAGCATCACGAAATATGTTCCCACATTCTTCATCCCATTCTATATTCCGAATTCCACAAAACAAAGAAAACTGGCGAAGCAGAAAATGATTGAACAACCTTTTTCTAAGCGTGACGCTCGTTTGTTGGTTTTCGGTGGCATCTAATGCCATTGATGAAATCAATAATCTGGCGCGCAACTCTCCAAAGCATAGACATGACCCCGTTTCCATTATGTTCTTGTTTCCACTTGTTCTTCGCCTGTCAGAAATAACGAGTTGGTGCGTCGCGTGGGGAATTACCATGGTGACCACGGTGGTCGTTATTTGTGTGCGAGGTCGCTGTTCACCTTCGTAGCCTCTTCCTCAATCCATCACGGACGGCGCCGAGAGAGAGAGGACGGACGGCAGGACGAGGATGATTGCAAATTCAATATCCGCGGCTGGTTGATAATAGTCGTTACTCGCTACAGGCTGCGTGGTTAGCGTATTGACAAAATAACACCTTCCAAACGGCAACACTAGCAGGCAGGTCTCGAGAACATTCGACAATGGATGGGTGCAGCGGGAGTTCAAGATGTAGTGTACTTGGTTCGAAGTGACCCTGGAATGGATCCAGTTGCGAGTGCAAAATTTTCCATGCTATACTACAGGGAGTAGAAAGAACTAGGACGAATCATTCGGGACGGGAGCACGAATGTTGGCTCAGCGTGCGGGGTAGGTTGCGGCGACTTAAGGCTAGGTCGAATGAAGAAAAAAATAACTTGGTTACTTGCACTTCGTAGGCCATTGCAGGATCGGTTGATCGATGAAGAATTGTTGAACACTTGTCTGAACTTGTTATTTCGCTACCAGCCAAACACAAACTGGGCACCGATGATGTTGGTAACCGTGGATGTCCGAAGGAGCAACCAAAGGCTAGAATGATTACTATCACATCCTACTACTCGGACCATCCAGCCGGCACATTGAATGCACTTTTATACATTTGTACTGCTCTTCTGAGCGGACCCGCGTTTTTTGGTTGATCCCGAGTCTTCCCGTTCTTAATAGGGCGTCCGGCACTATACAAGCAGTACACTAGCACCTCTCGCTGGGTAGCTTTTGATAGCTTCAGTGGATACCACAGGTTTAACTTTTTACACGACTGACTGTCGCGTCTTGCTCGCGAGTGGGTACGTTACTGGGAACACGAAGCGTCTCTGGCTTCAAGTGATGTTCGCAGTTGCGAAATTCTCTTCCTAGCTCGAATGTGGTCGCCGTTGGAATGGAAAACGTTTCCCTATCAGGCGACCATATTCTCTGACGCAGCCCTACCGAACCGACCAAGGGTGAAGCTAGAACTGTAACTTCCGTTCCAGCGGAGCGATGCGCAGCAATAGTAGTCGTTACCCTGAAACAGCTAAATCGATCGAGTTGGATAGCAACACAAGGCTGACATGGAACGGAAGCACGGAGCACGACGACGACCAGCTTTGTTCAACAACGACCACGAGCCGTGCCGTTGGAGCGTAGTACCGTAGTGATTTCGCATGTACGGGTATGCAAGAGCTATGTTTTATTTCCTTACGATTTCGCGCGCCCGCGCGCGCGTGTGTGTGTGTCTGATTATTCTAGTGTATGGATGATTCGGAAACTAGTTTCTGTTTTTTGCTCGTACTGGTGCTCGTGAACTACTAATCCGAGTGCTCCAGGAATGCTCAATATCCTAGGCTCCCGGCAATAGAGCGAAGAGCGGGAGGTGAAATAAACAGCCTATCCAGGGCAACTCTCGCCGAATGTTGGCTCAGCGAACTGAATTTCAGCAATCACGGCGAGGTGTACCCTGCCACAGGATCAGGCAAGTTTGTATAATCCATACTTCCAAGGAAAAGTGGTGTAGTTTCCCCAATATTTTACAGCGGCAGCCGTAGCCGAAGGTAGGTACGTGATCGACGGGCCGTGCAGGGCGTTTAAACGGCACTGCTGACACAAAACTACCAGATGTTCCTCTTGCGTGTAGTGTGGAAGCAAACGGGAGACGGTCAGCTGTCAGCAGCTGTACTGACTTTCGCCAATAGTAGTAAATATGCTAACAGATACACGTACTTCGAGTGTACTTCCCCAACTTTGTGGACATCTGTGGACCTGATAACTGATCTACGAATACACGAGGTTTTCTTAGCCTAGTAATGGACCCACAGTCTGCAATGTACTAGCGGAACAATTATTGTTGGAACCAGTATTTGGATGAAGTAAAATGAAAGTATACGATGTGGGCGCTGCCTTCCGGGCGTCGCACCTAGAAGTGGACACCATTTCCTACGACAGGCACAGGCACCTACGCATCCTTTCGCTGTATCAAACACTCACCAATGGTACGCTGGACTTTCGGGACGAGTGCATGAACGTGTCGGCGTGCATTGTCTGCGAGGAGACCGGTGATCGCGGCACTGGTCCATCGTAATCGTTCGCACCCTCCCAGCAGAGCATTCGGATCCACCGCACACAGGATGAGAACAGGGCACACGCAGGACTACAGAAACTGGTACTCCAACCGACCGGAGGAGGTCTCCAGCTGTATTGATAGGAGCGTAGATCGCGTCGCACACGCTCAGATGCGTTGAAAAAATAGGTAATGGTGCACAGGCTAACGTCACTTCACAACCTCCCCTCGGTTTGTTTGTTTACTCGGCCATTGCTGACTCTCAAATGTTCCGACTGGAACACCTCGCCTGACTCGCACCGGTCGTGGCAGTTGAACTCGACTCGACACTACTCAGTAGAGTAGTCGCTCGCGGCAACTTCGGGAATTGCCGATCCGCCGGCCACACCGCCGAGGTTTTTAGTCTCCGGCCCCTTGTCCACCACCCCGCTCACGGTCCCGGCGCTACGGCCGGGACACACTGGATACGGAACCCGCTTGCACCCGATGTTTTGAGGTCGACACGGACATTCTCAAATAGTCGGACAGGTACACAGCCCTATCCGTTGCCGCCCTACGCCCACTGCACGGAAAGCGTGTTTGCGGAAAGAGGTCAAACTGCCACACTAAACAAGCACCACAGGCTACATGGTCCGTCATGGTGCGGCATCCCTTGCGTCGGATTTACTTTCGCCGGATTCGTTCGTTCAGCCGGATGGGAGCGACCTGGGCCATCCGATGCCATCCGAGCCGATAGGCAAACGAGTCTTATCTGCCGCAGTGATTGTGCGATATGATTTCGAACGATGGTCGGAATCGTCGACGGTGGACACTGCGATATGTAAAACACTCCGTTCAGTGTGCCGAATCCCGACTGGCGGGCGCTCGGATGATGGTGTGGCAGAGTGGCCCAATTATTTGGCCCAAGCTCTACGCAAGAATTCGATTGACTCTTTGGATAAGCAGAGCTGAACACACGCATTTCGATTGTTTCGGATATCACTCGGAACGGCACGTTCCTACCAGTTGCACGAGGATGCGCTCCCGCTGATGGTCTTAAACTGTTTTCGGTACTGCAGATGCTCGAAGGCTCGCTGAAAAAAAGCATTAACTCGTCATCGTTACAGCGAGCTCCCAACCTTTCCACTCTTTCCCTCGGCTCTGGAGGAAACTTAACGTAAGCGATGGCACCGTGCTTTGCGCACAGTGTTGTCGTTTCTTGTACTTAACCCAATGTGTCTGTTATTACGAAACACTATTTGGCAAGCAAACACTGTTTGGCCTCCGCAGGACTCGCAGAGCGCAAAGTTTTTCGCAGGATGTATTTTTGTTTGTTTTTCATTCAACTTTGCTACTTATCGCACCACCTTACGGAGCTTATGGAAACAGAGAGAAACAAAAACGAAAGAGAGAGAAAGATAGAAAGCGAGAGAGAGAGAGAGAAAGAGCACACCAACGGGTATCGGATCGGATGCACCAATCAGACCTTCTTTCAGGTCCTTCCGGGTCGCGTTTTTTGCTTCCAGTTGCGTCGGGACCCGCTGGGTGAACAGAACACACAGCCATTAATTGAAAGCCGAATTAAAGGCACGAGTCCATTGAAATTGAATCGCGCCGCCTGATTAAAAAATCTTTAATCAATTACATCAAACGCTATTTCGGGGCGAACTGTTTATGTTATATTTAATGCCAATTTCGTGCAATTTTGTCGAAAGCGAAAGGCAGAGAGAGAGAGAGAGAGAGAGACAGCGCCCGAGACGAGCAGACAGACAGAAAAAGGGAGAAAAGCAGAGGAAAGGATCAACAAAAAAATCCCGACATACACACCGTTTCACTCCGTTCCGCGTTCGGGCACCTGGAATGTCGGGACCCGGGACCGGGAACGGTCGGCGGCCGACCGAAAAAGGATCAAAAACCGGGCCATGGTAATTTGGATCAATTCTTATAAAAATCGCGCGGATTTTGTGTGTGTGTTTTTTGTTCCATTGTTGTTAAGTAGTAGTTGTTGTTATGTTCAGGGTAACGGGTAGCGCATCGGACTTCGCTCGGACTTCGGTGAAGTCCTTTGGCCAGGACAGGGTAAAAAAAAACACCTCGATTCATCTACCTTTCCGGCGAACACTTTTTGAGGTTTGATCATCGGAAATGGTAGACATTGAGAAGACAGGATAGCCAAGCTTGAAGGTGTGAATGCAAGTGAAGACGGTTCCCCAAGAGAAGGTGCGAAATTGAAATGTTCGCATGTTCCCCAAATATTATATGTGGGCCCGTGAGCACTAACCGGGGGCACCGTGGTCGTCCTGGCTGCGGGTCCAGAAATGTACTAGAAGCAATGAAGCAACACCACCCGGTGATACTTTAAACCGCCCTCGCTCTCTCTCTTTCTCGCTTCCGGGGAGTGGGGATTCGGGACCTTACAGCGAGCGCACCACTCGAACGAGGCGTGACTGGAGGCCGTCAGGATAAAATAATAAAACATCCTGCCCGACACTGGTGTCTTCGCCAAAGGCGCGGTGTTGGGTTCCGCGTGGCGCGAAAATTGCCGATGTTATGGCGGCCGCACACGAGGCCCGGAACTGCGCTCCGCCGGCCATGCCACGGGCATCGGAATGATCATGTGTCGGATCCTCATCGGATCCCGGCCATGCGCCCGAGGATGGGAGTAACCAGGGTCCACGTCATAATCCATAAATTCTACACTGCACCGTCGACGACATCTGAGCACAATTTATGGAACTATCGTTTGAGCACACTGTGAAAGGAGATCCAGGGCTACGGAAGCCCCCCGGGGGCCACCTTCCTGGGGCTGGTGGGCTGGGCCGAGATTTTCGCCCAGTCCACCCACGGCTTACCCCCACAGCGCCACAGTTGCAAGGTGCTCCCATCGAACTGCCCTTTTCTTTAGCGAGACTCCCGCGTAACGCGTACCGAAATGTGTTTCAGATCCCGGAGACTAGTTCGGCGCGACCCGCGAGTCGTGTTTTCCCGCCTGTCCCGCGTGAAGAAAGAGATTGCACGACCTTCCTTTCGGTCGATAGAGATACTGCCATATACTGCAGGGACTGTGTGTGCATACTGTGACGTCTGCGTCGGGCGAAATCTTCGCCAGAACGGCAAACTTTTCGCCTTTAGTAAATAAACCGCAATCGATACACGCATCATCATCGGCCAGCACGGCCGGATCTGGATGGGTGGAGCCAACGGGGCTGCTCCCGCAGATAATGAAAGAGAAATGATGGTGAGACATAATAAGTTTCGCCAACATTTCGCCCGTTACGACGAAGTTGGGAATCCACGCGGGCTACGGCATTGGGCCCCATATGGATTGGACTCCCCCCCCCACACCCCCACCCCCCCATGTCGGCCCCCCTCGAAACGCAATTGGGGAACGTGATGTCCTCCATCCCTGCGATCCACCGAGAGGTGGCCAGAAATCTTTTCATTCTGTCGCGAACTCGAAGAGCCGGAAGGGCTGGAAAGCCCAGGCGCTGGGATAGGCGCCTACTGCCAGTGCCCTATCCACAACCCCGTCGTATCAGTGTTACTTAATTGAGAAACAATCAGACCTAACAATCGGTTTTATTGGAGTTTTCAACTAGTTGGCTCGGGAACTCGGGTGTTCGATTAACGGGAAAGCTTCGGCTTCGATAGGGCAGCCGCCGATCGGTTCGGATGGTCGGGATGGTGGAACCATTCATATTAATGGAGATGGTGTTGTGGCTCATTTTGTAACGATTATATTTGGTGTTATTTGGATGCCACTGGATAGTATCGACGTGTCACAGGACTTTTTGGAGAATGGAAAAAATGAAGTATCGTATACAAATTGAATTTTTATTTTTGGGAGGCTTCAAAGCAAAGGAACATTTTGAAAGAAATTGTGAAAGTGTTTAAGAACTCTACACGTTCAATTAGTACATTAAACGAGGGGTTTCTGAGTAAAAAGTTTAAGTACACAATACCGTATTGGAAAATCGTCGAATCACAGAAAAGGAATAAGTATAAGGGCCTCTCATTGAGCAGTATAACCAATATTTTGACTGAAGTATTGGGTTTCAGAAAGCTCTGTGCAAAATGGGTGCCGCGTTCGCTAAAACTGCAACAAAAACGCATTCGGATGCAACTTTCTCGGCAACATTTACAGCTTTTTCGAACCGAATAAAGTGGATATTATGCGTCGATTCATCACTATGGATGAAACGCGAGTCTATCACCATGATCCTGATTCGAAACAAGAGGCAAAAGAGTGGTGGGAACCTGGTTCTTCGGCTCCGAAATGAGGCTCGTGTCCAGCGGATCAATTTGAATTATGTCAGCTGATCAAACTACAAACTGGTAAAGAAATAAATTTCGATTATTGTTGTAACATTTTAGACCAACTGAAAGATAAAATTCGTGAAAAAAGACCCGGTTTGAAGAAGAAAATTCTCCTCTTTCATCAGGGTAATGCACCCGGTCTCAAGAGCATTTTGAAAATGGCAAAAATGGTTGAACTAGAGTTCGAATTTTGGGGGTATCCACCGTATTCAGCAGATTTGGCCCCTAACGACTTCCATCTGTTTTCAAACCCAAAAAAATCAAGCGTGGAAAGCTTTTTTTTGTCAGGAAGGCCATAATGGATAATAAAGTTTATTTCAAACCATAAAAATTTGTTGTTCTCAACGAGGCTACGAACTTATTGAACAGCCTAGTATTTATCGAGACTTCCGGACTATCAGGTCAGGACAGGCTCATCTTGTGCTGTGCTCTTGGGAAACAACAAACTGTGTACAACCCCATGCCAGTGTCTTACGGTTGTCTTACAACTTCCTTACCGGCACGGCACGGTGGGATGAGGGATTTTCTGGTGACAATAGCAAATCAAGCCGTTGCGGTGTGTGGACCCCTCGGACCTAAAAGCTCGCTAACAAACGGAACCGCCGACCGCCCGGGACCTGAGAGCTTAGTGATGTGACCCTTGCATCCCCAATGCATGTTTTGAAGCCGGCTTGGTCGGGTTCGGCTGGCCGCGAACAAACTTAATCTTCTGGTGGCTCAAACAGGATTCTGGGCTCTGGGCGCCAAACCAAACCAAGCCATTGCACTATTGCGCATTCCGAGCATGCTGCGCCGTACAATCCACACTGGCCGTGGAACGTGCACCAGCACGAATCGATTAGGTGGACCGAATTTGCTCTCGGTACTCGCTCCTGGTGCCTAATCATCTGGCCCGCGCACGGCACGGCCATCTCGGTCTGTGGTTTGTGGTTGAGTGGCGTTCCCGCGGCGACCAGATATTGCTGAGTTGGAGTTGGTAAAAATGTATAAATAAGTAAATAAGCTGCCCCTAAGCCAAGCTCCCCGACTGGGAAGGGAACCCGACACACGCCGAAGGCTCGCAGTGTTGCGCTGTACAGTTTGAACCCAATCTCTGGTGCTCTGGTGCTCTTCTGGTGGTACCGACTTTGGTAAGGTGTGCCTCGGTTGTGTAAGGAATGGCTGTGTGTGTGTGTGTGTATGCGCGCGGTTTTACCATCCTTTCTCTAACTCGATCATAAGCGCTCGAATCCTTTTTACGTCCGAGTAAGTGCCCGACTTGGGGCCGGACCATGAGCCCAGAACGGATGCTTGTTTAAAAGACGGTTCCGTCCGCCCCCGACGGATGGGTCTGGCAGACGGTGGGCAGAGGGGGCGGGTAGCTCGGTGGGCTATTAACATTGCGGGCCTGCTAAGCTAACCCGCGTTTAACGGGTAGAGCGACCGACCGCGTTTCTGCTCAAAAATCGGCGCAAAAATCGGCGCTCGGTTGATTATTTGGTTTGGTCCCCACCCAAGGACACCGGCACAAGATCCGCGCGCCGAATGAAATCCATCAGGACGCCAGGACGCCACACACTCGGGCACTAAAGTTTGGGACAAATCCTTTAACCGCCGGCCGGCCACAGGCTGGCCGGTGCTCTATGGTTTCGCTCATTACTCGTAAGTGTCATGTTCGAGCAGGGGGGGCCCACCCGGGTCCGACCGTTCCCAACCCCTGGGTTCCAATTCCCCACCGCACCGCGGAACAAAGCTTGCCTCTGTTGGTCTTCGTTACAACTCGGCGAGCTGGAGGTCCTGTCCGACTCCTCCTGCGCTGGCGTCGGGCTCGTCGGGCGGACGGTCGCTCCAATTGGGAGCAATTTATCTATATTCAATCCGGAGCGTTTTGTTATCGTGCAATCGGGCCTTGTTATCGGTACATCGGTATCGCTTGGTCGCTTATCTGCTTAACGCGGGACGCTGCTCGTTGGCGTTGATCCTGATCCGGTCACAGGTAGGTAGGCCTTACGCCGTGTCGATGATTTACGGGGCACGAGGCACATCTTGAGCGGTGGTCGTTGACTTGACCGTCCACAGAAGGATGCGGTGCGTGTGTCCTGTGCTAATGGTGCTGGGTTGTTCAATAAGCTTTGTGCTTCAATAATAGCGGGTTGCGGTACTAGCTACTAGCGTACCATTTGATTTGTTAAGTTGGTGCATCAAAACCATAGAAGGCTGAATAGTGCCGTGAACCTGGTTCTTTGGCTCCGCAACGAATTCGTGTCCAGAAAACCGAGAGGATGCGAAAGGAAAGGATTTCAGATGCGGAACGAATTTTGTTTCTTTGGATTCCTTGCAAACTGGTAAATCCTGTAAATTCTGAATGTCGAGAGCCCTGTACATCCAGATTGGGCCCCTTAGCGACTTCCATCTGTTTCCAGACCATTTTGTTCCGGGAGACTATACTCTGAGTAATAAAGTGTATTTCAAACCATAAAATGGTGTTTTTCTTATCGAAACGCACAACTGATTGAACAGCCTGCTACCACCTCACTGTCATCCCTCGTATCTCGTATTCCGGAATCCTCGTTTCGACTCGCTGCCGGAATCCCTCAAATTGACCTCCCCCCTCACCGCTCCCCAAAAAGGCGTGGATAACCCGGTCGTATGTGGGTGTCGCGTGGTGTTCGGCCAAATTTGGGCGTGACATCCATTTTTACGGGGCAAACGTGTAAGCGGATCATGATAAGCAGGTTGAGGCCTCAGGTCCACGCGTATTTAGGTAGCGGAAGGTGGTCGACATTTATCGGAAAGTGCTGCCAACACCCCCCCCTCCCCAACCAATTGCCGGTGTGTGGTGGCTAAGCGCTGGAAGTAAACTGTGTTTCGTCCTGTTTGCGGGAGGCTGCTGGAGTTGGAATGCCTGCGCCGTGATCGATTACAAGGCACGCAGCGGCGCCCAACTCTTCTGTGTTTCTGTCTTTCTCTCTTTCCCTTTATTACGCTCTTTCAATTCTCGCTTTCGTGCCTTTATGGCCCAAGCGCATCCTTAGCACACTGGTCCGTATTGCCATTCGACCTGACCTAACCTACCTGACGTGGAGTGTCACAGCTCTCCCCCAATGTTGCCACGGTGCTATAAATAAAGAGGAAATCGACATGTACCAGCAGCTGTCGGTGTCTCTTCGTAATGTATGTGTGTGTGTGGGTAGCACTTTCGTTTCCCCGCCCAGCATTTGGAGGCTGTGTATGCCGCAGAGCAGCTCGGATCGGCCGGTCCGGAAACGATAGAAAAACGAGCAGCACGAGAGCTGTCTCTGCTACACGAAGTAATAGCTGGCCAAATAATCACATGCCGTCGCTGGAATCGAGTGTGGTATCATCGCCGTTTCCAGCTACGTAGCGAGTTGCTTGGGATGTAATGTCGTACATCTTGTCGGCCGGCCGGGCTACCTATTCCATGTCGTTGCTACCTTTTACCACCTGCACTCAGCAACGAGTTAGGCGCTCCCGCCCCCGCGCAGGGAAGGGTCCGAAGAATGATGACGTGCCCGACAGGGTGACAGGGAGCGTCGATGTCGATGGTCTGACAGGTGACTGGCCGCATGGATCGCCGTGGATTGGGGTCATTCCGATGTGTGGTGCGCGCTCCGGCGCCGAGATTGAAATCGTCATCGGGGCAGTGTTGGATTGCAGATTGCTCATGGCAAAGAGCAGGCGACACATGCAAAGACACACGCACACACCAAAACGCACGTCCAGGCGGAGGACATTCATTCTTCCTTCCTTTGCTTATTTGTTTATACCCTATTTCTATTCATCCTTTCTTTCTTTCTTTATTTCTGTCTCTATTTATTTATAAATTTTTTTATTTATTAGCCTAGGGAAAAAGTCATGGACGTTTTTTTGCGTGGGTTTCCAATGGTCCGATTTGCGTCAAATATGCACCATCTTGTTAGAAAATGTGTTGCCTTTTTAAAAATACCTTCATAATGCCTCAATGCCTAATGAAGGTTTAGTCGTTATTGGCGAAAAACTAGAGCAATCCATTTTCACAATCCTATTTTGATCTCAGTTTTTCATCACTCAGGAAATTTTGTAATGCACGAAAAAGGTGTCAATCGCTTGGTGCAAGGTCCGGACTATACGGTGGATGCATTAAAACATCCCAACCAAGCGACCGGACTTTCTGGCTAGTCACTAAAGACACAACAGTTATTTCTGTGATTTCATCGACATTTTAGGTGACGGGTCTGCATGGGTGAGGTGCACCTTTAATATCAAAATGGGTAACCGAAACGGGTCAATGACACCAAAATTTATCGCAACTAGCTGTTAGAGTATTGGTACCATAAACACCGTGCAACATTTCAGCGGCCTAGGCTGCATGAGAGCATTTTTTTAAGTGTAAAGTATCAGCTTTAAAACGAGCATTTTTTTAAGTGTAAAGTATCAGCTTTAAAACGAGCCTAAACTTGAAACTGTACGATCGATACTTCACGAGATATCGATCACTAAAGGATCATCTATCGTGAAAAACGTCCAAGGATTTTTTTCCAGCCTTATATTTCTTTATTTATTTATATATTTTTTATACATTTATTTATCTATTTATTTATTTTTTTTTTTATTTATTCATTTATTTGTTTGTTCATTTATTCATTTATATTTTTAATTTTTTTCATCCTTTTTTCCTTTACCTGTATGCCTGTAATTGGTGCTTTATTAAAATGTATTTTGCTCGATTGCTGATTGTCGATTACCTCCTTCTTATTCCTTCGCCATTAATTGTTTCCGTCTACTCCTGTTTGCACACCTTCGTTCCCCTCAGCGTGCGTGTCAGCGTGTAGGATATTTTCCTCCTTTTCCGAGTGTCACCTAGCGAAATTTTGTGACCAGCATTACCATCATTTGTGACCGCATCGCTCGGCTGTCTTGTCCTTTTTTGTGTGGGTGTCGTTTTCGCTTTCTGACCTAGCCTCCCACCTCCACCTTCCCCTGACCTATGACTTCCATTCGCATCGGAACCCCCCTTCACACGCCACACAAAATAATAAACAAAAACGGAATCGGTCGACCAAAGCATTCAAAGTTCACGCTCCTTGGCTCGGGGATCGTGAAGAAGAAAACGGACCTGCACCCCCCCACCGCTGGTGGCGGCTGATGTTGGTGCCCCCGCGACCCTCTGCCCACACAACGGCCGGTGTCCTGCCGGTGGAAGCATAATCTATCGATAAATCTGTAAACATGAAAGCGAAGTGTTAGCCCTCTGCGGTCGCTTCGAATAGATACGTCCTGGACGGTCCGGCGTAGCGCTTGCCGGTCCGGTCCGGTCCGGTCCGGTCTGGTCACTAGGACACCGTTCCCTAGCTCAACGTCCCTACTAGCAACCACCCACCCGCCCATCGGTGGTGGTGGTGGGTGCACTTTTTGTGTGGCAGCGACTGCAGTGCCAGTGCTGCTGCTGCTGCTGTGTCCTTTCAATGTTTCGCTTTTCGCTAGCCGGCGGCGGCGGCGGCCGGAAAGGCTCTGAATGATTCTCACCAGGATGTGGGCCACCCTCGCCTCGGCTTCGGTTCCTCTCGGAAGCGCGTGCGCCAGGGTATCGGTGTGGCCGCCGCCGCCGGGAAGCCGGAGCTCCGATCGTCCGAGGACACGAAAATAAATTTCCGTGTAATTTATGTTGAATAAATTTCATGTGTATATGAACAACGCCATAAATATTGTCTGTTTCAACATGAATACGTAATTTATTTTCGCGCGCATCACCGGTACCGGGCTCGGCTCGAGCCAGCCACACACACACACACACGCGGGTGCGCGCGGACATCCCACGACTAGTGCACGCACACGTAGGACACCTCCTCGGCGGGGGGGGGCCCTCTGGGGAAATTGATGTCATCGAGTTTGGATTTTATATTTGTGCCTCAGTAATATATCAGTTAACTAAAGCACGTCGAACGTTCGCCCTCACCCTCCCCCACCCGGATGTTTTGCATGCCCTCGCCCTCCGTCGTGCCGTACGTTGTTGTTCTGTTGGCTCGCTCGCCTGCTTTTCGCTTGACTGTTTTATGGTTTGTTTTGTTTTGGTTTGTGTTTTGGTTTTTTTTTCGTTCCGTTCGATGTTGATCAAGCTACTCAAATGCTGAGCATAATTGGCACATACCGTTAATCTCTGGGTACGGTGCCTCTAGGACTGGCGGAGCGGAGAACTCAAAACAAAGTTGGGCTTATCATTTACATCTCATTCGGGCTTAGAGCCAAAGTGCAGTGCGCAGTTCGCCACCCCAGCTAGTAGTGTAGGCAAGCAGCTGGAACTGGTTCTCCCAGAAATCGACGATTGATTCCTGGAGACCCCAGCCCACCGTCTGCGGCTCAGATCTGTTTGGGGCAAAAGTTCATCGATGGAGCGGTTCTTGGGCGATTGAGTAAATTTAAGCCACAGCCACATAAAAGGAGTTGAAGCTCATTCACGAAATAGGCCACTTTTTGGTGTGTTACGCGAAAATCTGAAGAGCACTACAGATCGGATCCCCGGATCGGATCCCCGGATCCGGATCGGTAGCGGAACTACGTCGAAAGAAGAATATTCAATTAATATCCAAATCAAGGCGGTGTTTTGATGCTCAGTAGTAGTAGTGGTAGTATTAGGTGTATGACTTAATTCGTGCGGTTTTACAATGGATGGCATTACTCACTAAATGTCATAGTTTTTTTTTATAATACTAGCAGACCCGCTGAACTTTGTTCCGCCCCAGAGGCAATAAGTAAACAGATTTTGGATTTTATCGAGTTCATTTTTTTATTTATTAGGATTAGGATAAAATAAGAAAATCTAGTATTTAAACGATTCTTTAATAGGCGTTTTAGGCTTTCTTATTTCTTCAACAAGCAAAGGAAATTTAAGGATGTATGTTGAAAGTGTTAAGGACTCTTTGCCCTCAATTATAAAAAAAAAACTGGAGTTGCTGAGTTTAAACGTGGTCGTACTAGTCTTCGAGACGATCCATGTCAAAAACGTAAAAAAACAGCGTAAACGTAAACAACACCTCCAAAAATAAGAGATAGGAGATAAGAGAAGATATCTCTTATTTTTCAGGAGTAAAAAAAATACAGATATACGTTTTGGAAAATCGTCTAATCACTGAAAGAAATTTAGTATAAGGCCTAGCCAACTCATTGACGAGTACTAGGCTGCTCATTAAATTCGGAGCCTCGATAACAGAGGGCGCTGCTACGAGTTCAAATTTTTTTTGTTATATTGGTACACTTTTCAAATGGAAAGTTTCATTTCAATCGGTCAGTTAGTTTTTTTTACAAGTCATTTAGTATCGGCATGTCACAGTATTTTTCACAATGGAAAAAATCAAGTATCGTGCAGTGATTGAATGTTTATTTTTGGAAGGTTTAAAAGGAAAGGAAAATTATGAACGAATGTTGAACGTGTATAAGGACTCTTCATCTTTAATTAGGTGGTTAAAAGGGGGGTTTCTAAGTTCAAACGTTGTCGTACTAGCCTTCAAGGTGATCCATGTCAAAAACGTCAAAAAACAGACACAACACTTGAAATCGTAAAAAATACAGGATATCGTACTGGAAAATCGTTGAATGAGTGATAGAAATAAAGTACAAGACCTAGCCAATTAATTGAGCAGTATAACCAATATTTTGACTAAAGTTTTGGGTTCTTGAAAGCTGTTTGCAAAATGGGTGCCGCATTCGTTAAAAACGCATTCGAATGCAACTTTCTCGGTAACATTTAAAGCTTTTTCGATAGGATAAAGTGGATTTTGTGCATTGAATCATCACTAGAGGTGAGACTTGGGTCTATCACCATGATCCTGAATCAAAACAAGAGGTTAAGGAGTGGTATGAACCTTTTTCTTCAGTTCCGAAACGAGTTCGTCCAGAAATTGCCTAAAAAGATGTTAGCATCAGTTTTTTGGGATGCGAATGGAATTTTGTTACCAAAGATTACTTGCAAACTGGTGAAACAATAAATTTCGATTATCTTTGTAACCTTTCAGACAAACTGAAAGTGAAAATTGGTGAAAAAGACCTGGTTTGCAGAAGAAAAACATCCTTTTTCATCAGGGCAATGCACCGTGTCACAAGAGCATTTTGAAAATAGCAAAAATCCATTAATTAAAGTTCGAATTGTTGGAGTATCCACCCTATACACCCGATTTGGACCTTAGCGACTTCCATCTGTTTTCAGACCAAACAAAACGTGCGCGAAAAGCGTTTTTCATCAAATGATGACGTCATAACAACTGTAAAAAATACTGTGACATGTCGATACTGAATGGCTTGTAAACAAAAATTAAGTGACCGATTGAAATGAAACTTCACATACGTCCAGATGAAGAGTGTACCAATATGACAAACACTACATATTAGGCTCGTAGCAGCGCCCTATAGTATCGAACGTCAAAACTAAGTATACAACCTAGTATGAAGCGGTCTGCAGTGAATCGAAAACCTAAATTGACGTTTTTCGCAATTCGTCCAACAAATTCGTTCGCTCCCTCTCTCTCTCACTCGCCTGCGCTGCCGAGTTTTCCCCGTTTTGGCAATCGAAATCCTCCAAAAAAGGAGTACGAGAGAGAGAGAGAGAGAGAGAGAGAGATGGATAGAAAAAAAGGAAGAGAGAATCGCGCTTAACGGTGTACGATACGTTCAAGCGCGCTTTCGCAACAGACACAGAGTCCTTTCGACAGTCCTTTCGGTCAACTTTCGAGTGGACTCGTTACAATTACGACCAGCCGGACCTCCGCAAGGCCGGACGGGGATAGTCCAGTGTCCAGTCCCGGATGTCCGGGCGGAGGCGAGGTGAGGGCACGAGAAAGCAGGGCAAAAAAGCGGGCAGCCCAGGCGAATCAAAAATGCCTACAAAGCCCACCGAGCTTCCCGGGAAGGTGTTCGGCCCAATAAAGCACCGACCGAGGACGATGACAATAGAAGTCGCATATGCGAGACCTCCGAATCTCCGAGAAGCCGCCCGAGCAGGTGTTTAGCATTGATTTCTACTTTGCGAGTCGCGTCCGGCGAGCCCAACTGTCCGACGCAACGACGCAAGCTGTCTCCGTCGCCGGATTGGACTTGACAGGACCCCGCTGGCTGGCTGGCTGGCTGGCTGGCTAGCGGCAGTCACCCTTCAGCGGCAGATCTGCCCAATTGTTGATGTCGTAGCCGGGGGGCCGCCCGAGGCCGCTCACTGCCGTGGTGTGCCGCGCTCGTAAAACTCAACTTAAACAAAATTATATCCAGTAATGTGTCATCCGCCCCGGCACACAGAGGACGTGAGTTCGCTCGCTCGCTCGCTCGCTCGCTGGCGTCCCGGACGTAGTGGTGGCAGGACCGGCAGGACCACCGCCACCGGCACAAAAACCCGGAAAGAACGCTGCAATGTAAACACTAAAAACAACACACCGTGTGGAGTGTGGAGTGAGAGCTCGGGCGAGGCGAAGGCAACGAATAAACAACCTCGCACGGCACAGGACACAGGGGCTGGTGGGCCGGCTGGTGGGCCGTGCCGTGCCGTGCCGGGGCCACTGCCGTGAGCAACTCGCAAGTCCGTGACGGAAGCAATAAACGACAGCAATGAACAGCAGAAGCACTTATCCTTCCGTTCCGTGCAAATATCCAATGTAGATGAGCATAAATGTTCATCCCTCTGGCGGGCGACTTCCGACGCCGTCACCGCCACCCTCCGCCCCAGGGCGTATCCTGGCACACACTCTCTCTCTCTCTCTCTCTCTCTCTCTCTCTCTCTCTCTCTCTCTCTCTCTCTCTTTCTCTCGAAAAGGATGGCGGCGTTAAGTTCGGCGCTCGGCTTTCTCCTTGAAGACCTAAGCGCCGCCGTTACCTCGCGCGCCTTATTCGATGTAGCGCACCGCTCCGGAGCTCCAACTCCACCGCGGGCATGCTCACCGATCGATTTCAGCCCCTCCCCCCCACACCGCACCCAACCGACAGACCGAGCCAGTCAGTAAGCGAACCTAACGAACCTGAGGCAGCGGCGGCAGCGGCGGCGACGACGCCGACGACGACACTCTGGACACGGCCGCTTCGTCCGCAATGCGGATGACCCGAGAGCGGTGGCCCCCCCGACCCACCATCCGCCGTTGGCACCAGACATCCCGCAGAAGCTCCTGCGAAGGAATGCGGGAGAACATCGTAACCTAATTTGGTGTGACCCCCCCCGCCGTGGCCCGACGTCCTGGCGAGTAGTATGTGTGTGTGTGTCGGGCATTAGGTTTGTGGGGGGATTTTTTGAGATACCCCCCCGGTCCTTGCTCCCCCTCCTGTGGGGGGAGGTCTGAGACCCGAAACCTGTTGTAGTGCTGCTGGCACCCGGGCAGAACCGGGACACCTGTTGCATAGCTTTCTGTCTCTCTCTCTCTCTCTCTCTCCCACACCCACACATACATATGTGTGGCGCCTAAAAATAGAACGCGCCAACGCGCCTCGAATGGGCACGATTGGTGTCGATTAATTGATATAGGGTGATCCGTCAATCCGTGTTTGGATTAGAAACTACACCTTGGCTACTGGACTTTCAAACGGACAAACTTCATTCTGGACATTGTAAACGTTTAGTAAACAAGTTTGCACATTTACGAAATTGGACACCCATACGCTTGCAGAAGGTTGGGGAAAAAGAACTCGACGTTTTTTGTGTGAACTTCAAAACTTTTTTTAAGATGTTCCGATGGTCCGATTGACGTCAAATACCAATACCATACCATTAGTTGTGTTTTTAAAAATATCTTCATATTGCCTCTTTTGTAGAAGGCTTAGTCGTTATTGGCGAAAAACTCGAGTAATCCATTTTCACAATCGTTTTTTGATCTCAGTTTTTCATCACTTAGGAAATTTTGTAATGCACGAAAAAGGAGTTAATCGCTTGGTGCAAGGTCCGGTGAGTGCATTAAAACTTCCCAACCAAGCTGCCGGACTTTGTGGCGATTCACTAAAGACGTGACGTGTGACATTTCGTTGTCCTGATAGAACACAACATCTCTTCCGTTGGCCGATTCTGGTGGTTTCTGGTCAATTGTTATCCTCGAACGGTGCAGTAATGGAAAGTACAGATCTGAATTTAGTGTTTGGCTACATTCCTTTCAAGTCCTACCCAAATACCCAGTAGAACCTTCCTAGCCGTTATTCCTGATATGACCACTGGTAAAGCTGCTTCAACACGCTTAGACCACGATTATTTTCACACAGTATTGTCGTATGTATTCCATTTCTCATCTCCAGTACCCATCCGTGTAAGAAATGGTTCGATTTCGTTCCGTTTGGCCAAAACTGCGCAGATGGAAATTCGACCCATAATATTATTTAGTGTAAATAGGGTGGCGCCCAAACATCGACCTTCTTTGTGAATCCAGCTTTGCACAAATGGCTTTAAGCTGTTCGATGATTGATCTTTAGCCATTCGATGATTGCGGTTCGGCGGTTCTGTCTGTGCGAGGTGCATCTTTAACATAAACAATAACCGAAACTGGTCAACGAACCCAAAATTAAACATTACTAGCTTTTAAAGTATCGGGACCATAAACACCATGCACAATTTCAGCGGCCTAGCTTGAATTTTCGCCTTTATCGGACAAAAGCGCGAGCGATTGAGCGACAAAGCGTGAGCGAGTAAGGGATCTAGGCGTTATCTTGGACAACCGGCTGACCTTCCAGGAACACATCGATAGCCTGATAACAAGAGCCAGGAAACAGCTAGGACTACTTATACATATGACTCGGGAGTTTCGGGACCCTGTATGTCTTAAAACTATTTATTGCTGTATCGTCCGATCGATTCTGGAGTTTGCTTCGGTCATCTGGTGTCCTCACTTCGAGTCGACAATTGCCCGACTAGAACGAGTTCAGAAGCACTTCACGCGCTATGCATTAATCCGCACTGGTCTCTTTAAACGTGAAACCTTGCCACCCTACCCAGCGCGTTGTCTCTTGCTCGGCATAGAACCCCATTAGGTCTAGGAGTTGATTCTTTCTGTTTTACAAGAGATGGCGTTACTCACTAAATATAACCATTTTTTTTTACGAAAGATATATTTGACAGCTACTTTCATTACGCATCTAACGCAGTATAGATTGTTTGGTCAAAGTGTAAACAACACCTGTTTTGAGCATTTAAACATGTCAAGTTGTGTTCCTGGTAAAGCGTTTTTGCGAGTAGTACTTTTTCATTACTGCTTGCACGGCAGAAAAAAGGGATTCTCATACCGAATCGTCACTGGTGATGTAAAGGGGAGTTATTATATGAATTCTACCCCCCAAAAAGGCCTGGATACAGCCTCCAGGTGGACCAGGTCCACCGCAACCAAAGCGAAATATTCATTGCGCAACGGTTATACTGTGCATATGGTGGGATATGAAAGGTGTGGTGTCCTTTGAGCTTTTAAAACCCAATTAAATTATTGAAAGACAATCCCATGAACATCAATTAATGCATTTGAAGCAATGCTTTGGCCATAAAATGACGAGAATGGGATAAAAGACATGATAAGCTGATTTTTCAAAATGACTCCATTCGACCCCACATCGCAAAACCGGTCAAAACTTACCCCGAAAATGTCGGATGGGAACTGTTAACCACACCCCGCTGCATTCGCCATATTTTGCTCTTTCGGACTAGTATTTGTTCCGTTACATGAGTAACGATTTGGCAGCACAGCGGTCTACTTCTTATGAACGTATAGAAAAATATAGAATTGGATCGCTAGTAAAGGTGAGGAGTTCTATCAACACGGAATCGAGGAATTACCTGAAAGATGGGAGAAAGTAGAAGCTATCGACGGACAACATTTTCATTCAGGTAACCTTCCGTTTTGTTGCTGCAGTTAGGCCACAAATGTCGAATAAAAACCGCAAGAATTAACTCCTAGACCTAACATTAAAAACTTTTTACCTACCCCTTTTTAGTCGCGTGCAACAGAAGCCAATGCACAAATCCCACAACGTTAGTGACTTGATTTGGTGGCCGGGTTTTTGGGGTCTGGCGGCTCCATCATCCGTTCCCCCAAATGTTGCGAATCGGAACACTTGGACAGCCGTAATCGATATTATGTGCTTCGCATCTCATCGGAACCCAAACACTAGATGGACCACCATCCTATAGAAACATACCCAAAATATGCCCCAAACAGCTCTCTAGCCGAGTGAGAGAGATAGCGAGAGAGCGGAGAGCCCCGCTCCCGTTCCGCAGTAATAGTAATAATAATAATAGGCGTCGCATTAAGTAAATCATTTTCCCCGGGCTGCTCCCGGGCCGGCCGGACTTGCTGGCGTGTAGTTGACAAATCTGTCACTTTCGGTTAATGGGGGCGAGTGTGTGGCGAGCGGTGCGGTGCGGCGGTCCCCCCCATCAATCACCGGTTCGGGGCTCTCGGCGCTCCTTTCTAGATGCTTCTTTGCTGCAGTGGAGCGCCGAGCATTCGAAGCATTTCTTACGCCAGCCAGACAGATAAGTGGCCGGTGGCCACGCTACTTCACGTTACTTCTTCGTACCAGCGCAGCGTTTCATGGCACACACACACACACACACACACACACTACGCGGTGCTAATAATCGGGCGCTCGAGGGCCCGGCTCAGACCCCGGCCGCCCCAGGGGTTTCGCACAACAAACGGTCGCGGCCTCGAAAGCCGCGGCGCGCGCGGTAGTGGATAATTATGGCGAGTGCGGTCGCCATGTTGTGGCATCCTCTTGCGCCTACTGCTGCTGCTGCTGCTGCGGTGTATGCTGCATCTTGCGCACCGTTAATGCATCCCGTGGCAGGCCGGCCAGGGGCCGGTTTGTTCCTTTTTTTCCCCGTTTCGATTCGCAAACGGCGACCTGCGAGAACGTCCACCTGCGCCCGGAGATGCCCGAAGGGTTTTATTTGCTGCTTTTTGCTCAAGAGCTTTTGCTGATTGCTGACACACACACACACCCACACACCCACACCTACCCCGAATGGTGCTTCATTTCATTGCCGCGAGACGCGGATCCCCGGGTTTTTTAATGGGCCACGTGGCACGTTTTAAAGGGATTAGATGCGGGGGCGCCGGAAGAAGAAACCGGAAACAACCGGAGGAGGAGGAGGGACACAAATAATGGAAGCAATCATGTGCGCGACTTATTTTGAATGATGATGGAATTTTTATTACACGCGCTTTTGCATAAACACCCCTCGATCGCGGGCGACTGGTTTTTTTTGTTTTTTGCATATCGATCACATCATCAGCCGACCGCTTTGATGGTGCCACATACCACAACGTATCCCCTTACCCCCCCGCCCGGATCAAACCGGATCGGTTGCGGCCGCGGGAACCGCGGGAACTTTCGCGGGACCGGAAAATGCGATTTGGTCCGGTCCGGTCCGACCTGTTTTGCCTTTGCGTTGCATGTTATTGTTTTTGTCACAATCCACCACCCCCCCACCCCCCCCCGGGGGGCCCTACAGGGCGCGGGTGCGCGGTGCCCCGGCGAGAGCGCCACGCCACGGATCGATTTGAAATTGTGATTTGGATTTTGCATTTTATTAACGCCAGTCGCCGGCCAGCATCCTCGTCCGGCTTGACCTGAAAACCGTGTCATTTAACATAACTTTTTTTTTGCTATCTCGTAACAGAGTGTATCACTTGTTCGCCCATTTTGTCCGCCACTCTCTTGCTCTCTCTCTGTCGGACTGCTAGTGCTACGCGAACACGTCACAACTGTAATAGGAGCACCGATAGCTTATCGGAAACGTTCGGAAAGCTTTCGCCATAAGAAGCGAAAGTCCGAAAAAGCTTAGCCGCGATTCATCGTGAGCATCGCCTATGAGTCACTAGAGCACCAGCACTAGTCACTAGAACAAGTACGCGCACAGTACCAGGAATCTTACTTCACGGCTTACTACGTGACCGTGTCATTTTCTCACAAATGTCAGAAAATTCAGAGAAGCCTCGCAGACGCCAGAATGCGCAGAGATTCCGGTGGTTGTCCCTCGTTTCATGTCGCAGGTTGAATTGTTTTGACTGCCCGGGCAAATCGAAGTGATTGTGCTTTCATTCGACCCAAAAAGGAAGGCCCAAGTTGCGGTGGGTCACTTGGCCTGGGACACCAAGAACCAGAGATAAGCCAAGCCCTTTCTATAGTATGTGATCTCAATGTTGATTGAGAGAGATAGAAAAAGCGAGTGAGCGAGAAAGTAGAGGCTTAAATAGGACGCAGGTAACGAGCTACGACGTTAATTGCCGGGGTTGCCTGGACTGGGCCACAACCATCACAGCGCAGAATTACTTCCGCCGGTTTGAATCCGACTCCGCCGGCCGGTCGGCCGTCCGTGGTTTAATAATTCAGACCGTCGGTCGGTCGGTTCGGGGGTCGCTGTCTCTCTTCCTCTCCCAATCTCCCCCGTCTAGCATAGCTCGCCGGCGTGAAGAATGCCGAATGCCGAAACTTTTATGACCATGCAAATCAATCTCAATTTGTCGGCTTCATTTTTACTGCCGACTTTTGCCTTTTTATGGTGTGTATGGCGCAACCAAAGTGCTTTGTGACACCGTTGTATTGGTAAACACAACGGTCGCGTCGTTTTCTCCCTCTTGCTCCGTAACATCCGGGCTCGTGAGCCGGGTTAGTGTCGGGTCAGGTTAGGCGACCCAGACTGGCGATACTACCGGTCGGTGACGACGGGGACAACCCTTTTCGCGCCTTAACTTCGCACCAGCATCAAGGGGCATCCAACCAGTGCCGTGTCGGTTCGCGTCCGCCTATCTGCGGCTTTGGGGCCGCCCGATTCCCGATTCCCGACCTCAAAGAAGAGCGGAAATGGCGAAAGTAAGAAGATCCGGGACTCACGATGGAACTGTAGCCGGAGAAGCAAGCCTTGGTCTATTAGAGTCAACTGTCTGAGGATACGCGGAGTGGTCAACACCTTCGCGTAGAGGAGACTCTCTGTGTGGCCTGGGGTGAATCGACTCCCGCTTAATTACCATCGGTACCCCAGCTGGCGGTCCGTGTGTGCGCGCGCAGGAAGGATCTGCTTTACGTTTTCACTTTGTCCATGTCTGACCGACGGACCGACCCGAGCCCCATATCGCGTGGCATATAAACGTGGCAAGATAAACGAATTGCGTACCGCTTCTCGTCCTCGTAGCTGCTCGGGCGCCGTGCTCGGGCGCCCATTTCGAGCGTAACGAGACAAGACGGAGCGCCCCCCGACTGTAGCAGTAATTGAAGTGGACACACCACAGCCAGCCAGCCAGCCAGCCAGCCAGCGGTCGGTCGTCAGATCTCCGGTTCCCGCTCCGGTCGCGGCCAAAGGGGGAGGCCGCCGGGAGCCGCGAGCGCGGATGTGATTGATCGCAAATTGGCCACATCTATCGCAAATAGGCCACATCATCTGTTGGACTTACATTAGATCCCGACATGAGCGGGTGTGGGTGGGGGGAGAGGCGCTCCACCGAAGAAAGATGGCCGACTAACCCTCTAACACCCAGTTGGGCCCCTTGCTTGCTCCCAATGCTCTGCGCGTCGTCCTTTCGGTCCTTTCACGGTGGATGCTGGCGGTGCTTTTAGTGCGGAACTGTGCTGTGGTTTGGGCTGTGTTGGAGGTTGGCGGAGGTTTAAAAGCGAAGCCCGGCGGGGGCTGAGGGGTGGTAGAACCGCGCCGGGGTTCCCCGAAAGCCCGGGCCCGGGCACACAAACCAAATGGAGTAAACAAATAAATAAATCAATATGGCGCTTGTTTGTTTGTTTGTTTCCCCGTCGCGCTCTATTATAGCTTGCTGCCGGTTGCCAGCCTTTGTCGGCGTGGGGGCGGAAGGTCGACGGAAAGAGGAACGCAGCGCGGGGCGTAATCCGGATCTCCGGCGGGCGGGTGCTTCCATTTTTTGGTTTGTTTTGTTTTCGCGTCGCGCTCTGTCAATTGATCTGTCAAACGCTGTTTTCGGTGAGCCGCTGAGCGCTGAGCTGAACGGCCGATCCCCCGAACGACCCGACGATAGTTGTAGAAGCTGGCCAGTGTGTCATATATATATTTGCTACATTCGCGCCACTTTGTGTAACACGGCCGTACGGTAACTTATAACACGGCGCGCCACGGCGCGGATTGGTTTTAATTAATGTTCGTTCGCAAATTTGCTCCGTTGTTTGTCGGCACCGGATTGACGCGCGCAAGAACTCAATCCCCCGACGGACGGATGGACGGATTTGTTTGTTTATTTGTTTGTCTGTTTGCGCCGAAAAATACTCTCGGCTCGGCTCGGCTCGGCTGCAAGCTTGCTGCAATATATATGGATATACTGGTGACAGATGTTATTATTTTGTGCGCACAGCGAAAAAAACAACCGGCAACCGGCAGAGGCAGAAATAGCAGAAAATATTAATAATAAAACCGGCGAGAAGAGAAAGACCGTGGCATCTGGCACGTTTTTCCGTTGGCTCCACACAAACACACACCCCGTTCCTTCCCGCCGGCAGCCCGTGGCTCGTCTAGTGAGCAATCTGCAATTGGGCCGAACAATTAAAATCAATTGCACAGCCTCCGCTGTGCTGTGTCGCGTGGTGTGTTTGACAGATGCGTTTTGGCATAATTAGATGCTTCGTGCTTCGAGCGCGTGTTGTTGTTGTTCGGGCACCTTTGTTCGTGCGTGTTTTGCGGAAAAAGAAAGGGGTCTCTATGGCAGGGCCGAACGACGAGAAAACGAAACCACCACCGCACAGTAGGGAATTTGTATAGGAACGGCGGACATATTTGTTTTTAGGAAGAATTCAATCGGCTTTTTTTAACGTTTTTGTTTTCTTTGCATTTGTTTTGATTAAATTCAACTTTTTATGTGTAATACGAGCGTTCAAGTATAATAAATAAGCTTTTTACGTTAGTTTTAGGGTTTTAAACGCCTGAGCTATGCAATTTGAACGACACTAAAATCTTTTAATACACAATCTAAACGCCGGAGCTATGCAATCTGCATTGCACCAAAATGTTTCAACGCATAATCCTCTGCAAATGCGCAAATCTGCTGCAAAATCAGGGAGATAAAGACCAGGCGCCTCCTTATGCATCAGGAATTGTTTTCTTAAAATAGGAATTTGGTCGCAGGAATTCGCAAATAAAACTTACAGGAAATGTTTAAAATTGTCTAAACATTTTTTTGCTGCATTACCAAAATTGTAAAACTGTATTTTTTCGTAGTTTTCTATACTAATTCCCGATAAAAATGTACTAGCAATGCCAAACGTAAACACTTAATTATTTCATATGAAAGGGGGATTCATTACCTTTCGAATGATGTGTAACATAGGTACATTACCGTTGCAGAACTGTGCTAACGATCGCGTTAAAGTAGCTGATAAAAGTTGGTTTTAAAGAGCTATTTTCGTCACTCTTTCAACTTTGACAGATGAATTCTCGGAATCGGCGCAACATGGAAGGCTAAAAATTCGGATTGGTCATAGATAACTCATCTACCTTTGGCTAATATAACTAAAACCCTCAGTTTTTAAGCAGACTTATGACCGCCTTTTCCCCATAGTGCACCGGGGGCGCCTACCAGGGGGAAGGTATTACAAAAAGCCGTCGGTGCGCCAAGCCCACTGCTGCTCTTATCGCTACCGTCGCTTAACAGGCGGACTGCCCTGTTGTCTCTCCGTAAAGGGGACCTCAATAAAATTCAGTGCTTTCGGTAATGGTAAATGAATGATCAAGACCAAGACGGTCGGGCTCGTTTTTATTATCGACGTCTCCCAATTTTCCACGTTTTCAGTTACTTCCGAGCAAAGGCGCAATTCGATTTGACACCTTCGTTGATTGTGGCGACTTTTAATCGCCACATTCCTGAAGCGAAGGTCAAGGCTGTGCATTGAAACGCCAGTTACTGCGACACCCACAAGGACACGTTCGATGGCCAACGTTTCCAACGATTCCGAGCTCTAAAACCGCCCGGCCGCGTCGTGGCGTGGGAGTTGTATTATCGAATTTAAATTCGATTTGGCGTGGGGCAAGTGTCGCGTGCGGGCGCAGGACTCGCAGGGCAGACAATGGGGTCAATGGGCGCCCGAGAGTTTATTGCTACCATTCGGTCTTGTCGTCTTCTTCTGCCATCAATAGGTCATCCCGAACCATAGCCCTCCGGTTATAGCGCGTGCGGGCAGCGACCTATGCTCCCCTCCCGTAGTGGACCGCCCCACACAGTAGTAGTGGAAGCTAGTCCCGGGGCCAAATCACGGCTGCTGCTGCTGCTGTTGCGGTTGCTCTTCAGGAGTTCAGTTAATTTTCCGATATCAATCATTCCACTGCCACCGGGCACCAGGCACCAGGCACCGAGCAACTGCGATTGGGGCCGGCCGGTCAGCCAACCAGCCAGCCATTCAACCGTGCCGCCCGCACGTTCGGTCGCGGTTCCGGTTCCGGCGCGATAAGAATATATTTAATACAATTTGTATCGGAAAGTGCATTAGCCACGCAGCGCACGTCCCCACGGAAGGAGCCGTCTCATGGCTGTCTGTGCCCATGTGTGCGTGCGTGCGTGCGTGTATGTGCTCGGTAGCCCAAAACAGCCTCCGGGGCCGAAGGAGCAGGAGCCAGGAAAGTGGAGAAAAACCAACGATTAACTGACGACGACTGACAGGACGACGGCGACGGCGACGATCCAGTAACGCGGGAGTAAAAAGGGAGAAAAACTCAGCCTCGACCTTAAAATTCCGTCCACATGGGCCCGCTTCGATCCACTTATCCATCATCCGCAGCCGCCCAACCACCCACCACCCAGCCCAACCACCCCGTCCCGACTTTGGGACGCGCACCGATGTGATTGGGGTGTGATCCATCGGCGAAGGTGGTGTCCGTAATCTGTTCGCCAGCGTGCCTTCCCCCCCCCCCCCCCCGCGTCTGCCATCGGGCGCTGTCGACCAACCGTGAACAATCGCTGTCATCAACCGGTCTCCCACCCCCGGTTGGGGCCCACCATCCTCAGGAGGAGAGACGGAATGTCGACCCAACCAACCCAACGATGCGAGTCATCTGGGATCTGGTTTGCGTGCGAAATAAGATCGGGGACGTCTGCGTCTTACGGCGTCGATCCGCAACACCGCCCCTCTCCGTGGAACGGTGGTGGGTGGTGGGTGGGTGGGTGGTGGTTGTGTTTGACGAATTTTCAGCCCCGTGTGGTGCGTCTTAAATTGAATTTTCCGGTAGTCATCCCAGTCACCTCGCATCCGGTTCCGGTCGGCGTCCTCGTCGCGCGAAAACTTTCATAGTCTCTCGCGCTCTCTCTCTCTCCCTCTCGGAAGCTTCAACCAAACCAACCAACAAAACAATGGAAAAAAAATGTGTGTCACAATGTTTCTACATACTGCTGTGTTTTGTGGCCTGCTCAGCTCGGCGACACCTTACGAAGTGGTGAAACGGAACACTAACACCGACGACGGTCGGTGATGTTTCTTTTTGGCTCAGTTCACATACGAGCCCCGCGTTGGTCCAATGATTTAATTAATTGAATTCTAAATCGTGACACGCGAAGAATATTAATTGACGACGGCGACGACGACGACGACATCTCCGAGGTGAGGCTGCCCGAGACAAGTCCCACGTGTCCCGTGCGGGGAGAAGCACCGCGTGCGTATCCCCGGTGGGCCAATCTTGCGAGCATCCTGGTGTTCCCCTCACACACTTCCTCTATCAATCGCCGTTGCTGTTTGAAATAAACTGCCAACCTGGGCCTGGGTTTGTTGTGGCATGTGTGGTCGTCTGGCGCCGATGCCGACAGCAGGGTGCACTTCCGGTAAGCGAAGCGGCGGGCTTCACGGCGACGAAGTTGACAGATAACTCTGAAATTTTGTTGACAACCAAACCAGCGGCAATAACCGTGCTGTTCCCGTTGGCACAGTCAGGTAGACAAGTATGAAATCTGGACTTTTCTGGAAGAAAACACACGTTTGCTGCATTGCCGGCTGACAAGCCCATACTTTACTCAGAGTGTTTGCCATCGCGCCATCGAGCTACACAGTTTTGCCATCTCTCTGGCAGTTTGTGAAGTCGCCCCAAACGAATTGTTCCTCTTGTGAAGCAAACCAAGCAAGCCTTTTTGCCACATTTTCGTCCAAAATTGAAGCACCTGCCACCGTTGCCACTGATGGAGCGAAAATTGCTGTGTGCGTGAGATCAGCGGAAGCTCAAACTATGTCAAGAACTATCATTCCATTACCACCGGTTTGAGGAACCTAGACCGTGCCGTCGATCGTAGACAGCGTTTCCCGCTTGCGGTAACGTTGATGTCTTTCGATCGTTTGCTTCGACATGGAACGATCACATTGCGGTGCCCATTGCTCGCGGGTATCCTTCGTCCGGGGCCGGGACCGGGGCATGTAATCCGGATGCCGGGTGAGCGAACCGGAGGTGGCTCAAACATTGAGTGTTTCCGGAGGAATTTGCATTTTGGGGGGGGGGGGGGGCAACGACTCCGGGAAAAACCGGCGAGAAACCGGAAGCGGGATTCTACGTCGAAATTCTTGCGAGCTCCCGCGCTCCGCTTCCTGTTTATTTTTCTCTGAAGCTTTCTCACTCTCTTGTTCTCTTTATTCAACGCTACCGGCCAGCAATGGAGAGAACACGGATTCGGCGACCGGAGCGAGCGGTGAGCGTTGCGGAATGCGGTTGCGATGGTTTTTACCGGTTTTGTTTTTCTTTCGGAAGTTACGGAATACGAAATTCGGGAAAAGTTGGACCGACCAAAAAGCCGGAAACTCCAGTGAAGCGGATGCAGCAGATAAGCGCCGCCCGCACCACGTTGCGCAGACCGACAGGAACCGGCACAACAGAACAGTGCAGTGCAACAAAAACAATAGAACACCGAACGCGTTAACGATGGCGCTGCCGTTGTACTGTTTTTAAAATCTGTTTCGTTTATTTAAATGAGATTCAATTGACTTTCAAATGCTTAAACGCTAGAGTAAAGAATTTTCTCCCTATATACAAATTGACAGGTTTACTTGATCGTTTTCTTAACTCCTACCTATTCAACTCCTACCCCCCCGCCCGAACCAACCTCCTTTCCTAATTTTTCCAGCCCACAACACACCATTCCGGCGTTGGTGAGTCCTTGCTCGGGGGGTTCCTTTAGCTTGAGTTTTGTTGCGTTGTGGTTTTCGTTTCAATTTTTTTATCTCCCTCTCTCTTTCTTTCTCTCTCTCTTTCTATCCTTGTCGCTGCAATCGTCGTAGTTAAGATTTAACTCACGAGATGCTTAGCGCTGGATATTTGCGATCTGCCGAATGTCTCTTTGTAGTAAGGGATTATGTACAGTTTGCCCTTCTGCTCTAGTCTAGCTTATGACGTTCCGTAAGCTATAGTAATAATATTTCGCGATTTTCGTAATAATAATGATCCTTGACGCAGCTATCGTCGTAGTTAAGATGTAACTCACGAGATGCCCAGCGCTGGATATTTGCGCTCTGCCAAATGTCTCTTTGTATGTAGGTTATGTACAGTTTGCCCTTCTTCTCTACTCCATAAGCTATAGTAATAATGTTTCACGATTTTCGTAATAATAGTTATCCTTGCCGCCGGTATCGTCGTAGTTAAGATATAACTCACGAGATGCCTAGCGCTGGATATTTGCGGAACCAAATGCAAATGTATCTTTGTATGAAGGTTATGTACAGTTTGTTCACCTTCTCTCTTACGTTTTGTTTACTATTCTCAATTTTCTATCTAAAAGCATGCTATATTTATATATAGCTATATCTATATATATATGTATGTATATATATATGTATATAGATATGTTCTGTGTATATTCTATTTGTATATCTGTATATATATCTATATAATATGCTTACATACTGAAACGCAAATCACGCGGTACTATGTTGGCATTCACATATCTACGTATCTACAAATGTTGGCGTAAATAAGTATATGCTTTATATCGTGTTGTTTTCGTTTTTCGTAATCCACTTGATTGCAAATGTGTTTGATAGATGTGGCTTATTATGCGATGAGCTTTTCCATACTATTTACACTTTATTCGCCTCAATTTCACTTTCTATCCCTCTTTCTCTCTCTCTCTCTGCCTGGCTCAATCCTTCTCGCTTACTCTGCCGGTTTCAGGTCACAAACACAAACTCAAAAACATAACGGTCGTAACGCCTATAACAGGATACACTTTTCGGGAGTGAGGCTCAAAACGGGACGAATTTTCGGGACCAGGTCCAAGATGCATGCCATTTGGGAGGGGGTTCTATTGTTTCGTTCCTACTGTCCACCTCGGAACCCACCTCTCCAATTGATCTCGCGAGCGAGCTCAGCTCACGCATTTACTACTGTACGCCAAAAAAAATTACCCAGACATCGCGTGTTGCCCTCGGCATCGGCATTTTAAATTCAACATTTTTTTCCGGTATTCATTGGGCCACTCAGTAGTCGCGGCGAGCTCGGCGAACGTCGAGTCGTGTGGGTCGGGGACTTTTGATGGGTCGAGTTGGTCGAGAGAGCGAGATGGATAGAGAATATTGCTTGGTTCTCAAAACCACGTGGAAGGAGGAGCAAGGCACCGAAGTTGTTAATTTTTTCTCTGCTGTTCCGTCTTCTTGGGTTTCACGCGGTGCGTGAAACCGCGAACATAAACTTAAGCTCAGAACAGAAAACTTATTCAACTCTTAGCTAACTACTAAGCTGTGCTGCAGGAGATAGTTTGCGTTACTTTCTTAGCACATAATTTGGTATATTTTTTCACATACTGCAACACCCCCCGGCGCACGCACGCAAATGCCAGGACGACGACGAAGGGTGCAGCATCGATTTCGTAGGCTCCCTCTCCTCGTTGGGCATCGTGGGGTTACTGGCAATCCACTGGCAGGATCCGGTTCCATACTACTACTGCTGCTACTACTACTACTGTCCGTTTTATTCGCCAGCTTCGCGGGCCCCCGGTAAATGCCCGAAACAAAATCACAAATGTCTTTTCGAGTTTTCGGTCTGACAACCCGGCCGGTCTGCCGCCCCCCACTCACACGTCGGGTGTCAGGGTGCGGGAAAACCGGCACCGCGCGCGCGAAAAAAAAAAACAGCAAACAGGATTAGTGCTCCGGTAGTAGATTGGGGGTACTACGAAACGATGGATCGCGGGATGGACGTGGCTCTACTTGCGAGGAGAAAGTAGCTCTCTCCCTTTCTTTTGCACACACGAAATCTCACTCTCTCTCTCCCCCCTGGTTCCGGCTTCGCATAACTAGCGCATAACAAGCGGATGTACTTTCGCCGCTATGAGTATATATGAGTTATAATGGTTCGTTCGTTTTATGAAGAGATTTAAAATGGCGTTTGTGGCGTCGTGTAGCATTTACATGTGTGTGGCTTAGGTGACTAAAACTAGTTTAAAGCTAAGCTTGTATATCCCTTTTCTGCCGCTTCAAAACCACCGCACTATTTTGTCACATTCTTTTCACGCTCTTCTCTGTCACTTTCGACAGAGAATGTCCTGTCTAGTGTTTTAATTGCTCTGCTAAGCCCAAAAAGCGGTGCACTAACCGCTCTGCTTCGCTTTGCTGACTCCGACTTTAAAAGATTCCTTCAGCGACTCCTCCATCCGACTTCTAGCCAGGCTAGCCACACGCACACACGCAAACGAAAGAGAGAACGTGCGTTTCTAAACGATGGTTGGGATTTTTTCTATGCTGTTCGTCCACACACACACACACACACACACACGCACATTATTTTCCTCCGCAGGGAATTTCGTTTCGTTTTCGCGTTTAATAAGGCCACACATTAATACTAAAACGGTAAAATATAAAAAATGGTATTAAACGAAAATTAAAAGAAAGAAAAACAAAAGTTAGTTACGGATTCAGCAGCAAGCAGCAAAGTCGTCCTGATGTCCTTGAACAACAAGAAGTAGGTCGCAGAGCCCACGGGAATGACGCAGTGTGTAAGCGAGTTAGGAAACGGTGCAACAATGCAGGATATGTGTGCTGATGTGACCACTCTGCCACCGCTCCAGGTCGGCGAAGAGGGTCCCCGGCTCCCCGGGGATATATAGTAACAGCTTCCACTCCCCCGTCTCTCTCTATAATACTAAGAGACGCCCCGCCTGGTCCCCCGGGAGGCTTGGACCCCCGCCCGCCCCCGCCCCCATCACCACTCTTCCCGCACACAGAGGCCGAAATTCCCTTGTTGGCGTCGGTTTTGGCAGTACACCCCGGCTCGTGGATTGGGAGGGAGCCAACGCGGGGATCGGCAGCGGTTTGGCAGAGGTCAGAGAGTCCACAGGACTGGCAGGGAAACGGCAGCCAACGGTGCATCGATATGCATCTATGGTGTGCGTGTGTATGGTGTGTGTCTCATCGGGAACTAGGACATGGCGACTTTGCGTACCTGATCCCGCTCTAGTAGTGCTGGTGCTGGAGCCTGGGCTGGAGTCGACGGCGGTCCACGGTGTCGCTAGACGTGGGTAGCGAGCGCCCCCTTACGTATGTCCCCGTTCGATGGCAGAATGAATTGGCCGGGCCCAGGGCTGCCGGTTACTGGCTGTTGTTGCTGCTGTTGCTGAGCCTGCTGCTGAACCTGCTGCTGCTGCTGTTGGGGAGCCGCCGCAGGACCGCCGGACGGGTTCATGCTGCCGGTGCTGACGGAGCGGATCGACTCCGGGCTGGTAAGTCCGGACGTGATGCCGACGATGCTGCCCGACCCGTTACAGTTGACGCCCAGGTTGACGCCCATGGTCAGTCGCGAGCTGGTCGGCGGGTGCCGGGCGCTGGCGCTGTACGGTGGCGGTGCCGGCGTAACCGCCGGGTTGGCCGTACTGGGCGGTGGCAGCGGTGACAGATGGCTGGAGCTGCTCCGCAGGTACGGATTCCCGTACGTGGCACTGTACCGTGGATCGATGCTGCTGGGTGCGTTAATATGGGCTGGATCTGGAAGGACGCGACACAGAGGTTCAACACAACGAGGTTAGACAACGGTAATTGGCATCGTTGGAGAGACAGAGAGCGAGAGCGAGAGGGCGAGAGGGCGACACTTACTCAGCAGACCGCTGGACAGGGAGCCCATGCCGGACGAGAGCGAGCCGAGGCCGCTCTGGATGCTTGGCAGCCCGTTGTCTTGGCGCAGTTCGCGCGGGTTCGCGCGCGTCAGCGAGAGGTTCCCGTTCGGGAGCTGGCCGGCGCCGGGCATCAGCATTGGCACGTTGTAGTCGTGCGCGTAGTCCACGTACTGGACGTAGCCACCGTTGCTCTGGCCGATCTTGGCCTGCAGCGTGCCGATGCCGTCCGAGTAGTCGCCCGAGTAGCTGTGGGTGGATCACGAAAGGGTGGTTGCGAGGGTCAAGAATTAAGTCGATTAGGATGATGGCTGTACCGATATATCTATAGGGCGCTGCATCTAGTGTTTGGGATATGTTTTAGTAACATACTTAAATATGCCAAAAGGAAGTGTTCTAAGTGACAACGAAAAAGGATTGATAGAGGCATATAGGCTGGAGGGTGTTGCTATTCGAGAAATGGCTCGAAGAATAAAGTGATCCGAAATTAGTTAAAGGATCCTAAACGGTATGCAACTGTGCAGTGTACTCCGAAAAAGGGGAAGCTATTCGCAAGCTTTTGCAACACAGCCCGAATATAACTCGAGCAAAAATGACCAAAGCACCAAATCTAAGCCTACTACACCAATAAAAACGTGTAGAGTTAGCTAAACTGAACATTTCAAGTCGGTGGGACATGGTATCTTTGGGTTTTCTTCTGCTTTTTCAAGAGCATATTTTATATCAAAAGAACCAATTCCGTTTCCTGGTTTTTTTGTGTAGATGAGCTTTTCTTATGAAAAAAAAAAATGTAATTTGGATGGGCCCGAGGGTTTAACAGGCTACTAGCGAGATTTACGCAAAGATCCGGAGTACTTCTCCATCGGTAACTTTGGAGGAGGATCTCTGATGGTGTGGCTGGGGTTTTGCTCTGCGGGCAAGCTCAATCTGGTGTTTACATCTTGTAAAATGGACTCTAATGATTACATCCAGATTCTAGGAGATTGCCTGATCCCGTTTACAGCTGTCAACCACTTGAAAAAAATAGGGTTTTCAACCAGATAATGGTAGCATTCACACCAGTTCGATGACTAGAACAAGGTTTGCTTGGGTGGCCAGCGCAAAGTCCGGATCTAACTCCAGTCGAAAATGTCTGGGGAATATTGGTTAGACAAATTGATGCGGATAGGAAGCAAAACAGCTCTATTAATGAGCTTAAGGCATCCATTTTGGAAGCTTGGGAACATATGGACCCAAAAATGTTGAAAAGCCAACGTCAAGTAATCGATAGTTCCAAAATCCAAACACTCCAGATGGACTCCGTAGGCGGATCGTCCGAAAGGCGCCAGTACTTACCGATAGTCGTTCGGGATGCGAACGGGGCCAGCGAGGGGAACGCCGCCGCCACCGCCACCGATGCCGCCACCGCCGCCAATGCCACCTCCACGGCTGCCACCGTTCGGTGGTGCTGCTCCTCCGGCGCTGTTGTTGCTGCTGCCCCCGCTGGACATGGCAAGGCGCGTCACGATGCTGTCCGTTCCCGAGCACGTCTCGGAGTACTCGTGGTCGCGGTCAATCTTCAGGTCGCTCACGTTCGACGCCCGGTCCGTGTCCTTGCACGTCTTCTCCGGGATGTAGTGCTGCGAAACGGGAATCGGAAAGAAAGAGCGGCGCGCCGTTAGATAGATTGATTCGCTAGATTCGCGCCCAGCTGGATCTGGACCTACATCCTGGATGACGTCGGCCGGCGGGAGCTTCTTTTTGCCGCGCCTGCCACAGCAGCAGAGCGTGATGCCGATCAGCACCACGACCACCAGCATGAAGCCGACGATCGAGCCGATGATGATCGTCGGCAGCAGGATCGTTTCGCGGGGCGTGAACTCAATCTCCAGCGAGTCCGCACCGTACTCGTTCAGCACGGTGCAGTTGTAGACCCCAAAGTGCTGCCGCTGGCTGTTGTTGATGATGAGCGTCGAGCGGACGCCCTCGGGCGAGTGGTTCTCCAGGATCGTGTAGTCGTTCTCGTTGTTCACCTCGAGCCCGTTGTACGTCCACAGCACCTGGCGGGCGCGCGGCACCGACAGCGCGTCGCACTGGATCTGCGCGTTATCGTTGACGGCCCCGGTTTGTTGGCGGGGCGACCGGATCGCCGGGGGGCCCTTCAGGTAGATGGCCGCGGTGGCCTCGATGTCCGGGAAGCCACGGACGCTCGCCTTGCACAGGTAGTTGCCGGCGGTTTCGCGGGTCGCCGTCAGCGTGAGGTTGGCCGCGCTCGACACGATCCGGTCCGTCTCCTCGTGGACCCAGAAAATCTCCGGCGCCGGGTTCCCGGTGACGTCACAGCTGAGCGTCACCTTCGCGTCCTCCTCCGTCTCGACCGACTGCGGCCGGGTGCGGAACGTGGGCCCGTAGCTGATGTCCAGCACTTCGCTCTCCTCGCTCTTGCCGACCGCGTTGTGCACCTCGCACTTGATGACGTCATCGTGGTACTCTTTCGAGATGTTGTGGATGATCTGTGGATGGGGGCACACCGAGCGACGAGTGGAGGGTGAGATCGCTGATATCGGGAGCTGTCGCAAAACATCTTACCATTTCCGTGGTGTAGTCCCCGGCGATGAGCTCGTCGCCGCGGTACCACCGGTAGGTGGCGTCGCTCGGGTTCGCGTCGGCCCGGCACGAGAGGCGCACCTCGGCGCCCTCGAGGATGCGGCCGCCGGCCAGGGCGCCGCCCACCACCGACACGCTCACCTTCGGCGCGTACTTCACCTCGAGCTGGAGCCGCACCGAGCGGTACGTCCGGTCGGCCGTGTTCTGCGCCTGGCAGGTGAACGACGTGTTGTGGTGCTCCTTCTTCGGCGTCAGCTTCAGGATCGACTTGGCGGTGAAGCGGCGCGTGTCCGTCATCGGCTCCTTCACGTACTCGATCCCGCGCGTCAGCACCGTGCCGTGGCCGTCGATCCAGGTGATCTCGGCCGCCGGCTTGCCACCCGCCGACACGCACTCCAGCTCGATCTCCCGGTCCTCGGTCGTCACCAGGAAGTCACCCTGCACGATCTTCGGCGGTTCCGGCGGTACCAGCACCGTAAGCGTGGCAAACTTTGACCGGATGCCGAGCATTCCTGCTTAGGACAACAGAGCACACAGTCAGCATCTACAGAGACCGGACTCCTCAGCATTCCGGGTACCTACCGTGTTTACCGGGCCCCACCTGGCACTGGTAGCGGGCCTCGTCCTCCAGCATCAGCGGGTAAATCTCGAGCGAGTAGTCGCCCTCCTCGTCGCTGCCCACCATCGAGTAGCGGTCGAAGCCGCTCAGGTTGCGGAACCGCCCGAGCCCGAAGTCGTCCTTCGTCCACTGCAGTTCGCCCACCTTCGACTCCACCCGGCACGGTAGCGTCACCCGCGAGCCGACGATGGCCGTCTGGTCCTGCGGTTCCATCGCGAACCGCTGCGTTCCGTCCACCGCACCTCCCGCCAGGGCCACCAGGGCGGCAATCGACCACACCGCCGCCCTGATGGCGCTGACCGTCGTCGTCGTCGCCACCGTTTTGGTCGTCGTCTTCGTTGTCGTCGATCGCCGCTCGCTGAAGTTCATCGTGATGGTCGTCGTGGATGGGGTCGTGCCGCCTCGTCTTGAATCCCTTCTCCCCGGCACTCACCTGGGGGGCACCTGGGCAATGATATGTGTTCTGTCACTTCACACCAGAGAGGGAGAGAGGGAGAGAGAGAGAGAGAGGGAGAATATTCGATTAGTACCAGTTCCAGTGGTAGCGTGGAATCCAGCGATTCCTATCTCCGATATCTCTGGTACAGGCGTTCGTGGAGTGACCCCGAGGTAGCTCCCGGAAGTCTCAAGATCAGGGCCTTCCTCTACTGTCCTCTACTTCCTCAGGGCAACTCTACTGTGTACAACAGCAGGTCACAGGTCACAAAAGTTTCTTTTACTCTCCAAAGTCTACATCATCTCAGTACAGTACAGAACTCCATTTTGTAGATTCGAAATCACAGTGCTTGTATTTTACAGTTTTCGAACATCTCTTTTGGACCCCAACTGTCAAATTTTTAGTTGAATCTTTGCCATCCGGTAGAAAATGAATCACTTGACAGTAGCACAACGTGTTAAAATGGTTAAAACTTGCGTTCTTTAGAAGACTCTAGAGTACTGTGGATTTTTTTTCTTTTCTGTATCTTTGATGAAATAAACTTCTGTAGTTTCCAAGCCCGAAAAGTCCTTGCTTGGCCAGTCCTTGCCTTCCACACCTACTTTTGCCGGTCATTCTACCGACGTTCAAACGTTGCCCATGAACATGAACAGGCTCTCTGCCTGTAGGCTCCGTGTCAGGGGTTTCGCTCCGTACAACGTACAATGCGGGTATATGCGGAGGTGTCACTCTCCGTGCATTCACGTTTCCGTTGCTTTTCACGATTTCGTACGGTTTTCCTTTTTTGTGCCTCCCCTGTGCCTGTGTCCACCACGGTGGCACCTCTGGTAGCTCGATAAGCTAGACTCGCGGTGACATAAGGACTTGGTTGAGGGCCCCCTACTCTTGGTCTTGGGCGGATAAGAGAAATTCTGCGAACGGTCGTCGGTCATCGGCCCATCGGCGGCCCTTAAGCCGACAAATCCCCCACCGACCGACGAACCCAAACCGCTAAGGACCAGTACCAGCGCATGCGGCAGGATGCGACCGAAGCGATACAAATGCACCAGCAGCAGCATCGGCGTGGCATTGCTAATCTGCCAATTGTTTCCGGCCAGCGAAACCAGGTCTGGGACGGGACGGGACGTTGGGTCTTTGTCGCTTTTCTTGCCAACACCGTCAGAGTACACCGCACACACACACACACACACACAAAGAGAGGCACGGTGCGACACAAAAGCGTGCGCGGCCGCTGTAAAGTGCCGAACGGTGCCGATGGCGGCGCCATGAGTGCAAGTGCAAGTCAAAAATGTCCTTTCGAGCCGGGCATCGAGAGAGCTCGGCTGTCACGAATGGTAACACTTTTGTTTAGAGTGTTCCCGAGTGTGTGGGTGTGTGCGGGGGTGACATGTGGCGCTAATCCCGGTTCTATTCTGCCGCTGCCGCTGCATTCTACCGTGCGATTCCCTCCGATTTTCGGTCCAACACCTGCGCTTCGGGCGAGCTTCCGATACGTTCGCTACGGAACGCTTGATTCGTGCGGGGGGGGCGAGCGGGGGCGTAATATCAATGGCTGTTAAGAGGGGCCTTAATAAGAGGCCTGTTGGAGACCCCGCACCACCCCGCGCCTCCTGCTGAATAAAACAAAAGGGAACCCGCGCCACCACCGCTGCTGATTACATGTGTTCGAGGCAGGGCAGGGTTTAAGGATCGACGCCGGGGCGGTCGGGTGGTGTCGGTATCTCTCGGTAACCATTCGGTGCTACGGTCGAATGCTGCCGGTCGAGCTGTCGAGCTGTCGACTGTCAACCACAACCCGGCAAGCGACCCGGCAAAAAACCAGGTTAAGTATTGATGGCCACAAAAGTAGCCACCGGGGAGAGCCCCGGGCCCACAATTACAACATCCTCTGGCCCTGCGCAGGATCATCACATATTAAAGATGACCTATTAGAGAGACCTAGCCTGGACTGGCTGGACCGTGTGCCCTCGGTCTTGCTGTGGCCCGGGTTCGGAGCCGGAGCAGCTCCGTTGAAGCTTATATCAATTAACAACACTAACTATCAACTCCAGTCTGGGGTCCACTTTTGGCGCCTCGGATCACTGTCTCTCTCTCTCTCTCTCTCGCACACACGCACTATAGTTTGGTCTATCAGGCCTAGGCCAACTTCAGGTAATTGGCCGCCATCTTCGCAGGCACACGCAGTTGGTCAACATCGAATTAAGAATCGATTTCGAGAGGTTCGATCAAATGAGTGGTTTCGAAAGGATGCACTGTGTGTTTGAACGGGCGAACGTGAAGCAGCTTCGTCAGGTGCTCCGAGTGAAGCGGGGGTGCGGGGAATGATCAACAATGGGCTGGTGCTCCTCTCGATAAATAGTTAGCAAATAGAGTCCATACGAGGGGACTGCTCTCAAGAGTAGGCAGCACCGACGGAAGGAAAGTTTTGGAATACTAGTTTGTCCAACAAGTTTTGTGCTTACCAAGCAATTTAGTATCGACGTGTCAAACAGACAATGGCAGAAAGTCATGAATTAGAGAGATTAGAGAGTAATTGTTGAGAATCTCCACCGTGTTGTCCGGATTGGGCCCCTAGCGACTTCCATCTGTTTCCGGACCTTGAAGAATTCATGCGAGCGTTTTTCATCAAATGCTGTCGCGTATTTTGCAGCCCTTCCAAATTCTCACCTCAGGGATGGAATTCATCAGCTGGAATCTCGTCGGAACACAGTGTGGCACTGATGTTCGGGGAGACTATACTCCGAATAATAAACTGTATTCCAAACCATAAAATGATGTTCTTCTTAGCGAACCACAAAACTGATTGAACAACCTGGTATTTCTCTGTTGGTACTGTTTACACAGAGGGTCTGGTCTATTTTGGATTCCTTCACCAGGCCTGTGTGTGCCCGCCGACCGCAATAAGCATCAAAGTTCGCTGGTATGGGGATTTTTTCTCAGATCCAAGGGACCAAGTTCGGGTTGTGTGACTTTGGAAACTTTGACAGCTCACATCTTCGCTCGATCTTTGGGATCGATTCGCAGCCCCGTGAGAGCGAGAGAGAGAGAGCGAAATGCACAGCCTTGATAGAGGGAGCGCTAATGATTTGACTTCTTCAATACTTCTGTACGGCTTCGGCCGTACCAGCATCATCTAGCGTCGATTGCAGTGCGACAAGTAACCGCACTTTACTTTCGGCGTACCACACCACAGCAGCAGCAGGGCCCACAGGGTGGTTCAGTGAACTTCTTTTGCCGTCGTCTTCGTCGTCGTCGTTGACTGTGCGCTCTGTGTCTCCTCCGATTCCTTCCGTTGAGTCGACGCTCCATTCGTCACTCATCAACGGCCGGGAAAGGGAAGCCACTCTACTAACAACGACGACGTAACATCATCCTCTTAGCGGGCCGGAGCCCAACCAAGCTCCCCGCGCTCCTCGGTCCATTATTATAGTCCCTATAGTCCCCCCTTGCGATCCATCCTTCCATCCGTCCGGTCCGGCGGCGGCGGCGGCGGCGGCGGCGGCCCCGTTATTATTCGCTCTCTCACGCACAGCCACAGCCGAAGCTGCGAGTGTGTTGTGACGCGCGGTAGTGTGCCGGGCCGAGAGGTGTGTGCGCCGTCGTCGAGGTTGGGACAGAAAAAACAACAAAAATTAAATGGAATGGTGCGCCAAGGGGAGCTCGAACACGCCGGACTCGATCGGAGCCGGGGCCGACCGAGCGAGAGAGAGGCAGGGAGAGGGTGGTCGGGGGGAGCGTGTGTATGGCGACCAATCCGAGGAATGTCGTGTGCGTGCGTGCGCCAGCGGCGGTCCGCGGTTTGAAATCCGGTTCGCGTGGCCGCTCCGCCGTCGCAGGTGAGTCGTCCGGCGGTGGTGCTGGTGGTGGTGGTGGGTCCCGCCGGATGCTGGACCCCTCGGCCGCACCGTTAACGGTGCCCCAGCCTGCCTGCCTGCCTGCCGGGCCGCAGAGGAAATGGGCAGTTAAGTGGCGGTGTTGGCGGACCGGAGAAGAATTATCTGCGCCACAGGACCTGCCGAACACGTATTAGTCTGCACTCTTTGTTGGAACGCGTTTCGCGACCCCTCTCTTTCTCTCGCTCTGTCACTGCAACGGGCGCCACGCGCATGCCATCTGTCAGTGGATGGCTGTTTACATTACGCGTTTGACGTTTGGCGACTCCACGGCTTGACGCCGTACCCTGCTCGTGTTGCAAACTTTTCGCCCCGCAACCACCGCACACCCTTTCACACCACACTTCCCAGGTCCTTAGCCACCCTTGTGGGGCCCATAGCTAAGTGTCAAGCTGAACCCACCTAGCGACAGCCTTGCGACATCGCCTCGAAAAACCTGGGCCCAAGAGGAAACCGAAACGGGGTGGAGGCAGCCGAGTCGATGGCCACAAAGCAGAAGACGACGCCGCCGCCAACGCCGCCATCGCCATCGCCACCGGCAGCCGCAACGGCAGCGAACAAATCAATTCGCGGCGTGCGAAATTGGCAGCCGAAAACCGTTTCGCCCGTGTGACGTGTGTACGTATATCTCGGGGCTCTCTTGGCTCGGCTCTATTTTTTCCTTTCTTTTTGTCACATCAATTCGGTTTCGCTTTGCAGGTCCGATGGCGAAGCCCAACGAACGAACGAACGAACGAACGAACGGACGAAAGAGCGACAACGAAAGGGGCACCCCGACAACACAGCCACCGGAGGAGACACCGGAGTGAAGGGCGAAGTGAGATGTTCATCTCGCTGCCTCACTGATCGATATCACGCAACGCTAACCACATCATAGATCGACCAAAAGGCCCTTCTCGAACCGAACCACGCGCGTACCAGAGTCGCCCCGAGCGTCAAACGGAAAGAAGGCCTGTGTGTGAGAGAGCGAGCGAGAAAGGGTCGGTCGGGTGTGTCGGGTGGGAGCGGGGGCAGAACGAACGCAAGATGAAGCCATGCACCGCAGCAAGATTGAAGCAATCATTAGGGCGTGAAATCAATTCGAAATATGTTTGGGTCCGATCCGAAATTGAGCTGGATTTGGTTGATTATCGTTGATCCGTCCCGCGCGCCGATCCCGAGCCGCTGTCGGTGGTGTGCGTGCCGGTGTGCGGGCACGGGGTTTTCGTGGTGATGGTAGCCACTTGCCTGCACTTTGCCACTTGCTGTCGCAAAGTGTCTCTCACACATCTCTCGTTAGCCGCAAACAGCCACACAGACCAGCAGCAGCAGCAGCTACCTAGTTTTGAGATTATTATTGTATAAAGTTCAGACGGCACCGACCCGGCACCGAAATGTCACCGAAAAGCGGGAACCGCACCGCAGAACCGAAATGTCAACACGCGTGTGTGTCTCGGACCGAACGAAAGTTCTCGTGGGGAGCCCGACCAAACACCCTGATGCCTGCCTGCTGGTGGGTTAGAGAGTTGGGATGCAATTCTCGAACGTCACCTGGACGCAGCACCCCCACCGGCGCTGCGCCATTGGAGTGTGGAGAAACCGATCGGACTGCGTCAACTTTCTTCAACACCGCGACGGGACGGACGGCCCAAAAGCCCCAAAGCCTGGAGGGAGCCACCAACGACGACGGCAACGTCATAAAGACGGGGAGGAGCAAAAGGAGCGGAGATCAATCGGATCAAGCGGGAGGCACACCAGAAGGGGTCAATTGGCCCGTTGATGGCGAGATGACGGATAATCAACGAAGCCAGCGAGCATAAACGAAACATCATGGGCTCCCGGCTTCGGCGACGAGACGCTCGGGGCCAGCGGAGCTAGGCGAGGCTAATTTGGTGAGCTGCTGCTGCTGTTGCTGTTGGTGTTTGGTGGCTGCGGTTGCGGCGCTGCGGCGCTGCACCGCCCAGAGGTCACACACAGGGGCCGGGTGCGGAGAAAAAAGACGCAGAGCAATAATAATATCATAAAGTAGTACGAAAATTCGACAACGAAAAACCACAGCAGCAGCAGCAGCAACGGCGGCAGTCGAGAGCGTCGACAAGAGTTGCGCCGAGAGTCGAAACACAACCTTCGGGGGCTTGGAATCGGGAACGGTGGAACCCAATCCACCTAGCGCGACACGTCGCCGTGGCTTTTTTATTGCGCTTTCCCAATGGTGCTACCGATTCGAGATAAATAAATTGCTCATTAACCCTCGTTTCCGATTTGAAGGCGCGCCAGAACCCGCTAGAACCTCGAATATGCGAACTTTGGTACCCTGATCCTGCAAAGGCGAGGTAATGTGTGTTTTGGGGGGGGGGGGGGGAAGAGTTTTGGGATTGTTTAATAATTATGGCCCTTCTGCTTTCTGCCTATTATTCCAGATCGACCAGCGACAGAGTGATGCTTTTGGTGGAGTGGAACTTATCTGTAACTAGCGCGCGCGCGACTGCTATGCTACGCGTAAGCTGTTGTGATGGCGCGTATTGTGCAACCCCCCGGTACGCTGGATACTCATGTGATAATTCCTCTACATCTCTCTATATTTAATCGCCTTCCTTCGGCTGCTGTTTGACGTGGGGGCTATGGAATAGCCCACCTCGCCTGTACCGACAGAGAAGCGGATAAAAGAGATGCGAGTCTATCAAGAAGCAGCAGCATCAGCAGCAGCAGAGGCAAACAAAAAACTGGAACCTGGGTAGAGATGAAACGCGTTACACACCAATACGAAATTAAAAATAAAAACAGGATCTCATCCCAACGGGGACAGGAACGGCGGACAGGGTGTGTGTGTGAGAGAGAGGGAGAGAGGGAGAAAGCGACAGCCGCGCGCCAACGATATATCTTGCGGACCGACCGACTGCGTGCTCTTGATTTTTATGATCAGTTTATCTCGCGATCGTCCATTTTTTTGCCGGTCCGGTTTTCACCACCCTGTTCCCGTGGTCTGTCTCTCTCTCTTTCTCTCTCCCGCTCCGATCTGTGTGTGTGTGTGCGATTTTCTTTTTTTCTGCTTACTCCACGCGCCGTTTCCGCTGTGCGCACCACTAATTTCATCATGAGAGAGGTTCGGGTTTTGCTTTTTTCTTCTGTCGTTTCTTCTTGTTGCTTCCTACCACGGTTCTCGCTCTCGCCTCGCGTTCGCCAGGTGCCAGTCATTATGATTATGAGGCCGGCGCGTTGGTCGCTCGAAAGTCAGATTCTCAGCGCAGAGCCGAGCCGACCCAAGAGCCTCGGCCACAGCCTCCGGAGATATCGGGCGGACGGACGGACGGACGGACGGGCGGGCCCGCGGTACGGTGGAATGGCCGTCGCTTCCTGTGTTTCTTGTTTTTTGCCCCCTTCCTCACCCTCCCCTGTCCCGCTGCGCTCCTGTGCGCGCGCGGCCACCCTTGTCACCGGGGGGACGAACCGGTCTTGGCGTGTCGTGGCGTCGCACACACGCGTGTACGATGGGCCACGGCTTACGCGTGGCAGGCCCATCTCGCTGTGCCGTTCAGCGGGTTCGGGGATCAACCGCAGCAATAAAGCCGGAGACTGAACGGGGTCCCGTCGTAACAAGGCGGCGGCAGCGCAGCAATGGGACACACCGGAGGCTACAACGAGTCAATCGCGTGCATCATCAACATCTACATCTCCACGTCCGCTTTATTATGCTGCCCGCTGCCCAGCACCCCCCCCGTGCGCTGAACCCCGAGGACCGGGAACCTAACGATCTCTCAATACCCTTTCCCAACGCGGGCAGGATGTGACCACCACCACCACCGGGAAGACCCATCCGGCCGAGGAGGGTGGCCGAGATTCGAGCGACGTGCCGTGCCACCGTCGTTCGTCCGTAGATCGAGCTGCAGGAACCGTCAGAATACAGAGACGCAGACTAGGCTAGGTCCCGCGGTTAGCCATAAAACGTAAAACAAATTAATAAAACGATAACTTGCCGGCCGGTCCGAGGAGACCGAGCGAAGGGGGCGCTGAGCTCTGTGCGTAGTAACGAGCTGCCTGGCAGGCGTAACGTAGCTGCCTAGTATAACTTCGCCACATCGCGTCGACATCGAATCAGGTCGGATTGCCGCACTTTCCGACGGTGGCCACAAGAAAGATAACAATAATAATATGGTAAAAAACCAAATCGAACACCAAAAAAAAAAACGGCCCTTTCGGAGCCCGGTCATTCATTCGAAAACGCTGCGACGCTTCATGTGCGCGTGTGTGTGCGGTGAGCTGGACTGTGAGAACATCGGGCAGGTGGTACCAAACTCGATCTCGAGCCTTTCCATTCACTCCACTCTCCGTCTCCCGGTCCACGGTCCACGGTCCACGGTCCTGCGGTCCAAGTCTGCGCGCGCGGGAAGGCAATTTTGGGCTCCTGGCGTTTTGACCTGGGCCTGTGCCTGGCCGAAGCGTGAACGGGCGCGGCCAGGTCAGGCGCAGAGCAGCAGCATCAGAAAGTGGATCGATGGAAGTGCCGAGCCGAGCGTCTCTCCTGTGTGTGGCCGTGTGCCGCAGTTGTGATCGGAAAAAGATTTTCTCTCCGTGTCCCTTTTCTGGCGTGCTTCCTTTCGCCACCAGAACCAACCATGCCGCGTCGGTCGGTCGGTTCCTTTTCTCCACGGGCGCTCTAGTCATTCCGGGAGAATGACCCGGGAATGAAGATATTGGAAGAGGGCCTCAAAATCTGAGGGCGCGCACTTATCCCAAAAACGGACGACAAGCTCCTCCTGCGTAGGGATCCGATCTCCATGGCTCCATGTCGTCGTAAGTTCAAATACGTCCATTCTGTTTACTAACTTAACCACCGGAAGGTGGAAATGAGCTTTTCAAATGTCATATACAGTTTGGAAATAAGTTTTTCCCAATTTTCTGCGTCCCATTTCGTAAACGTCAAACTTTGATGGTAAATGTTTACAATTTCCAGAATGAACGTTTGACGTTTTAAAAGTCATGTCATCAAGGTACACCTCGGATCGGATCACCCTATCACTAGCTCAAGGACACCTAGGAGTGGAGGGGACACTCGACTTTCGACTAATTATGCTCCGTGTACAGAGGGCTAGGGCCCATTGCACTCGAGCTAAGCAGTATCGAACTCAGGGACCAACGCAGGATGCCGATCGAGAGCGCGCGCGCGCGCACTGCACGGTCCCGGATTTCATGATGCTGCGCTGATGCTGCTGATGATGATGATGAAGATGATGATGATGATGGAAGAGAGATCAGATCGCGCGCGGCGTCGTGTGGCCTACAAATTGGCGCAGTGGCCGGGCGGACGGGCGGGAAATCAGGTTGAAGAGGAAAAATTAAAAAACCTGCATCCTGTTGATTACATGTTACCGCGCGCGAGCGGCCCTCACGATAATGGCCCTTCTTCTGCGCTATTCAAGTGACCTGCTCCTGCTCTTGCTGTCTCTTTCGGGCCTCCCCATTCCGTCCGGCTCCCGAAGGCTGTGTCACGGTGTGTCGCCGTCACCGAGCCCGGAGTTGCCTGCGGCATCCACTCCTTGCCAGGGCTCCCTCTGCAGCCACCTGCAGCGGCGGAACCGAGCGGAAGGTTACGTTCGTTACGAGGTTCACACGTCTCTCTCGTCGGCCGGGGCGCACTCTCGGACCTCTCGGGAGCTGCTGCTGATGCTGCTGCTGCTGCTGCTGGGCTCGTCTTTCTTGCTTATTCATTTCTCCATTCTCCGGCTCCTATTACTACACCGCCCTCCCCCTCCCCAGCTTCCCGACCACTCCCGGGGTCCGGTCTGGGCAGTCGCGCGACTCCATTCCCAGTATATATAGGTGTGTGCTTCGTGTGCCAACGGCGAGTGAGGCGAGTGAGCAAGAATGTGTTTTCTTTTTTTTCCTTTACGTCTGTTTTTGTTGCAGCAGCAGCAGAACGAGAAGAGAAGACGAGGGGGCAAGGGGCATCATAAGTCCTCGCCAACAACAACCAGATCCCTGACGCCGGGGTAAAGGAGGCCATGTAGCCTTTGGCCCATCAGTTGTCATAATTTCTCATCTGGGTCTTCGCCCAAAGCCCAAGGGAAACGGAGACCACGAAGAAGTTGAGAGACACCGAGGGCGAGCGAGAGCAAGAGAGAGAAAGTGGGCAACCGAGAATCACTTGTTTATCTTCGTTTTATTACAATTTCCCATTCCCGTGTGTCCTGTTCGCAGCGCGGGTTGAGTTGGAATGAGAGTTGAGCTCTGGCGACGGAGACGGCGACGGCGATGATGATGCTGACAAGTTGCTGCTGCATGCGCCAGATGTTGCCCACCCGAGCCGAGAGGCTCGCATAAAAACAGTGCAGCAGTTCGTATTGATTGTCGCGCCCCGCTTCGCTCCCAGGAGTCCCCGGCCGCCGCCGCCGCAAGACTTCCCACGGCTGGCCCCGTAGAACCCCCGATCGGTATCTTTCGGCCGGTGGCTGGGTGGGGCTTTCTGAGGTAAAGCCCATTACTGCTGCCGGTGGCTGGCAATCGGCTCCCGCCACGGGAGAAGCGCGTGGCCAGCAACCTGCAGGCCACGCTTGTGTATCCGGTGGTGTGTTGGATCATCCGCCACTTTAGCTCATTGAAACATAATTTCGAACCGACCGACCGTACGTAGTACCTGCGTGCGTTCGTGCGCAGCACCCCACACCCTGTGTGTTTTGGTCTGTAACCAAGCGTCACCCAGCTATCTCACCTGAAACGGCAGTAAGGACGGATACCAACAGGTTAGCGTAAGCAGATATGGTGGACCACTGAGTGCGCGCAATAGTGTCGACTATTCTGAGGGTAGTCGGCAGACCACACCAGGCAAGCTACGTAGCAGGTAGAACCTGGGCGGGGTCAATCAGTGGCGAAGATTTCGGGACATCCTCCCGCCAATTAATGCCGCGCAATTCGGTGTGGTGAAATCTTGGAGCCGTGAAGCTGACCGTAGTATTTGGCCCGGCCTCAGGAACACCTAAGGCTAAGGCTGCTGAGCTCGGAGCACTTCTCAGAAGTCTTCGACGTCGGCGACACTTGCCCGCGACAGTGCCCGGAGCCCGGAGACCGGAAAAACTATTAATTACGATAAGTGATTTTTTAGCCCTAGACAACCCACCTCACGGGACTCACTTCCGGGATCCACCCCCGATCGGCTGCGGGACAAAGGATAGTCTCGCCAATCTGGGACCCGCCTTATTATTGGACGCGGTGGAAGACAACCCACACACACACACAGGAAGGAACGGCTTTGCGTGCACCACGGCACACACAGCGATTATGGCCGGCGATGGAACCAGCGAGTCGCCAGGGACTCGCCTGCTCCTCGGGCAGAGATAACGCGAACACAGGGCACTCTCCACGTTTCGGTTCAATCTATACGACGGCGGGTCAGAGGTTAGCGGCAAGGAGTCGACGCATCTTCACTGCCCCCTGTCGGCACCGTCGGACTATGGGTTCTTTGTCTATTTTTGTGTGTGCGAATTGGTACGTATGTATTGTATATATTTATGTAAATAAATATACATAATAGTTATAATATAGCAATATACCTAATGTGTAAGATTATATAAAGTGGATAGCAAAAAGAAATTGAGCTACTGAACATTTGAATACGATGTGAAAAACTGCGTATATCTGTCTCTTAATATGCTTTTGGTCGAAACAATTCGACCAAAGTGAGGCAACAATTCGGTTAACTGATCAAGGAAAGCCAAAAGTGATGAGTATGTTAAAGACCCCCTTCAATTTAACAGAATTAGCTAAACTAAAACACATCACAACAAAACTAAAACACAAAAAAACATCTGGACCAAGATAAAATCTGACGACTGTAGAAAGTGACCACGTGACTAAAGCACAATAGTTTCGGGGATGATCCCTAAATATAGTTCACCATCTTATATAATTTTTTAGATTGACGTTTGATTGACTGTGCAGTAAATTTATGCGCCTCCTCGTATTCGTATTCGTGAAATCTCTTTCGTGTTTCGTGAACTAATCCCCATCGTTTTTTGCTTTCTCGCACTGCGATTTATTATTATATATCGCTTGTGTTATATAACATACATTTTGTCCCCCCCCCCCCCCCCCTCGTGTGTGTGTGTGACACTAACTGACCAATCATCACGAGCTTCGTACGTTAGTGCGATGGAGCCGAAGAAACTACTTAGAACTCCCATAATGAGGGCGCAACCCGGTCCTGGCAACCCTGACACCGTCGCCGTCGGTGGTGACGCGCCTGGCGTAAGGTAGGCCAGGACAGCAAGGCACTCGGCGGGGGGGCGGCGATCAAACGACCAGTTGATATGCCCCCGGAATCGCTCCATTCCGGAGCGATAGAGCGCCTGGGCCTGGCCGGCGACTGATGTCTGGCCGAGAGAGTGAATTAAGGCGTAGCCCCCCGACGGACGGAAGGATACGGCCGGCCCGGACATCGTTTAACGTGTCCTTTGCGGCCAACCAACCGGGTCCGGGCACGGACTTCTTCCGACTCGATCCGGGGCAAAAGACATCGCGGCTGCACACAGTAATGAACTGTCGGCCGCTGTGTGGCGTCGTTTCGGTGCCTTCGGTCGGTCGGTGGCGAGTCCGACCGACCGAGGAAGTTGACAACCGCACACACACACACACGAAGGGGGCGGCTAAAATCGTAGATTTTTGGAAGACGCTATCCTTTCGCGCAGGGTTGGTCCCTGCCGATCTCCTTCGCGCCCGTCTAATGATGTCACCCGGCACGGGTATTCTTTTCCGAATGTACGACATCGTTACGCTCCCCCCCCCGTGTGTGTGTGTGTGTGTTTTTATGTGATGTTATCTTGTGATGGTTGTAAATTTTCATGACATTTATTTGGGCCCCGGGCCCCGGGTGGTGGTCGCATTTCTTATTAGGCCGGCCGGGAGTCCTGCCTTGGTGGTGGTGGTGGTGATGCCCGCAGCATCGCATTTTATGATAGGGCCATTTTTGTTTTTATTTTTTGGCCCGATCGGCCCGACGTTCTTCCCGAGAGGATATCCAGGAGAGCTTAGTGTAGTGTGGGGGGGGGGCGCGTAGAGTTCGTGGGCTTGATTTGCGTCGTCATCGGCCCGGGTCATGCCCATTGATCGTTCTCTGTTCGCTCGCCCTCTATCTCCGGCCCGGCCCGGCCCTGCCCAGATGGACACCAACCCCGTCAGTCATGGCTGCGAAGCTAATAACACGCTTGAGCTCACGCGGCCGAGTTCCAACGAGATTTTTTTTCTTTTCTGGTCGAACTAAGGATACGCGGCACGATTTGTGTGAGTGAGTGTAGTGTAGGTCGTAATGGGCGTGTGTTGGCTATCAGGGCGCTGGGCGCACTATCAGCAAAACCCCGCAGTGGCACCCATGAGGCACAGTGTCCTGCCACGGGGACGCGGCAGGACATCACCACCCACCCCTACTCTGTGTGCCGTCCTCGTCGTCGGTTTTCTGTAATCTAAAATTACCCGGACCGCACAGATGCTGATAAGTGCGCGGTTGCCTTCTTGGGTGCCTCCTCCTCCTCCCGGGTGCTGTGGCTTAGGGGTTAAGAATTGTTCAAATCTCTTTGTTGACACTACTCCCCCTCCCACCCACCGTGATCGGGCCCCGTTGGATGGACAATGATCTGGTGCGCCTGGTGCTGGTGCCTCTGCGGGCAATGCGGGTGTATCGATTTTTTGTTAACTTACTTGCTGCTGCTTCAAGGATATCCAGCAGCCCGACGCGTCCCGTCCCGGTAAGGCTTCCCTCGGGTTGGGTTGTGGGGGGCATTAAATTTCTGCATCCCAAAACCTCAGGATCAGGACCGGGGGGACCGAGAATCCCGAGCCCGAGAACGGGTTCGCCCGTTCGCCCGCCCCCCCCCCCCCCCCCCCCGCAGCAGTCTCGCAAGGGCTTCACCCTCCTGCTTCGGCTGCTTGGCTGCTTCGGTCGATGTGGTGTGGTTTTCGGAGGTGCTCATGAGCATGATCTTATTTCAAAAGTTTGCGGATAACGTGTACGGAGGCTACGACGGGGGCAAGACACACACGCAAGACCCGGCCGGACCCTTCCTCGGTCTCGGGGCCTGTGTCCCTGTGTGTTTTGTGGTTAAGGATCTCACCAGGCAAACCCGCCAGCCAGGCCAGCCTCTTTGAACCAGTTCTGGTCACAGGCCACACGATTGAATTACAAACCTTCTCCTGCGCGCAACTCTTTCTGAGAGCAAAGCCTGTGAAAAGCAATCTCGGTGGCTTCTTGCTGGCAGATCATTCGTCGACGCTGCACACCGATTATTGGTGACAGACGTCAGATACGTCGAACCCGAAACCGCAGTGTGTGTGCGTCAGCTAGCCAACAATGCTGAGCTCCGGTGCGCCGGTGCCTATGAGTTGTAACAAGCAGCAGCCCTTCCTTGAAGGTGTACGAGGACCTCCACCGAGATCTTCTCGATGGCGGAGGAGGAGCAGCAGCAAATCTGCCCGCAAGTAGTGCAAGAATGTTGTTGTCGCCATCAGCCGTCGGAGTCGCTCCATAAGTGGGGCTCGTCGGACGTGTGTGCGCGCGTGCGAAGCCTTCTGTGGAGGGCCCCCAGAAGGGGGGCCGATGCTTCAGCCACGGAGCATTAGCATATCCCGCGGAACGGCGGCGCTTAGGACACCCTCAAGAGGTCCGACGTCGTCGTCGTCGTCGTCGTCGGGTGGAATAGTTAGAAGCGGAGCAACAGCAAAAAAAAAACGGTGACCTCGCGGAGCGCGCTAGGCGGAGGCAATAAAGTTGGAGTTAGTTGGAGAGAATCGCCAAATATGCTAATTTGCGCCTGGCGGTGGCCCGCGGTGCGCGTGTGCTGTGTTGTGCCTACGAGACACGAGGGCCGCAGCATTAATAATCAATTTTGAAGCCCAACAGGAATATATCCCCAACTGATAAACAGATGGGAAAATTATGTCAACGCTTCGGACGCTCCCAGGTCCGGGCGTAGTGGGACCCGGTGGGAAAGCCGGTGTTGAATTTCTCCCGTTGATTTTTTTTTGTTTAACGACCGCCAAAAGCTCAATGTACTTCCACCTTCCCCCCGCTCTCTAACTTCCCCCCCCACGGTGTCCACAGAACGATCTCGGTGGCAGCTCGGTGTTTTAATGTCTCGTTCCCTCCCCGAAGGGCGATCGCGAGCCGATGGATATGGCGATGGGGCGATAGCGAATTATTAAAAAAAACAGAGACGCCACCCAGGAGGGGTGAGGCGGGGGTGGGGGGGGTTCCAGCTGACGATAATTAACCTAAAAACGAACCATCCACGAACGAACGCGGCGCGCGTAATTAATATTGTCGATTAAGAGTCGGCTCCTTCTAGTACACACCACTCCTCCACCGGTGCGCGGTGCGGTACGCGGTGCGGTGTGGGTGCGGGCCATAATTACCGTTGCGCCAACCACCATCATCCACCACCCGCCCAGCCCAGCCGCTCATAAAACTTTATGTCCTTTAGGGCCGTTTGCTGTTGCTGCTTTCGCCAACTATAGACGAGCCCCCGACGACGGTGGGGGGGCCCTTTTTGGTGGGGGGGGCTTTTGAAGAATTTTCTCCCTCAATCAATGAGCATCACAACCACCCTACCTACCTTCAGCCTACCCCACAAAGGGCGGGAGGGGGGGGGGGGGGGGGTAGCCAAAGATAATGCGATTAAAGCACGCGGTAATCAGATATTAATTAAAACTAGCCAGACATACCAGGTTTTGGGGCGATTTCGAGAGGGTCGATTGCCGGGGTGCCTTGATTTCTTGAGTAGCGTTCCTGAGCGGGCGGGCTGTGGGCAAGTTCAAAGCCCCGGATCCCCCCAAAAACCCCTTCTGTCTGCGCCATTTTAGACAAGGCATTTAGACGGCCCGATCGAACTTCGAAGCCGACCTGGCCCCGGGGATGTACCGGTTGCAGTTGCCGGCGAGGATGCCCCCGGGGGGGGTCCCGAGCATTGGACGCATTCTACACACCACCCTTCCCCGTTATTTGGAGCAGAGCTCGGAAGGAAGGCGAAAAAAAAAACAAGGTGTTCCTTCTGCAGGGCACTCAGGTCAACACACAATTGCACGCGTGCCGAGCCGTGCCACTATCCGGTTTCTAGCTAGCTGCTAGTGCGCCTTGAAGGCTTTGGAACTTTGACTATACTGAAGCCCCGCAGAGATAAGGACCGAGGACGGATGATGACGAAGACCGAAAAGAATGCCGGGGGCCAACGGAACGGAAGCCTCTGGCTGGCAACGCTGGAAGCCATACGTGTTCGCAGTTCCCCTTTTTCCCCCGGGTGCAATGGGTCAATATTTTTTTCCTACTCGACCCACGACGCCCCATTTCGGTCCATTTTCGCTTCCTTGGCCGACGGAGGCCAACGGGACTGTGGCTGTGACGGCAAAACTGGCTGTAAGTAATTTACAAACTGGCTTCCGACGCCAGGCGACGGAGGGGTTCCACGTGCCGGAACCACGGGCAGATTTTCGGAAGAATTGCAACGGACATATTGGATTATTGGGGTGGCACCACACACACACTGCACCACGGAGCGTCCTGTGCGGGTCCTGGCGCACGTGATGAATATTTCGTCGCGACGCGCGGATCCGAGATTGAGTTTCAGCACCCCAGCACGTAGTCACGCGCAGGTCGGTGGAATGAATAAACTTAGTGTTATGAATACATTGACGAAGATAATGGTCTCGGTCGAGACCATCATTTCGTCAGCAGCTCAGCCCAGCCGGACTCGGACTGCAATGTAAAATCTGGTTTCCCTGGCTGCTGCTGCGGAAAGAGTACGATCCACACGCACACACACACGCACACGCAAACGCGGGGACGCGTACACACATCTGGAACACAGGTTTCTGGTGTGTGGTGCGGAAAAGTTTTGTCCCGCCAAGTTACGACCTAGCAACCCCGGGGTCTCTCTGCTGTGCTGTGTTCTCTCTCGGCTTGCCGACCGAACCGAAAGCGGTCCCGTGGGACCCATACACGCCCCGGGCCGACATTTCTCCGTATATCCTTCTCGGGGGGGTGGGTCGGGCTTTCTTTCCACCGATGCTGCCCGCCGTCCGCCGTCCGCCGATGACCGATGCCCGGTTCCCAGCAGCAGCAGCAGCAGCCGCAGCAAAAGATACACCCTCGTCTCGGCACTCCTGGCCGGGACGGCGGGAATCCTTTTTTCCCACTTTTGCTTCACACGCCACAGAAGGACATAAAACAAAGTTTACTGCACCGTAAGGCCTCGGGCCCGTCGAGAACTCCGTCGAAGGTCCTGCCCGAGGTGCAGTGCATTCGAAACTATACTGTATGGGGGGGTAAAATAAAAGTCAAAGTGGACTCTGTCGCCGTAATTGTTTGTGTAGGTGGACGCGACCACGCTGGGGGCTAGAGAGCTAGTGGCTGGCTGGCTGGCTGGCTGGGTCCAACTTTCAGACTTTAATCCCCCGAACGCGCATCGCATCGGGAGGGTACAAGTTGATGAAGTAATTAATTTCAATAATAAAGACTACGAATCCCCGCGTGAGAGAGCGAGAAGGAGGGAGAGAGAGAGAGGGCGAAGGAAAGCCGAAGGAAGCGCCAGCCAAGAACGAGGTGATAAAACGAGAATGTAAATGAGCCCAGACCATCTGCAGAGGTCTGCATCAATAGACGGCGGACGACGGCGGACGAGGGACGGATAGAAACTGGCCAAAATCTTCGACAAGTGGTATATTAATACCGTCTTCGCCTTTGTTGATACTGTGGCGAGATGTTTTTGCATGAGACGGAGTTGACGAATGGCGAGATAAACGGGTCCCCTCACACGGCGGGCGGCTGTAACCTCATTTTGGGCCGAATGGCCGTTGGACTTCTCTCGTCGCCTTGACTCTCGGCTCGGGCGTCACACAGGCGAGATCAAGCCTATTAACAGCTACCAACGCACACACACACACACACACACGGTGAGGTACACGGATGGCTTCAGTCGCCGTCGATTGAGCGTGTGGCGCTCCATCGGCGTTCCATCGGATTTTGGGCTCGGCCGGCTGTCCGGGGAGTCCCCCCGCTAGCCACGCGCTAAGCGCGTGTGGCATCCTTCCAGAAACTGGTTTTCCAACCGCCCCCACCCCACCTTCCCCCCGGACAAACGGACACGCGCGAGGGCGCGAAGACAAAAAATAGGAGGCAGCATACTATTTAAAATCCACCCACGCTCCACCGAGGCTGGCTGGCTGTCGCGACGGCGGCGGCTTAGCGCACCCTCTGTGTGTGTGTGTGTCCCTTACACACACACACATACACGCAGGGTACATGCGTGTAAAATCCGTCCTAATATAAAAAATCACATAGCGCAACGCATCACAAACGCAAATGAAGCAAAGCCCGGCCGGTCGCGGCCAGAACATTAAAACATATTTGGGAATTTGAATTAGAATTCGCGCGGTTTTACAAACAGATGGCATTAGGACTCAATGTAAATGTCAAGCGGAGGCTACACGAAGCGCAAAAGCGAGCGTAAAATTAATTTTTAGTGTCAAATCGTTCACGTCAATCGTTCAAAACGTCAACAGAGTCCGCGGAGACGTAAAACACCGAGCGTAAACACTGTTGTCAAACGCTTTGTTTACAAACAGAGGGTAATGTAAGTTCTTATTTGTGATGTTTTTCATTAATTTTCTTCGATTCGATCTTCGATTTCTATTTTCTTGGGCCAAAAACACGAATGTAAACATGTTTGACATTTCGGTGACGGACGTTTCTATATTTTAAGCCTGCCACACGAAGCATAAACGATTTGACATTAAAAATTAATTTTACGCTTCGTGTAGCCCCCGTTTTAGGAGTCACTAAATGTCAGGGTTTTTTTTTGCTGAAAGCTAAGCGTTTGACAGCTACTGTCATTATGCAGTAAAGGGTTTTCTGGGTAAACAATACCCGCTGGTTTTTAAAGCATCCGAAACTCCGAATCCGAGTTTTGTTCCTGGTCAAGTGTTATTGCCTGGGAGTACTTCTCCATTACTTCAATTACTTGGTTTACGGCGATCATCATGCTCTTGCTGTGGAGCTACCAAACAGCCAAACCGAAGTTTGATGATGGTTTGAAAACTTGCGGTCTTGCGGAAGTGTTGCGGGAGTTGACCACACGACGCCGTTTTCCGACGCTCTGGTGTCAGGGATGTGATTAGAAAATAATAATAAAAATAGTTTGTTGTCGGCTGCAGAAAACGTGGCCCCCAATTTGGAAACGATTAAAATTCTATATTCTAATAATTAATTGAAAGAGGTTATATTGCCACGGCATACCAGTGGGACCGTCGACACCTTCAAGGGCTCGTTCAGGCTCAGGCTCAACGTACGAACATACGAGCTGGTCCCCCCACAGCCTAGGCCAGACCATCCGATTTAAGTGTTTTTTTTCGCTTTGTGTTCGATGTCGAATACCGAATCGTCGTGTGGGCGAAGCCGCGATGGGTACGCGATCTTGGAACGAAACCTATACAATTTCAATACCACCGAAAAGCGCGGGGCTAGCAAAAACAGGCTCTCCGTCGCCGGGGCCTTGGAATCCGGGTGCACGTGGGCGTTGCGCATTGTTCGGGTCGGTCATCGGAGACTCTCGGAGACGCGTTTGGTTTTCTTGGCCTCTGGTGTTGCCTCTTCCTTTTCGCACCCTTCCCTCTTTCTCTCTCTCTCTGTCTCGTCACTCTAGCAGTCAACACAACGACGTCAGAAAACAAAATACCAGATATCGAGAAAAAAACACAGACCCCAGAGTGCCTGTGCCGTCACCCCCTCGAGGACCCTCGGTGGCGTTAAGCGACCGAACTGAGGGTTTTTTGTGTTTGGTCCGGGAAGGAATAAGGGCTCAAGTGTTTTTTTTTTTCGGGTCAGAGTCACATCCCGACGCCAGGATGCATAGGAATTGGGCTCATCTAAGGGTCAAGAGGGTGTAATAGGAGCGCCGACACCTAGCGACACTTGCGCCTAGAAACTTGCCAGACCAGCCAGCCAGCCAGCCATTGCCTGGCTGCGCCTGGGCTCAAATTGCACGCACACTGTGTGTCCGCGTGGTTTGAAATATTTATTGCCTCCCTCCGGGGCAACATTTCCGAATTTCTCAAAACAAGAAAAACCCGGGGCCGGGTGCCTGCGTGACAAGTGGGCTAGTTTTTGGTGAGAAAAAATTCCGGCCGGGATCTTTAAGCGAGATTCTCAAGAGTGCCACCAACACACGACTAGGCCACAAGGACCAGGTCGGGTCGCACCAAGGAAGAGGAACTCATCGAAAACAGATTGCCACCGGGATTCATCGAGATCATCGGGACACCACAGCACAGTGTGTTTCGGGAAACGGGTCGCTCTGCGCTCTGTGGCTTGGCCAACTTCGGCGTCGTTGGCCAATCGCCAACTTCGGTTCCGCCAACCGAAGCCGGAGAGGTCAACAAGTACGGGCCGCGAATGAGCCGCGCGTGACTGTCACACGGCCGACCGGCACACACACACACACACACATACATGTGGCGACGCGTTGGTGTGTCTCAATCCGTCGACCGTCGAAGTTGGGGAACTGGTCAAATTTATTGAAAAAACGAGTTGCCAGGGCGATAATTATGGGGTGGTGTTGGCCTTTTTTCGCCTACTGCGCACTGGAAACTCGTTTATCCTGTTGCACTCGTCTCCGCTGGGTGGTCCAGCTGCGGTGGGCTCAAGGGCTTCCACTAATTCGCGCGACGTCGTCAACTGGGGCCGCGGTTCTTCGCGGACATCAACTCCGAGGGCTCAGCGAGATACTTTGTTGAAGTGTCACCATCCTGGTGGGGCGGCCCGGGTGGGGGGAACTCGGACCTCGGCGAGTCTCGAGAATACGACTTTACACACTCTCTCTACCCGCCAGTGTGTGTCAAGATCCATCATAGACATGGGGGCCTCCCACGTTCCCGCACGTCCGATCCGAAAACCTGGGTAAATCTGAGGAACGGTGGACGTGGACCTAATTTGATTAATGGCATCGGCCAGACCAGGCGAGCGAGCGAAAGAAAAAGGAAGCCCCGAGAGCACGGCAGACGGACATCGTCGTCGTCGTCGTTGTCGTCGTGTCGTGTCGGGTCAGGGTCCAGCTTTCGGAGTCGTCGTCCGGTGGGACTCGGTGCTCAGTCCCAGTCCCCGAGGGCGACACACTGTTACAGTGTGTCCAGTGCGTGTTCCAGGCACTCTAACGACCAGGCGGGGGCGACCAGGCGACGACGTCATCAACGTCGTGTGAACGTCGTGAAAATTCGAAAATTGACCAACCAGGTGCCATCGGGAGACACGAGCCTGAGAACCTGCCGGAGCCGGATGCGTAATGAAGTGAAGAACGGAGCCATGTCAATTGCGCATCGGTGCACCGACCGACCGGCGACCGCCGCCGCTGTTTGCCGTTGACAATGATGACCACCCCGCACAAGGGGGGTCCCGATCGGGAGAGATATGACGCGCTGACGTTTCGTCATCGAGACTTCACGGTGCCGGTGACAGGTGCCGTCCCCGATAGATAGAGCGTCCAGGACTATACTCAAACGCACTCACTCTAGACTCTCCCCCCGACCCGGAAGGTGACGCGCCGACACCGAACCGGGAGAACGACCAACAATTAGTGCGGCAGCTGTTACCGCCCCCCCCTCCCTTCAGGATGATCCGGCCACTTACAGTCCGGACAGAGTCCGGTCCGGCCGGGTGTTGTCTGGCCTAGCAAATTGAGCAATTCATCAATTGAATAGCACCAACCCAATAACTACCCGGCTACTACGGCGGCGGCGGCTATCGGTCTCCAGGGAGAGAGATGTACTGCGAACAATCACTCAGCGATTTATCAGACAGAGACAGGGCGGCGGAGTACATTCTTGTCCGGGGCATCGAGAGCGTGTGCAGTCCTAGAGGCTACCCCGGGCTGTTCGATCAGTTTTGCGGTTCGATGAGAAGAATGCCATTTTATGGTGTTTTCAAATAGTCCCTCCCTCGGTGCATCGGTACCACTGGTTCCGAAAGAGATTCCAAATGATCCATACCAGTTATGACGTCATCAGTTAATGGAAAACGCTTTCCACGCATGATTTCAGGTCTGGAAACAGATGGAAGTCGCTAATGGTGCCAAGTCTACGATGGATACGATGGATGCTCCAACAATTGGATTGCTTTTTTGTCTTCTGAGACCAAATAGCCAAAAGATTCCAATACCGTATTGCACCCTGCACGATTGCAGTTGATCTCAGGTGTTGTTGCTGGCTTTGGACGTCCTTGACGTGGACGTGGCTAGTAGCAACGCTGGCCCTCTGTTGTTGAAGCGCAACACTTACTGAACAACCCAGTATTTGCTGGCCCCACTGGAAGTCTCGCGGAGTCTATCAGGCGTCGGGTTTTTTTTTCTGCCGCCGCTTTGTTTGTTAATTATTTGGAACTCCGTCTCGGGGGCTTCTGCCTGACGGGGGTCGGGCTGCCGAGGTCTAGGATGATGATAGGGCGCCATCGATACGGCTACGGTCCTGCCGACGGACGGACGGACGGAAGTGACAAGTGGCCACATGGCTCATAATTGTTCGGGCCACTGATTGGAGCTTTCAGGTGCAGGTGCAGCTGCACCTGCTGTGAGTCACTGGAGGTTGCGTAGCTCATCGGTAAGACTCATCGGCTGGTACCGTCCCTCAGTCAGTTAGGGAATGGCCACGTGGACTGAGCGCAGACCATCGAGACACGTGGCCGTGGTCGGCTGGCCGCCTACTCCTGGAGCTCCTGGTCTCTGGCCCCTGATGTGCCCCATTAATCAGCCCGCTACAGCTGTAAGCAAGTGCACTGCCGCCTGCCCTCTGTCCAGATGGTCTCAGGGCGGCGGCATGATTGATTTCTGGCTCGTGCCGGAGGTGGGGAGCACGAACCGCACGCGGACCGAAAAAGGCTCTCGCTATCTAAAGTGCCGGGCGGCACTCGAAATGGGGCGCCCAGAACCCCGGGCCGTTGGACTTTTGGGGAGCTTCTGGGCGATTTTTCGGACACTAAACAGACCGATTTTCGACGGGTCCGGTGCTTCTGAGATCGCCCGGCGAAGAGCCTCGTAACTGTCGGGCCGCCGCCGGGTCGTGATTTTATGCAAATTACCGCCGGGAATGTGTGACCAGGACACGACCGATCAGGGGGGAGGGGGGGGACATTATGCGCCGCAACTAACCGCACCGCACCGCACCCTCGGGGAACTGATTTCGGTTTCGGGGGACCGGGACCCACTTTTGTTATCATAAATCGCTGGGCGGGCTGGGCTGGGGAGGGTGTAGGACAAATTTTACATTTTAGAGTGGCCCCCATAAAAGACCCCGACGATAACGGGCACGGACGGAGGAAGAGGAGAAGGAGGACGACTCCCTAAGTGCTGGGCCAGCGGCATGGCGGCCGATCGGCGGCCATTTCCACATCGAAGGAATTGTCACATTATTCGGAAGCGGCATTTCGGAAGCCAAATCCCACTCAATTTTGAACCCCTTTCGGTACGGGGGTGGTGGGGGGGGAGTGGGTGGTGGCGGTGTATTTCTTCGATACCCCGAGAATCAAAGGCCCCTGTTTCCGGGGCGGGCCGCCTCAACGCCGGAATGAAGCGGTCTTGTTTTATTTTTTTTTATTCGTTTTGATTTGAATTTTCCGGCACCCGCCCCCGGGGGGGATGGTCGCCCAGGACCCAGACATTCACACGTATTTATTCGTATTTCTTTTCGTTTCTTTTTCCTTTTTCGGTGCCTTGGCCCGCTGTCGCTGTTTTGCATGCTGTGAGCTTAGCCGCCGCCGGAGCCGTCTTGGTTGGCCGAAGAAAGTCGCCGTTTCCGAGGAAGCTTCCGAACAGCATAATTCGATCCGCTCGTTTCCAGCTCGTTTGCTTGTTTGCCGCTGCCGCTCCTTCGCCTCCTGTGCGCCTCCGGGGCTCACCGGTTGCCAATTTTTATGGCGGGCCACGAAGGCAACAGCAGCAGATAACGTAACACACGGGACGGGACCACCGACCGATATTCGTTTGATATTGTCGAGTTCCTGGAGGCCGCCGCCGCCGGAAGAAAGCGGCTCCCTGCGGTACGGAAATCGAGGTCGTCCCGGGGACTGCTCTCAGAGCTGCTGACGACGACGTCCGGTTATCGGGACACAATTTCGGGCATTTACTGGTTCACAATGGGTGTGCACATTCACGCTTTTCGCAAATGACAGTCAAGGATGACATAAGAAGGGTGAGGGTGGGGCTGCGTCAAATCAATCTCGTGACAATCAGTCAAACAAATCAAACAAGAATGGGTTTCGGTTTCGGCGAAACGTCAAATCGTCCGGTTCCGAGCGAAGAAATCGAGCGAAAAACCACATGAAGGTGCAACATCTGGGGCCTCCAACTGAGTAACGGAGTAACGAACGTAGTAACGTCTACTGGCCGGAAAGTCCTCCCGTAAATCCAGCGTTCCAGCGAAGGTTCTACGATCAGTAACATTAGCAGGTAACAACATCAACAAGTCAGACGACGGCGGCGGCCGTCTATTCGAGCTGTTGCTCGAATCGGGCAGTAATAGTTCTCGACTGAACTGATCCACGTTTCGGTGCTGTAAAAACCCGAAGGCAGTGGAAGAAAACCCTAAAGAGTCTGGCAAATGCTGCCGGGGACCCCGGGGACGGGAGTGTCCGGAGTCCGGCTCGCCCCGGTCGATCCTGACCGGACTTCCGGAAGCCGAAGCCCGTTCGCCGCATTTACATTGTGGAATAATTATGAGCGCGTGGCGGTGGAAAAAGGTCCGGGTGCGATGGGTGGCGGGGTAGGCAGCAGAGCAAACAATTTTGGGCACCGAAAAATTGTGGGGGAGGTTCTGCAACACTCGCGCGCCCCACCACGTCTGTGTGTGTGTGTGTGCGGGTGTTCTGCAAGAACAATATTTTCGGACCAGAAACGTTATTTGGTATTGGCAGAGCGTGTGTGTTTGCTTTTGAAGGAAATATCAAAACAATACTTGGCAAAACGGGCTCGGACCGGGGACCTCTGAGGCTGGAAGGAGAGCACGTCCTCCCCATCCCTCGGCTGCCCGCCCGCTGCGCAGCAAAAGCGAACGAGCAGAAAAAAAGCTCTTGGAATCAACATCTAACTTTACCTTTACCGTGCCTCATTGGCGCACCGCTGTCGTCGCGCCGTGACACCGTCGCCGAGTTCGGGACGGGAAAAACGGGAAAATTATTTTAAGGCTTTTGGAAAAACAAAATTTTCGCCCGCTCGGCTCGGCAACACAGGAAAAAGAAGAGAAAAAAAGCGCCCAACAAAGAGCCGCACGGCAAAGAAAACGCACGGCACCAACCGAGAAAGGAAGGAAGGGAGAGGTAGGAGCGGGGGGGAAACCGTTTTCCCCGCGCACACACACACAGAGAGTGAGAGACAGCTTTGGTGCCCGGCCGCCTGCCGGATCCTTTGGTAAGTTTCTCATTTTCCCGTGCGGCGGCGGCGGCGGCACGTCGCACCTTCCGGGGCGAGCCAGCCAGCCACCCAGCCAGTTTGCGCATTCGCCCCCCCCCCCCCCCGCCCCCCGCGGGGGGGGGGGTCGGGCGGGGGGGGGAAAGTGGAAAAATGCAAAAATAAATAGGAAAAGCATTTCAGAGCCCCAGAGTCCAGAGCCCAGAGAAAAGGGAATTATTCATTCGGCAGGCAAGTCGCTTCTCGGGTTGGGGGAGGGGGGGCCGAGCTGGTGATGGGAGGTGACTGGGGGCGGTGATCGCCTCGCTCCCTGTGTCGTGTGCATGCGTGTGTGTGTGTGTGTGTGCTTCGGCTTCCGAGTCACAGCCACAGTGTGTAAGCTTCCGACAGGTCGGCTGGGCAGGGTCGGGGAGGGTGACGAAGGGGGGGCCGGGGCGAAACTCGGGAGCCACAGCGATCGAACACGCAGGCGAGCAAGGCCACCGCCGCGGCGGGGAATAAATAAAAATTCGTCCTTGCGTCCTTGGGCGCGCACCGCAAAAGGGTGCAATTGAAGCAATCGGAGAAAAAAGCCCCCGGGAGGGTCCACAGTGGGGGTGGGAGGGGCTCTCGTACGTAAATGAAATACATTACTCGACGCGTGTGTGTGTGTGTGTGTGTGTGCCTCCACCGGAAGCGGGTTAATGGAAGGTTCCATGTTGCTGCCTGTTAGAGATAGGAAGCGTTGCCTCTAAATCCTTACTCTCTTTCTCTCTCGAGGTTTTTCTCTCTGCCCCTCTCTCTCTTTGCTACTGTAGCTGACCTCCAGGTAGCGTCCAGGACCGAGGGCTCCGGGACACCTTAGGCTACTTTTGTTTAGTTTCAAACCACACATGGATCACAGATAATTTTCTTCTCAATTTTCTTCAGGCAAAGCGAATGGCTTGAATAGTGTTGCTGACTTGGTTTGCTGACTTCGAAATCGACCGACACCGATGATGCAGAACGAAACATTTAACCATTTAAACGAAACCCACAAAAAAAAACTCTGAGGTCTCCTTCGCGCCAGAAGATGAATCCATTCACTAATCCCGATAGATTTGAGATGACGTTCGCGATGAATAAAGCCAATTCAGAACCAAAACCGGGAAGCGTTTTCCTGCCGGGGTTGTGTTGTGGTTTGCGTAGCGTACTTCTCGGCTCAGCCAAGCAAACTGCAAACTGCGTGCCCGCCTTCTGGTCAAGGTTCTGGAGTCTGGACGCGAATTACTCTCGCGTCAGCGCCACGACCCGCCATCCATGATGATTTCATCGGTCGCTCTCTGGCTCAGATTCCGGCGCCGGTCGTCCTTCGGTTCGCAGACGGGGCGCCAATCGCCCGGCGTGACAAATGTCCGGAAGTGGCGCCGCCGCCGGTCGTAAAATCTGAACCACTGAGCTGAGCTATCACACGGCTCGGCTCTTGGCGTATGCGTCACCGCGGTGACAACATCCTCCCGAAATCGTAATGCGCAATGCGCACATGACGATAGCGCCGATGACGCATGCTCCCGACGGCCGACGGCCGACTGTCGATCCATCCGTGCGCATTCTTGGGCCACATCCGCCCCCCGGTGCGAGGTGCAGGGAACCCGGGGACGGTCACCTATCGGCGGTGCGCAGTTCAGACCACACCACAGGGTCGCTTATCGGCCGACATCGGCCGGTCCCAATAATGCTTGCTGGCTGGCTGGCTGGCTGGCTGGAACTTGGCCAGCAGGAAGCCAACGCGCAAAGTCCCGGGGACTGCGGGAGAGAGAGAGAGAGAGGGAAAGGGAGAGCGAGAATCGGCTAAAAACGGAAGCCGAAATGCGACCAAAACGTGAAATTAAATAAACCGAGCCCGGGAGCCGGTCGGCGTTTCGGACTGGAGCATCGACGACGACAGCCTTCCATCAGCCGGAGGGGGAAGCCAAGGGGAAGCCAAGGCTTGGCCTCCCCACCCCTCCTGCGGCTGCTGCTAATGCAAAAGGATGCGGCCGTCCCTGCTGCTGCTTTTCGCTGGCGCTGTGCTTCTTCCGATCGAATTCCGGAATTCCCGGCAATTATTACTGGGGCCCTGGCCTGCCTGCATCGCATCCCATCGCTTCCCCTCTAGCCCCTCCACCCCGCCCACTTAAAAGGAAAATTGCGAAAAAAAGGCGACACAAAATAAACCTCCAGCAGCAGCAGCAGCAGGATTCGGTTCGGTTCACCAGCCACCCGGAAGTAAGCTTCCACGGAGCAATTCATCAATATCAATAGCGACAGCGGTGGGATTTTGTAGTTCGCCGGAGTGGGACGGATGCAAAAGGGGTGCATCGTCGTCGTCGTCGGCGGTGGCACCACCACCACCCGATAGGACGCAAAATCTCCAGAACCCCTGTGTGACGTTTTAAAAGTCAAGTCAATCGCTGGCTTAAAATCCAAACACTTGATGAATCACCCTATACATACTGTAGGTGCCGCAGCGTGTTTTTTCGTGCACTTCTGAACCATAGTCTGCGGAGTTGGGGAAGGCGCCTAGTGTCACGGGGGGGTGGGGGTCGGGTCAGTAATCGGTAATCAACGGGGTTTCAACCGAATGAAGTTCGGTGCGCAGTTTTATCGGCCTGCTTCGAACATCAAAGGGCGAAAGGCCCGGAAGCGAACCAAGGAAGGATCCCGGGACGACGACGACGACGACGAAACTGGCGATTGCATCTCGGGCTTCACTTTTAATCACTTCAAACGCGCAGTGCACAACCATTATTGTGGCGTCTACTCTCCGTCTGTCGCCTGAGGCGGGTGTGGGTTCTGCGGGGGGGTTCTGCCAAGAGTTTGTGGACTAATTTGATCATCCCGGGCCCAAATCTTGCGGCCCACTCCGGACGAAAGTTGGCCTGGGATTGGCTGTCTCGGTGGTGATGTGCCCTGAACCTGTGTGAGGCCTGCGATAAGGTGGGGCCAGATAAGAAGCCCAGTTTTGTCCCCGGGAAAATTCCCACATCCCTGCATCCTCACACCCGCCATCAAGTCCGTCCCAGGAGCACACGACATGGGGGTGACCCCGACCGGAGGAGCCGAGTTTTTTTTGCGGTATAAGTAGCTCCTGGATGCGAAAGATCACGTATCGGGGTCCCCCCATTCGGAGAAACACCCTCCCCCCCCCGCCGTTCGTTCCGATTGGCCCAGATGTCACGTCAAGGCCCCGAGAACCCGGGAACCCGAAATTTAATTAACAATTATTAATGGAACTGCTTCGCGCTTGAGCCAGTAACTGATACGCTCCATGGCAGCTCCATGCCGCAAAATGAAGCATGATTTACGAGCCACCCCGGCCCCCGGGTTCAGTTTGTCCTCGTCCATTTTGTGGCCAATTAGCACTGGGTGGTGATGGTGGTCAAAAGGCAGGCAAATTGAGCCATGAACCAATTGCCTTAACGAAAGTTCGAGTTCGGGGTCCCGTTGCATATCGGTGCGCGGGGTGCACTCTCTGCAGTCTTTTCCAGTCTGGCGATTGCGGCGACCCGTGTCGATTACTAATACATCACCCGGCGTGGGTGTGCGTTCAGGTCCGAGGGCTCTGTGACCGGGGGCCAGACCAGACTTTCAGACAAGGAATCTGAGACCCCGCGTACTCTGAGCACCGCGGGATCTGCAAACGCGAGCCAGGTGTTCCTGTGTTCTGGAAGTTGGGAGAGTATCACAAACGCCAGACCTGAATAGAATCGCGGTCCAACACCATTGGAAGCCCCACTGGAAGCCACCTGATGGCGATAGGTGGCGCAAGAGTGGCAAGATCTAACTTAAGTGCTGCGTGCTACCCGATAATCTAAGTCATTCGTGAAGCTCGTGAGTCGTGTTTGTTGTATCGGTTCGATTCGGAGTTCGGATCTGGGGAGGATATTTCCCAACAACAACCGCAGCCGAAGAAAGTGCAGCGAACGCGCTCTTCAACGCCACCGCAATAATTGACGTTCGAGAGCTCCCGGGCCCTCCGGGGTTAACGGGTGTTAACGAAATGCATTAAAAGCTAACCCGAAAACGCATCCACAGGGCACCGAAACACAACATTATCCGAAATGTAAATTATCAGCAGAAGAAAAAAGGGCGGACACCCGAAAACCAGACCCACTTTGGGCCGGGACTTGTCGATAGTAGACATTAATCAGCAGCGCACGGTCTGCCTGCCGGCCAGTTGAGGGGCCACATCCAAGTCCAAACCACAAATCCAGATCGACATCGCCTCGTCGGCCGCGCCCTTTTGGGATGCGGATGTTTTGGGTTTTTTATGCACTTTCTGAGTGCTGCTCCCAACCAGCGCCGCACCACAACAGCATGACGATAATACGGTACATTATCTTTTTCGAGGCGGGGGGGGCGGGGAGGGGGGCATGTTTGCGCCATGCTTCCCTACGCCAACCCCAAGCATCTCCACAAGCAACGCGGAGCGCGAGCGCGTGTTTCAAATTAAGTCTTCGCCGGGTCCAGGTTATGTTGGCCACCGTTGGCGGCGGCGGCGGTACTTGCGGCGACTTAGGACGTGCATCCTCCGTTTTCTCTCTCTCCCGGGCCCTGGCTGCCTGCCTGCCTGCCTGTGTGTGCCGTCACTAATCCTTGGGACCGCCGGATGGGGCACGTTCGTCATTCCACGTCCGTCCACGCGTTGACGTAATCCGTTGCGAGTTGTTGGTTGGTGGCCCAGTCTTTGACGCCTCTCTCTCTCTCTCTCTCTTTGTCTCTGCAGGCTGGCTTTGAGGGAGGTCAATCTTGGAATCCATAAAAATCGAAGCTGGACCAATTAGCTAGCCGCTCGCGAGAATTGTCAGGCACAGGCACAATACCCGAACCGGAGATCGTGCGGAGGTGAAGAATCACAGAATCGCCTCCGGTTCAGCGGATATGCTCGCCCATAGCCAGATTTGTGTGTCGGCGATCAAATAAATCTGCCAATCCACACGGCCATCACGCGCGCTAGACCATCGACCTCGGACTTCTTCGGCCGACCGCGGAACTCTTGGAGCGCGCCTTGGCACTGCTTGGCGCTGGGGTTTTTTTAAATGCGGCGCCAACCCGAGTCACCGGCCAAGGGGTTTTGCCCTAATTTATCGTTGGAATGTGTTGGCAATTAATGAAATATGAAAAGGAAAAACCCGAAAGAGACGGCGCACCGTTTTGCGGGGTGACTTTTAACACGTCATTTAAGGGCCTCGGCTCCGGGGATGGGTGGTGGGGTGAAGGCGGGGTAGTACAAATAGGCGGCTCGTAAAATGTCACTCCTAGCAGCGAAGGTGTGTGTGGAAGAATTTATAATCCAAGACGGCCCGGGCCCAGATTAGACACGCGGCCGCGCGACATGCCCGTGATGGTATGGTTCTCGTTGGGAAGGGGTGGCAAGGGGAATCGACTCATCACCGACCACCGGCCGACATTAGAGATAATGTCGCGCGTCGACATTTTACGCAACTGCGCCCGCCGCGGAATGGACCGCGTCACGCGTGGACAACAGCAGCCCTTTCCGTTGTCCACGTTGCGGTGTTGCGGTCTATTGTGGACCCTGGTAGACTTGGAAATGTGGATCATCAGTGGCTTGGTGGTGGACTTGGAGGTGAAGAAACACCCGTGCACACCCACCCACTCGAGTGGATCGCCTCGCGTCAAACGCACCCACAACCTTCGAATGTCGTGTACGAGGGTTCCGAAGCGTGTGTCGACACGACGCTTCGGGATCATTTTTCGGGAGTTGGCTGATTATTTAACAAATTTTCCGGCCCCTTCCGGAAGTGAAAGGAAATGAAGAAATTTCGCTCCCATCAAGAGGCAAATCAAATCTGAGGCGCCTCGGGAATCCATCTTGATGGATGGAACCCTTCTGAACCGAAAATCTGGAAGCGTTTTCTTGCTCGGGTTCGGCACTTTTCAGCCCATCTGTGTTCGCATCCTACTTGCCCATTTCTCACTGCGTTAGGTGTGCTAGTTTTAGAACATCTCCCGACAACCCGAGTGCTCTCCCTGTGTGCTCCTGCCCCTTTCCTGCGTCCACAGACGGCACAGCGGAACAATAAAATCCCAACCAATCCCAACTCTCGCATCCCGACTCGCTTACACGGCGGTATCGAGAGTTTGTTTGTTCTGCTTGATGCGTATACTAGCTGCGTGTGTGTGTGTGTGTGTGTGTGAATGCTATGGTATGCTCTGTGGCGGAGGACCATTCGCTGCCGGCCAGCTATCGGTGAACCCTGGCGCGAGGAGCAGAGCTCACCCAATTCTTCCGCTGCGAGTGGAGTGGAGAAACCTCGTTCGCGCTTAGCACCCGCAGCACCGCAGTTTTGCCGCAACCGCCCACTGAGTGTTGAGACCCCATCCCGCCCCCCGCCCCCCCCCCCCCCCTCCCTTCCAACGGACCCCAGCGCCCGGCCTAGCAGGTCCGCCCACTATTGGCTATCGGGGATCACCTTGTGTTTCTGTCGGGGGAGCTGGTTTCTTTTCGGCCACATGTTGACCTCGCTTCGCCTTCGCCATTGTTTTGCTTTGTTGTTTTGTCTGTGTGTGTGTGCGTGGCCGGTATACTGTTTGGTTAGCATTAGCGGAACGCGCGCTCGGAACCTCGGAAGGAGCGTGCGCGAATCTTGTCCACGCGCGATGCCTGCGGGGAGTATCGTATCCCCTGATGATACCCAGGGAAAATGAGAATATGTTTCCGACACAAGTACGGTGGTTAGTTATTTTCTAGGTTCAAACAAGGACTTTAAAAAAAGCACATGAAAAATAAGGTTTAAAATGAAACCTGTTTCCCATCATAAAGTTTTTACGTTGTCATTACATTAAGCGGAACACAATATCGGTTCGGGCTGGTCGGGCTCGGAATGCCGATGGCAACCATCGAATTCTGATCAGATAATTTTCAATCACTTTTGTGCCCATTCTTAGTGACCAATGTACGGCACGCGAAACGCGAAAAAATACGCCCACTCTAAGTCCATATGTGCCAATTGTAGGCCAAAACCAAAAGCTGTTATCATCTGGCAATATCGCCACGGAGTTGACGGCAGTGGTCATCTCTTTGTCATTGTTTTAGAAAATGAGAGTTTCCGGCTCAAGAACCCAATTGGCGTGTTTGTTTGTTGATGGATTCCTTTTTCCCAAAACTGACAGCTAAAAGTGTGACACTTTCGGCTGACAGATGCCTGTTGACTCCAGGCTCCAGAGACTCACCTGTGGTTTGCGTTCGGTGCTCCTGGCACCAGAGGCCTCCTCCTGGCAGTAGTAGAGGCTGAAGAGATTGCTGCTGCTGCTGCTGCTGCTACTGCTGTGACATTGGCCCGACCGACCACCATCGGCCGAGTCCGCTCAGCTCAGCGGCTCGCCTTCACAGTTCACGTTTCACACACTCGCACCGTTTTGCGTCCGTTTGTCGCGGCTAGCGCTTGCGGCTGCCACGCACTGCCGCTGCTGCTGCTGTAAGGCCGTTTTGGGGAGCACGGAATCCAATGAAGCAATTAGCCGACGGACACACTTTCGTCCCCTCGTGTCGACCGGAACCGGCACCACCGAGGTTCTGGAGGTTGATTGTTGAAGTTCGCTCGAGCACGGCGATCGGTCGTCGCGCGTGTGTCACCGACGGTGGTTTGGCGTCGTCGTCGTCTAGACTTTCTTGGGTGTTCTTCACTACGTCACTTCCAGAAGTTCTTGGCCCGTTCCTGGCTGGCTCGCTGGTTGGCTGGCTGGCTGGCTGAATCTTCACACACTTCACTTCTTGCGCGTGCCGCAATCTCAGCAACTTCCTGCTGCCGGTGGGGCGCTTGTCACTCTGTGTCACCGCCGTTCACTCATCTTCCGCGCAGATCGTACATTTTCCTCCCCAAACACACACACAACACGGTGAAAATCAGCTATAGAGTGATACACAGATATGGGGTGGGGGACAGAGAGGGAGAGTTAAAAAAAAGGAAACGGCGTTGAATATCGGGTCGCAGAGAGTCCGCGGGTCACGGGTGGATTCTATTTTCGAGGTTCGCGGTACGCGACACGATGCGCGAAGCGCTGGCCGCGAGTGTCGTGCGTGACGCTTAAAATAAACACCGCGGGACCTCTCGCGCTCTGTCGCGAGGCGAGACGCAGAATCCGGCCCCGTGTCGGCGCCCAATGGAATTCTGCGCCGCGGCCCTGAACTCGCGGCGACACCAGACGCCGCCACCGGCGCGACGGACTGGGTTACTGCGCATTGGAGGGCCCTAACTCGCGTACTTTGCGTACCAAAAAGGCGACAAGCGACAAGAGACTCTAATAAAAAAAAAATGCCCCTTCCGAAATCCCACTCCCAAATCTCACCCCGAACGGAGAGCAACAGACGGAAACGGATGCAGTGCATGCACGGTTGCGCCCGTTAGAAGAAAACAAAAACGGCCACCAAAATAAATAACTAAAAAATGGAAGGCGGAAGACGGGGCTCGGCCGGTGGACGTGGACTGTTGGATGCAGAAGAAAGGCATAAAACACTGTGACCACCACACGGCCGTGTCGAGCCATAAACAACCGCGAAAAAAGGACATATAAACGACTTCGACTGTACGTGTGTGTCGGTGGGCGCCTGTTGAGCTCCACGCCAGCTTGCCGGAGTTTTGCCACGATGCTCCTCCACGATCCCACGAGCCAGTGAGGGGGAGGCGTGTTTTTAGCTTCTTCTAGCCCTTGAATTCCCTCAAATGTGGTCTGTGGCTACAGCACCCTGACAAGACCATGATGGTGTCCTGAAGTGTCTAGACAAAAGACCTGAATCCTGTAGTTCCAGGTTGGACTGGGTGGGCGACACCGATCTGGACCATTTCTACAACTTCCTTCAAATGTTATGTGGCTCCAGCTCCCTTGCCCTGGACCATGATGGGAACTGAAGTGTCCCGACGGTAGATCTGAATCCTGAGTCACTGATCTGGACCTTTTCTCTAAGTTCCCTCAAATATGGATCTCTGGTTCCAGCTGCCTGGCCCTGGACCATGATAGGACCTAAAGTGTTCTGACGATAGACCTGAATCCTGACCTTTTCTCCAAGTCCTTCAAATGTGGATCTGTGGCTTCACCTCCCTGGCCCTGGACCATGATAGGACCTGAAGTGTCCTGACGATAGACCTGAATCCTGAGTCACCGATCTGGACCTTTTCTGTAACTTCCCTCAAGTGGATTCGCTGGCCCTAGCATAGATCTGATAGACCTGAAGTGTCCTGATGATAGACCTGAATCCTGGGTCACCAATCTGCAACTTTTCTCCAACTTTCCTCAAATGTGGATCTTTGGCTCCAGCTCCCTGGCCCTGGACCATGATAGGACCTGAAGTGTCCTCACGATAGACCAGAATCCTGAGTCACACCGATCTAGACTTTTTCTCCAAGTTCCCCCAAATGTGGATCTGTGGCTCCAACTCCCTGGCCGTGGACCATGATAGGACCTGAAGTGTCCTGACGATAGACCCGAATCCTGAGGCTGAACCTGAGTCTGAGTCTGGATCTGGACTATTTCTTCAAGTTCCCTCAAATGTGGAGCAGTGGATCCGCTGGCCCTAGCATAGACCTGATAGACCTGAAGTGTCCTGATGAAGACCTGATTCGGTTGGGCTGGCGGCTGGCTGGTAGCAAAGGGCCACCGCGACACACACACACACACATACACTAGCAGAGCAACAGGGGCAACAGGGTCTGCGGACCGGCCGACTTCCGGCGGCCGACTCGAACCGTCGTGGATCTCGGGACCTCAGGGTGTTCGCGAAAAGTGACAACGGCACTCTGCACTCTGCCAAACCACAAACGGCCACACACACACACACGCGACGACGACAGCGCCGCCGATGTTGAGCTCGGTTGATCGGTAGTGGATGGTAGTGGTGGACTGGTGGTCATCATGCCGCCCGTGCGTTCTGCCGGGTCCTGCCGCGTCCTTTGTTCCCGGACACCGCGTGGTCCCGGCGCCGGGGAAAACGCGGCCAAACACACGCGTGTCCCTGGTGCGTGCGTGACAATGCAGAGAAAGCAAATCACAGACACACACACACACACACACATACACACATGTGGACACTGTCGCGAAGCGAAAAACAAAGAAACAACCGGCGGCGGCGGTGCCGAAGGAACAAATCTCGAAGCAGAGCGCTTCCCCCGAAAGCACTTTGCGCAGCGAACGTCGAAGTCAAGTGTCACTCTGCACTCTCCGCACACACGTATTGTTTCTCATAGCGTGTGTGTGTGTGTGCACAGGTGTGTGTCACCTGGGTTTTTTTTTTCACCACTTGTGCGCTGGGGACACTCGCGCTGGCTTCGGGTGGCTTCGTCCTTTGGCCCCTTTGGGACGCCAAGCGCGGACACGCGGTCGGGCGGGCACGCACTCATGAACGGAAACATTATAGCAACATCGACACACATACAGACCCACCCACACACACAGAGAAAGAGATCGGTACACTTACGCCACACTTGTAGTGACACCGACGCCCGAACGGCGGCAGCATTTGTGGGCAACACGAACGGCAAACAAATCAGTCGTGCATCGGGGGCGGCGGTGGGTGGCACGGGTTGTGCGTGACACCCCACAACACAGACTCCGGTGCGGGGCGGTGATTTTTTGTTTTATCGGATTTATGCTTTGTTTGTTTGGTCGCCGTGAATTTTCCTTCCAAACGTTTCGCAGCTCACTGCGGCACACACGCGGTTGCCAATATTGGTTGCCTTCGGACGGTTCGGACGCACTGCTGTCACTGGTTCTGGTTCACACACCGCAGAGTGCCCGAGACACACACACGGCACGGCACGGCACACACACTCTCGCTTCGGCGGCAGTCCTGTGCTAACTGAGTTTATGATCCAGATTTTTCAATGCGACAACCCATTCGGCCCCATTCACTCGCGCGCGGCCCGCGGTGCGTACGCACAGACGCGAGAGAGACGGCCCGAGAGAGAGAGAGGGTGCGAGCGAGAGAGAGACAGAGAGCGAGCGCTCGGGTTCCGGTCCCGAGCGCGCGCGTCGTCGTTGCGCGTCGCGTTCGCGTGCCCGAAGCGCCGAAGTCCCGACACGAACGCGACCCGAACCGCGGCCATGCGCGTGCCCGACGAGCGATGGCCTTCCCTTCCCCGCCACGACCACCCCGTTGCCAGCACCTTTCTCCTGCGCACGCTGACGGTGTCACGACCGCGCGCGCTCGAAGGATCCTTGCGTGCGTGCGACAGTCGGCCGTGCGCGATGTTGCGTCGCACGCCAATGTCACAACATCAATCAACGAGGGCTGATCAAAAACTTTCGCGACCTTTGAATTTTCTCGGGCTATTTTTCCTCGATTTTTTTTTTACGTTAGGTTGCTACACATGTCAGTGAATTATGGTGGTGAAAAGTTCGGTCATTTGACGTAATCAGTCAATTTTTGACAGCTGTTTTACTTGGACAAGATTTGGCTCGGCTTCGATGCCGTCTTTATCTGCTAAAGCGTAATCGTAGCGTCGTTCTTTTATCCCCCTCTTCAGTTTCCGGAATAACAAAAAAGTCATAGGGGGCCAGATCTCAAGAATACGGTGGCTTTGGCATCATTAGTTTGTTGTTTTGCCCAAAAATTTGCACAGAAACCACGATACAGGAGAGTGGGTTTCCCACAAATCCGGGCATTTGTGGCCGATTGCTTCGTGCAAATTGCGCATAACTTGCAGGAAATATTCTTTATTGACCGTTCTATGCTTTGGCAACAGCTCATGACACATGGCGACCCTGCAATCGAAGAAAACTGTAAGCAAAACTGTTGAGAAAACTGTAAGCAAGACATGACACATGGCGACCCTGCAATCGAAGAAAACTGTAAGCAAAACTGTTGACATTGGACCAAACATGGCTTTTCGACGTTCACATCTTCTCGGCCCTCTGAGAACATTTTGAACCATCGACAAGCACTGTTTTGGGTCATAATAGCTTCACCATAAGAAACAGTCAACATTTCGATTGCGTCCGCACTTCTAATTTCTTTTTTCACTAAAAATTTGATACAAATTCTTTGAAATCAATTTTTGGGAAGAGGCAAAAATCGCCAATGAGCCAAATCTTGTCCAAGCAAAACAGCTGTCAAAAATTGACTGATTACTCATAATGGCCGATCTTTTCACCATAAGTCACTGACATGTGTAGCAATCTAACGCTTAAAAAAAACGAAAATCGGATATACGTAGCCCGAGAAAATTCAAATGTCGCAAATTTTTTTGATCAGACCACGCATATTCGGGGGCCTCGGGCCTCCGCGCGTTTCGTTTTATGCGGCACGCGCGTCCAGCATACCATTACGTGTGTGTGCGTGTGTGTGTGTGTGTGCGTGTGTTTCGTTGTTTCTTTTCCCAATATTTTTTTCTTTCCTTCGCTTTTCTTCTGCGTTCGCGAGCGGATGATTTTTGGTGCTGGTGCGTGCGTTGCATCCGCTCGCTGACTCCCCGCGTTAGCGGGTTAGAGTATAGCTGGACGGGGCTTGACGTGAGGGGGGGTGTCTCGTTGTTGTGAGTCACCAACTCCAACGGTTGTTGTTGCTGTTGTTGCTTTTTAATTTCCTATCACCATCGTCCATGGGGCGGTACGATAAAGGCAACAACCTTTCACACAATGGACAAATAATGCCACACGGTGTTGTTGCGACTGCGACTGCGATTTGTTTGCTGCGTGTCGTTGCAGGTTGTTGTTTTTCTGTCCACAAGTTTTGCGTAAAATTGTCTGGATTTTACCCACCATCGGGACGGTACGGTGGTCTGGTTCTGGGTTCCACACACCACGCTTGCGACGTTCGTTGCGATACATCCAAAACACAGTTGCAGTTGCTATGCGTAAGTATAGTCAACCGACCGAATCCGACCGGACCCCTTCGGTACTGCATCCTGGAAGCGATGGTACTAGTGTGTTCGATAAGTTCGTATGGTCGGTGTAAAAGGCGGCTGCTATGAGTCTAAACTTTTTATGAACGAACTTATGAACGTATGTGAAGTTTCATGAAGTATCTTTGAGCGATCGAATGATTATTTTTGGAAGGTTTAAAGCAAAGGAAATTTTTGAACGAATGTTGAAAGTCTATAATGACTCTTCGCCTCCAATTACAAAATTAAAAGGCAGATTTCTGAGTTTAAACGTGGTCGTACAAGCCTTCAAGACGATCCATGACAACCTTAGAAAAATTGGAAAAACCTGAAACCATAGAAAAATTACAGGATTTCGTATTGGAAAATCGTCGAATCACTGAAAGAGATTTAGTATAAGTATTGGGTTGCAGAAAGCTGTTTGCAAAATGGGTGCCGCGTTCGCTAAAAATGGAACAAAAACGCATTCGAATGCAGCTTTTTCGGCAACATCTTGAGCTTTTTCGAAAGGATAAAATGGATTTTGTGCATTGAATTATCACTGTGGATGAGACTTGGGTCTATCACTATGATCATGAATCACAACAAGAGGCTAAAGTGTTGTGTGAACCTGGTTCTTCGGGTCCGAAACGAGTTCGTGTCCGGAAATCGCCCGAAAAGTTGTTAGCATCATTTTTTTGGGATACGAACGGAATTTTGTTAGCGGATTACTTGCAAATTGGTAAAACAATAAATTTAGATTGTTGTTGTAACATTTTAGACCAACTGAAAGAGAAAATTCGTGAAGAAAGAAACGGTTTGCCGAAGAAAAACATCCTCTTTCATCAGGGTAATTTTTGGCCCCTGTCGACTTCCATCTGTTTGCAGACCCAAATAAATCATGCATAGAAAGCGTTTTTCATCAAATGATGATGTCATAACAGCTGCCGAAGCGTATTTTGAAGCCAGTTTCTCACTTCAGGGATGGAATTTATAAACTGGAGTCTCCTTGGAACAAGTGAATTGATGTTCGGGAAGGTAAAAATGTATTTTTCTTGTCGAGGCTACGAACTTATTGAACAGCTTAACATAGGGTGATTTATCAAGTCTGTTGGCATGGATTGACGTTTTAAAACGTCAAACTTTGTTCTGAAAATTGTAGCCATTTAACCTTAACGTGGCCAACGCTATACGCTTGCAGAATGCTGGGAAACATGGAAAACCCGATTTCCAAAAGGGGGGTGAGTCTTCGTACTCAAACTGTCGCTCATTTCCCCGTGCGGTGCCTATTAAGCAGAATTGTCGTATTAGGGAGTTCCGGAAAACCGTCACACGTCGCGAGCAAGAAAAGCCAATGCACACCCACAACCCGAATGGGTCTTCCCAATGGGTCTTCGATGTTCGAAGAAGGCATGGACGCGTCGATGGCATCGACGCTACCGAGAAATGTTGGCTCTGGTTCTTGGATGTTGGTTCTTCGGCGAAAGCTGCAAAGCTGAAAACTTGGACGATATTTGGATGGCGCTACGCTGCCATACAGCTGACCTTAACACTAGATGGACCCAAGGCCAGCGCGCCGGTTTGGGGATGATCTAGCTGCTCTAGTCATCCGGGACCATCTACTTTAAGTCCGGCCCAGATCCTGGTCCAGACCAAATGGTCCAAATGGTGGTCCAAACCACAGCCGTCAGCAGCCCTACCAACACCACCCACCATACGGCCACCATACGTGGCTGTGTCCCGATGGTGCGCCGTGCGTTCGTCGCAGAATGTTTACGCCGTTACGGAGCACCACGACGGAGGTCAAAGATCACCGACGGGGGGACCAACACATTCGGTTCGTTCGCTGACGATCATTCGCCTGCACGCCCTGCAGTCCCGAGTGTGTCTTTGTGGGTCAAGGAACTGTGAAATCCGGAGACGCCAGCAAACCGTCAGGAAAAGGAAAACCAAATCCCAACGACTTACTCTGATGTTACCGGGACGAAGACGAAAGACAGACGTCGCGGCATAGGCTGGCACTGCGTTGGGTTGAGCAATAAAAAATTCATTCCATCCCAAACACACGACAAATGCGCCCCTGGTCCCATTTACACATTTGTCAGCGGCGGCGATCCTGACTCGTTCCCCGTTCCCGCGGCCGAGCCGACTTTGTCGAAATGTGGTGATCCTTTTACATATCACTCACCGCCCCGGGGGCACACACATGCGGCGATGCATCCACGACGACCTCCGAAACACATGCCTGCCTGCAGCCGCCAGCAGCTCTCTCCCAGCCGAGCCAGAAAAACGGAAAAATCCACCCGCGGATAGCCGCGCGCTGGGAAACCCGATGCCGATAAAGCGGAATGTAAAACTTCGAGCAGCTCGGGTGCATGCGCTCGGGGTCTCTGGGCCCCGAAAATCCAGCAACGGAATCCTCATCCTCATTGCCTCCGTTGGTGTCCTGTTTTGTTCGATGTTTGCCTTTTTTCCCCGGTTTTCCCCGCTTTGGAGTCGCCCTGAGCCTGCGTCGGGCGCGCGAGTGAAGCGTATTATAAATTTGTTTGTGTTCCCACCGACCAACACCGACGTGGATGTGGATCGTCTTCGGTGTTGTACAAGCACATAGCACACAGACACGCACACACACACAGAGTGTGTCGTTTGAAAGGTACCGACACCTCGCGGCTGAGCGTCATCCGGGAAAGCGCCCGCGTGCGTTAGCCAAAGATTAACAATTTATGCTTTTGTTTCCGCCGTTTTTTTGTTGCCTCAGCTTCACCGTTGCTGGACTAGAGAGTCCGGTCGGCGGTTGACCCGTGCAGCCAGTCCCGGAGAACTGGACCTAAGCCCAATCGAAATGGTACCAATGTCCTGGCCCTCAACCGATGGAACCTTGGCGTTCCATGTTTTTGATGCTGACCATGTTGACGGATCGGAACACATCGGATCAATTACTTCAACCTGTACATATATAGTGTAAAATGAACTACGTTACAGTTAAAACGTCAAACTTCATTCGCTGGAAATAGTAAAAAATTAGTAACAAAGTTTGACATTTACGACGCTAGACGCTTACAGAAAAACTTGGAAACTATTAAAAAATAGCTGCCTCCTACCAAGATATCGAACTCAGCGATACTCAATATCGGTTTGGTGACTAAAACGTTTTTTAATGGTTGATTCCTGCTGACTCTAGGAAGCGTTCCCTGGCAACTCTACTACTTTACATGCCTTTAGTGAACGATATCTCGTGAAGTATCGATCGTACAGTTTCAAGTTTAGGCTAGTTTTAAAGCTGATACTTTACACTTATAAAGATGCTTTCACTGTTTATTGTTTGTTGCATTCGTTTGTGAGTTATAGGGTGTAAACAACGGAAGTCACCAAAGAGTCACCAAAGAGGGCACATTTTACAGTTTTTCATTGGAAAAGGCGAAAATTCAAGCTAGGCCGCTCAAATTTTGCATGGTGTTTATGGTGCCGATACTCTAACAGGCTAGCTACGTCAAATTTTGTTTTCGTAGACCCGTTTTGGTTACTTTTGATGTTAAAGCATAGGCAGACCCGCCGTCGAAAATGTCGATAAAATCATAGAAATAATCAAAGTTGATCGGCATGTCAGTAATCAGAGCATCGGTAAGGAGCTACAGATTAACCATCAGACAGTTTTAAGCCATTTGCGCAAAGCTAGATTTAGAAAGTAGCTCGATGTTTGGGTGCCACATCAATTGACACCGAAAAATATGATGGCTCGAATTTCCATCCGCGAAGATTTGGCTAAACGGAAAGAAAACGACCCATATCTTCAACGGATGCGTACTGGGGATGAGAAATGGGTTACCTACAACAATACTGTGCGAATACGATCGTGGTCTAAGCGTGGTAACGCAGCTTAACCGGTGGTCAAACCATGATTTTCGGCCAGGAAGGTTCTCCGGGGTATATGGTGCGACTTGAAAGGAATAGTTTATTATGAGTTGCTTCCGTGTGGTCACACACTAAATTCAGATCTCTACTGTCAATTATTGCACCGTTCGAAACTGGCAATTGACCAGAAACGACCAGAATCGGCCAACGGAAGAGATGTTGTGTTCTATCAGGACAACGAAATGTCACACGTCACGTCTTTAGTGAATCGCCAGAAAGTCCGGGAGCTTGGTTGGGATGTGTTAATGCATCCACTGTATAGTCCGGACCAAGCGATTGACACCTTTTTCGTGCATTATAAAATTTCCTGAATGATGAAAAATCAAGATCAAAAAAGGATTGTGAGAAAAGGCATTGGTCGCGTTTTTCGGCAACACCGACTAAGACTTCTAAGAGAGAGAATAAATAATGGATTTCGTTTTCCCCAACCTAATATTTACGAAAAGTTGAGCTACCCCCAGGAAACACCCCCTCTGATGTGGATCAAGAAAGCTTCGGCCACGGCGGCGGCCACTGGAGTCGTTGCCTCGTGAGGACCAGAACTGGGCCACTGGGTTTTGGCCCAAGTTGGCTGTCGGCGTTGGTGCTCGGCGATCGCGCTCTCGAGTGCCGGAAGACTCGCTCCTGGCGACAGTCCCGCCCTCCGCCCGTTACATGGGAATGGGAATCGATCGATTCGGTACCTCTGCGGCAGTTTGGTGGCGGCTGATAAGTTGCAGTTGTCTCCGGTGTGTCCCCGGACCCCCGGACCAAACAAATCGAAACATTTGTAGCCTGCGCCCGCGTGCGTGTGTGCGTGCGCAACTATCGGGAAGATGAAATGGCCCCCGGGAGTCAATATGTGTCGCTGTGTCAGCTGTGGCCCGTCCGTGATTTTGTTTTATTTTTATCGCCCTATACGTCCTACGACGCCCCACCGACGCGGGCGCGGAACAGCTGTTCCGCCTTCGCGGGACGCGGGACACTGGCCCCTTTACGAGCGCGCCGGAACTATCTTCATAACGGTGCCCATTATAGCGCCCGTCCGCCCGCCCGCCCGCACATACACCGGGGTCTTTTGGCGTAATGGCGCTAGTTGCCTTCCCCGGTTATGGTACGAAGGTCATATAAATAAATATGTGCATGTTCCACACGCACACACACACATACACCCTCCAGCGGACCCTAACCCTAATTGAGTTTTGTTTTAAGCCGGGCGGGTGTGCGAGTGATTTGTGTAAAATGATCTTGTTTCGAGAGCGGGGAATCTCGCCCAGCTGTCTCGGCCCCACGCCTCCGTCTGGTCTCTCCTCCTCCTCCAAGAAGGGCCGCGGTCTGGATGGTCGTGGTCCATCGCCACCATATGGCATCGCCGGCCACAGAATCCTCGTCTGGCGCCGTATGACCTTGCATCTCTCTCGGCTTCGTGGTGCCTGCCGTGCCCGATACTATCCTTACCCAAAATTGCCACTATTTGACACCGATGTAGTCTGTCTCAAACTAGACTCACGGATTCTACCCAGTTGGAGTCCCCGTCGAACCGTGATCTTCGCCCAACTTGAGTTCCAAGTGTCAAATGAGGACCCCGAACCATATCTAGGGCTCCAACATCTGGAACTTTGCGGCGGGAGAACCACGATCCGTATATATCCGTTGGCACCTGGTGCCAGGGTCCTTTTCCTGGGTGCAATATCTGGAGTCGGCGTCTATAGGAGTCGGCGTCTATAGGAGTCGGCCCAAACTCGACGGATCTACGGAACTCCCAAAGTACAGTCACCGCAATCCGCAACAGTATCGCAAAAACGCATCGCAAGTCGCTTACCGCCTGCCGGTACCTCCCCCCCTCCCACCGGGCCAACCCTTTGGTGCAGCACCCCCCCGCCGGCGAGCCGACGAGCGCTCTTGAGCACGAGTTGTGAGTGTTTCGCCAAGAATGCGATCGATGAGGGAGGAGCGTGAAGATGTTTCGGCGGCATCGGCGTCGGCGGCGGCGGCGGCATCGTGTGTACGTGCTAAATTCCCAACCAACGGTTAAGTGTCCTTCCGCGCCCTCGTGTACTACTACCGCGGGAGGTTGTAAGATGTATTGATAATGGAGTGTACAAGACCAAGAGAACCGCCGAAGCTACACCGAACGTCCCGTGCCGAAAATCGGTGGCAGAAAGGCAGAGAGAAGGAAAGGATACGCTTATTGGCTGCTTACCTCTCAAGGTAAGCGTGCCGAACAAAGCAAGGAAAGCATGCAAAAAGAGAGAGACAGAGAGAGAGGGATACCATACGTTGGAAGTGGCAACGCGCGCGGACCTGGAGGTGTGTTGAGCGTTGCTTTGTGGATTCATTAAAAAACGCTGCTCGCTGCTTGACGGCCTCTCCCCCCCACCCGCCTATTGTATCCGACCCGGAGCCTCTAGGAGCCTCCTCTGGGCTCCTCTCCGAGTGAACCACTTAATTGTTGACGTAAGCAAAAAATGACTCTGTGGGATGGCAAGGAACCCAGCTCGGCACCGTGACAGGACCGGCCCGTCCCGGCCCCGTCTTAATACTTGTCGTCTTGTGTCGCCCCCCCATCCCCCCGTTGTACACAGGTCCGTGACGATTCGTGATTCTTCGCGGACGACGAAGCACAAAAAGCTCGCCACCCGCTTGTTACAAGACAGCGGAGCGACACTCCCGGCACGGCACGTGGATTCGTTAAATAACAATTAACCGACAGAAGCCGCTCCGTTCTGCTCCGTGGCTGCCTATATAGACTTTGATATTGATAGCCACGCAGGCTCGTGTGTCCGTGTCCGATGGCGAAGGGTGCCGTGCCGTGAACTGATATTGAACGAATCTGGAATCTGCGGACGCGGGTCGCCCAGAATCCACCTCCGCGTCCTTCTTCAGCGTCTTCAGCGACTTTTAGCTTACTCCACCCTTAATCGCTGGCTGGCTGGCTACCTGAAAGCGGGACCGGGACGTTCCAGACGCAGTGTCAGCAATAAATCCGAGCCGTTCGAGCTCGCTAATAGCGCCAATGAGGCACGTCCGAGTCGAGCGCCGGGCGAGGCGCGCCGACGCCCGTCTCCGACTTCGAGATTTCGCTCAAGTGAACGCGGCTTCAAAGAGGCCACCTCTCGATGAAGGGGGGGGAGTTTATGAACGAACGGACCCTGATGCCTGATTCTTCGGATTCCTCCGTTCGGACCAGGCGCGCGTATTGATGATTTCAAACAACTCATGGCTGGATGAGGATTATTAATCGCCAATCGCCAACAACCGAGCCGAGTTCGCAACGAGCCGAATGTTGGGCTACTTGTTTGGTTAGCGAGCTTTTTGGGACATTCTGCACTCCAGTCCTGGTGCAAACCAGAAGACCTGCCGCTGCAGCTTAATGATCAAGTCTCAGTCGGGGGCAATCAAGTCTCAGCTCGGCTGGCTCGTCGGTTCGCTTTTTAGACGTAGAGTTCCTGCAGCCATCCAGCCAACTAAGTTGCGGTTCGTGAAGGCAGGTTGCCTATGTCGATAAGTGCATCCACAAGTAGGTCGGCTTGCCTGGACCAGTATTGACAACTGCCCCGCTAGCAAGGCCCGCTGCCCCGACTAAACCGAGAATGACACGTGGGCTTACACAATTACATCGATTGACGACTGACGTCCCCAAAAACCCCCCGTCCCGTGCAGCGCCCAGCATTTGTCCGGCAAAAATGGCCTTTGCCCAATTTCTTGAACGTAAAGACCCACGTCTCGTGACGCGTGATTGTCTCACCAAAAGATGGTTGACCAGCGACACGATTCTTGATTCGGCTTGATTGGCACATTTGCGGTTGTGACAGAAGAGTGACGATCCAGTGTCCTGGACCCTGGATCCTGCTTTTTGACACCTTCGCCCGCACGGGAGTAAGCAAATTATTACGGCGAATCATTCGCGGCTCCTTATAATAACCGGTGCGGACGGATGAAGCGACACGTTATTTATCAAAAGGCTCGGGCATTGCAGGTCGCAGTGCGGCCGGGTGGCAGCAGCAGCCGGAGCAGTTGGAGAGGTCGCAAATGGCACATTAATGCATCATAAATACCATCATATTTGCAGATAAATTAGCATAATGAATCTTCAGCCTTCACAGCAGCAGCAGCAGCAGCAGCAGGCGCAGGGTGTGTAAGGCGCTGCGAATAGAGGCGACTGCCGTTCCGGTTCCGGTGGGCCAAGAAACCATGTGGGAGAACCCTCCGGGAGCCGGTACCTATATGCCACATGGTGGTGCTGTAAACGCCGCCCAAAGGGTTCCCAAAAGGATCTCGGGCGTGAAAAGGTGTAAAAACACACACACACACACGCGCGCGCAGAGCGAGGCTGACGAGGAACACATCTAATGCTAATTAGCCTTAATGTGACTTCAAATGCCCGTTGCCCCATGAATTTCAGGCGCTTTCAGGACGCACGCACCGGGCGCGCGAAAGGCGGATAAACCATTACACCACACACACACACACACACACACACCCACAGGCTCTCTGGTCCGGAAGCGAATTCAAATGAACAACGCCCGGCACGACCCTGTGGTTACGACCAACGCGCGCCACGGGTCACGAGGGGACCCCATTGACAAGAGAGATCATCCCCGCGAAGGGGCCAGAAACGGCGAGGTCCTGCGAGGTTTACTCATTTGCAGCCCCCGCCCGGAAAAACGGCCCACCACAAAGGTGTTTTTGATGGTGGCTGAGACTGGCTGGCTGGCCCTCAATTAATGGCCCGGTTCCCCAGGTCCGGCGGGGAGAGGCGGCGTGGTCGTCGTCGACGTCTTTTGGCGTTCGAAGAATAGCCTGGCGGACCTTTCCCTGGGACATACCTGGGACATCTATTAAAGACAGCACGTACTCTACTCGCAAGAAGGAGGTTTTGAGCCTCCTGTCGACACGGGGAGGACTGCGCGCGTGAATAATGGGGTACGCCTGACACGGGCCTGCTGTTTTCGGGTACTACCGTCATCACCGAGGCCGCGTATCAATTAATAATTGCAAATGCGGTCTGCAAATGCTCCTGCTGCTGCTGCTGCTGTCACCAGAGAGAGAGAGAGAGAGAGAGCACCCTAAACGGAGATTAGGGGAAAGGTAATTGGCAAAAATGGGCCCGGACCGTTTTATCGCGGGTCGCTGAGGTCCGCCGAGGACTCTTGAGGTCCGGACAGCAAAGCCTGAGCTATGAATGTCACCCCAAGCCCCAGACCTAGTAGTGTGATTCTTCAAACTTACCGACAGCTTCCCCGACTGGAGATCCAGGAAAACCCCAGGAGTCCCCTAGAACCTGGACCAAATCTCTCCGCGTCCAAATCATCAATTTCTTCACCGAAATGTCACCGATCCCGAGGTTGGGAGGAAAAGCGAAAACAACGTGAGACACGGCTGTCATAGCCGTGGCAGGATGAAGGATGGCAGACGTTCGGGATGGCGCACTCTCGCTGGAAACTTGAGACATCACCACAGATGCATGGCTTCTGAACTCTCCTCTCTCTCTCTCTCTCTCTCTCGCTGTCTCTGTCTCCGTATCTCGCGTCTCTTGATTTCTCTACACACGACGCTGGAAGGGGCTCCATCTTCGGAGCGCTTTGAGATGATTCGAAATCCAACCCTGCCGTCGGGTTCGGGTGAGTTAATGAATTTATTAGGTTTCACAGCTGGAATTTCTCCATGATTGACGACGACTCGGTTGACGCTCGGTGTGTGTTGTGTGGTTCGCCCTCGCTCACTCGCTCAGACGGGGCTCGATTAATAACCCGGCGACAGGCCGGGAAGAATTGCAAGAAAGACGCCCTAGAGAGAGAGAGAGAGCGCGCGATCTTCTAGTTCGATTGAAATCAATTTAATTTTAAAATCAATTTAAAAATATTCTAATTATCCGGCGAATTGCCACCGGAATTGTTTTCCGGTTTTCGTTCGAAGGAACCGTCCCCCCGAAATACAAACACCGTTGGGGCAGCAGTAGTAGAAACGCTGCGTCGTGTCGTGCTCGGCTACCCCCAAATACGTGGCCCCAAAAATAAGGTCCGCACTGGACCGGCCAGCAGCAGCAGTTGGCGACACTTCTGGCCAAAAGGCACCTGGATCGGGCGAATTTGGGCGAAACATAATTTCTCCAGACAGAGAACCCCCCCAGCGCAGGGGTGCGATATTTAATTCATCGATTTTACCCTCTGATGGCGCGGCATAACGAGGTGCCATGCCATCATGTGTGTGTGTGTGTGTGTGGTTGGACGGGGGGGGGGGGGGGGGGGGGGGGAAAGGTCCGATCCGGACTCGCAATCGAATTACGGGCTGCGCGCGCTCCCTCGCTCGCTCACTCTCGGTCTCGCTCTCGGCTAAACGTCCCCAAGAATTCGCTGTCAGATTAGAGAGGAGCCACCGAGACAGGGAGAGGGGAGGGGGCTGGGGGATGGGGCCGCCTAAATGCGATTAGAAATGCGGCCCGGAGCCGGCCATTTTTCAGGGGGCCCCCCCTGTTTTCGGGGACAGAAAGTATGCATTGGCCCTCCCGGTTCGCTTCAGGCTTTTATGAGCCCATTTTTGGTCATTTTCTTATTCGTATCTGTGTGTGTCGGGCGTCGGATTGGGGTTGTGCAATGTCTGCGGACATTGCAAAAGTGCGTCGAAAATCGGGTCTCGGCTCGGGGGCCTAGCTAACGGGGGTCGCCGAGCTGAACCGAGCCGAGAGAGAGTAGAGGTCGGGTTGAGCTTTATTAATTTGCATCGTTATGTGCAGGGTCCGGGGTCCCGGTGCAGCCCACAGGTCCCAACCCAACCCACCGGAGGATTGGTGCACCCGCGGTCCGGCATCGTAGGGACCTGTGTTAGGTTCTCGACGAGCTGGCCAATCGCAATTTTAGAGAGGTGCCACCAAATGGCTGCCAAACTTGTCCGGGCAGGGCTCCTGGCGAAGAAAAGTCTGGCGTGCAAAAGGTTCCAGGTTGATCCAGCTTGCTCGGACGGTATACTTAAGATGTTATTCATACTCCACCACCACCGGGAGCACCAGCACCGGCGAATACATTTGACACATGGGCTGAAAAGTACCAAGTCGAAGAAAGAAAACGATTCCTGTTTTCGTTCAGAATTGGCTTGATTTATCGAACGTCATCTTCATCAAGCGATTATTCAACGATCTATCAGCTGTCTCACAGTAGACCTCAATTTCAGCGATAACTTCCTTCATTGGAGTGAATTTTCGGAAACCGGTGAGCATTTCTTTTGACGTCTGCGAGGTCTGGTTTGAAGTATGTTTTGATGAAACAAAATTGTTTCTTTGTTTCTAGGCTGTTTATTAAAATCGGAGCCTCGATAAGAAAAATATATTTTTATGGTTTGAAATACACTTTATTATTCAGTATGGCCTTCCTGAACATCAATACACTTCCATGTTCCAAGAAGGTTCAAAATTCGCTTCCGCAGCTATTATGACGTCATCATTGGATGAAAAACGCGTTTCATTCCAACTCCACTCCGGATACTCCAACAATTCGAACTCGAATTCATGGGTTTTTTGCCATTTTCAAAATGCTCTTGTGACACGGTGCATTGCCCTGATGAAAGAGGATGTTTTTTCACTTTCACTAGATCTAGAGGGTTATAACAATAATCAAAATTCATTGTTTTACAACTAATCCGCGAACTAAATTCCATTCGCATTCAAAAAACTTATGCTAACACTGTTTTGGGTGATTTCTGGACACGAACTCGTTTCGGACCCGAAGAACCAGATTCCCACCACTTCTTAGCATCTTAATTTGATTCAGGACTATGGTGATAGACCGAAGTCTCATCCCTAGTGATGATGCAACGCACAAAATCCACTTTATCCCTTCAAAAATGCTCTAAACGTTGTCGAGAACGTTGCACTCGAATGCGTTTTTGTTCCATTTTTTGCACACAGCATTCTGAAACCCAATATTTCAGTCAAAACATTGGTTTTACTGCTCAATGAGATGGCTAGGCCTTGTGAATATATTGTGAATTTTTTTTTTATTTTGTATATTGTGTTTATTTTTGACGTTTCTGACGAGGATCGTATTAAAGGGACGACCACGTTTAAATTCAGAAACCCCCTTTTAATGTACTAATTGAAGGTGAAGAGTCCTTATACACTTTCAACATTCGTTCATAATTTTCCTTTGCTTTTAAAGCTTTCAAAAATAAAAACTCAATCACTGCATGACACTTGGAGTTTTCGATTGTAAAAAATACTATGACATGTCGATACTAAATGGCTTGTTCCTTCGTTTTTTCAACCTTCAAACGCTCCAATCGACACACTATATTCCCCGTTGATTCCCTTCACAAGATAGTCGATCAATATTGCAACAAAACTAGCGCCCTTTTGAGCGGTGGACTGGGCTCGGGACTCTTCAGCTCACACCAGGGCCACGCCACATTCACTTGGCCGCTGTCAAAAGTATCTCGTCGCGCAAGAAAAAAAAATCGTTATCAATACCGACCGCTTAATGCTGCTGGAGTGTTTGGTTTTGCTAATTCCGTTTCATTATCATTATCAGCATCAGCGGTAAGGCGCCCAGGAGCCGCCCAGCAGCCAGCTCCCAGGGGTTCCTTTTCGTCCTCGCGGTACGCGCTCTGCGGTGTTTCCGCCAGTGTGCCGAACCGTGGGGAAAGTGCTGCGTGTTGGGGAGGGGCGCGGAGACCATAGAGCCCGCGACCCGCGCGGCGATGATGCGGTCCGCATTGTCCTCTAAGCGGAAGTCAACATTACTCCGCTACAAACCTCTCTATTACCGGGAACAATTTTATGTGTTTTTTTTTCTTCCTCCTCCTCGCTCGCTTGCTTCTATTCGCTTCGTTCGCCGCTCCGCTCCGGAGGCCGATCCGATTCGTCTGATTCCGGTTACCCAGCTTCTTCTGGGAAGATTACTCTCTGTATGAGCTCCTTCTCGATGCGCGCGCGTCCCCCCCTCCCGAGACGTCCCGGGACGACGACGACGGAACGGTGTAGCGAACGTTAGGGAAACCCGGACGACGCCACCGCCCTCCAGTCGCCGCCGCCCCCGCCCCGCCGACGACGACGACAAAAGACATGAAAATGTAAATGCTCATTGCACGACAATTTCCGCTCTCGTACGTCTTCTTCCAGCATTCAAACTCGGATTCGGATCTGCTCTCCCTCTCATTCTTCCGGGGGTGGGGTGGAGGGCTGGTGGAGGGCGCGGAGGATGGAAACTGTTTCCTGGCATGAAAAGAAAACGGAACAGCAACCTTCAGTCGCTCTCTCTCTCTCTCTGTTGGGTCTGGAGAAAAATTTTAAAATTTGGGCCTCATTCCGCCCGTGAGCCGAAATTAATTCCACGACCTTGTGCCCGGGACGGGATGGGAATGGAAACACGAAGTGACACGGTCGCCAGAGAGCGGCACCGGGCCGGTGGGCGATGCGCCACGACGGTGGTCGGCGACGGGAGGGGTAAAAAGCTAATGACCTTTACGGTATAAATAAATCGTTCGTTTCGAACAGGGAACACCGTGAACTGCTGCTTCTGCCACTACGTCTGCCACTCTCTCTCTCTCTCT
>NC_069143.1:3524611-3594448 GCF_943734635.1 Anopheles cruzii
CCATCACGGCTGGTTCGCCATTTGCCACCCCCTTTCGCCGGAAAGGCGTTGGTGCCGTTTCGAAACTTGCTGCCATTCCATTCGCACGCTCGACCTGTCAACGACCCAGCCCGGCAACGTGTGTGTGTGTGTGTTTAGTTTTCCACGTCCCGCATTTTCCGGAACCCGAGGGGGACCCATTCGGCCAGCGCCGACGATGACTCACCGCCGTCAACCGCCAACGCCAGGCCGGTGGCCAGGATATTGTTGCAGTTGGGTTTTGTTTTCTTGTTTCGCGCTTCGGAAAAATAAATCTTTCACGCCTTCACCGTGGCGTTCCGTGGAAAAAGGCTAATTCGGTGCCGCAACCCGGACGGTGCCGATCGGTCGGATCGGTCGGATCGGTGTGTGCTATTTGCCATCTGGTAAACATTTGCCGATCGGTGCAACGAACAGAAGCACTGCTTGTGGTAACGCAGCACGGTCGAGCGGATCGTCGAAAGATCCGACATCGAACTCGCGGTTTGATCTTCGAGACGGGGCTTCTTCTTCTGCTTCCGGACGTTGCTTTTAGCGCAAGGGTTTTATTTATTATTATTTATTTACCACACTACCTGTGTGGTTCGGTGTGTGGCAAACGGAATCGGGAATTTATTTTTAAATCTAAAAAACGTTTCTTTTCTTTCTAAGTCTATGCCGTTTCCGTTTGAAATAGTCCCTATTACCTATGTCTACCTATGTTCGTTCCAAGAAACGGGTCAACAAATGCGGGGTCTTTGGAATGTGGCCTTCGACACATCTCCACTATCTCCACTATCGACTCTAAGTGATTTACACCAAAAGTCTCGTAGTACAGGGTGTCCAAAGTGACGTTGTTTTTTTCATTTGGTTATAAAAACAAAAACGACTTAATATTTTTCGATGCTTCAACCGATTTTGGTTTGGTGGATGGCGAAAAGAACCTTAGTTCAAGAACACACACAACTTTAGGAAATACGGGGATGAAAAATTTGCTTTAGTTAATCAAATATCAATCAAAAACATTCAATAAGATGTGTAAATGATTGGTTTTGGTGTATTTAAGGATGATCGATGCAAGAGAAAAATTTTGGTCAAACATATTTGGAACCATTCCGCCCAGACAGTGTGGCCAAACACCCAGGTTTTGTGATATTTGATACAGTTACTAATTTGGTTATTTTGATACAGATACTAATTCTTTAAATTGAGTGGGTTCTTGTCGCATACTCCAATGATCATGACTAACCACATGTTCTCAAAGGTTGGCTGGTCTGGACAAAGGTGTTAATATCCTACTACCTAGATATTATTATCCACGAGGTACGACATGACTGCTTCTGGCTTGTGGATTGCTGCACTAACCTGTGGTGTGGTGATAGCTTCACCAATAGGACTTGTTCGTTCTTGAATGATTTTTCTTTCGTCGAGTTTTAACCAGCTTTCGAGTCACCATGACCAGGAAAGGTCACCAAACTTGTAGGATTCATGTATAATGGGAGGTGAATCATACCAAACATTCATCACTTCAAAGCAACTTTTTCTCACAGTAAGCGAGGTTTCAAAGCATGCAGATAGTAAAATACGCTTCTTTTTTTTGTATTGGCCATGGCTGGGTGCGGAATTTTGTTGAAAACAAGACCAGATTTCTCTACATGACGCATGACGTGCACGGAAGGGAGTTGTAGACCTTCTTATTTTCGTTTTTGGTCAATATTTTAGGCGGATTGTAAATGGTTTGTTGTAAATGGAAATATTCAGTATACGTTTATCAACTCGTTTTGGTGTTAATTTTTAACGCCCAACAGCTTTGATGTGATGAACGCGACCTCTACTTTCATACAGCTTGATTATTTTTCCGATTGCTTGCTCGCTTTTGGCGAAAATTCGTGCAATATCCTAATTATTTTTATCACTTATACTCAAATTGCTAACTAACTAGCTGATCCCGGCGCGCGTTGCCACGCCTCATTTCATCGTCATTTCACGATTATCCGACGTTTCAAAGGACTTCCTGGTGACGTATCCGATCAGCTTTCCTTTGCATTTCCCGTTACTTCTACTTTTTAGACGATTGGGCTTCCCGGTGACGTATTTGTTCAGCTTCCCTTTCCTCCTCCCGTTACTCTGTTCCGAATGATAGGGCTTCCCGGTGATGTATCTGATTGGCTTTCCTTCCCGCTTCCCGTTGGATACATGGCAAAACTCGCACCAGCTACATTTGACTCAAATTGTTTGAACACTTTTCGAGTTTTGGTTAAAATTTACCAAAATTTGATTCTCGATTTCTTCGATCGGATTTTTCGATTTTCGATTTTTCTTCGGTTCGATTTCTCCCTGGAATTTGGTTCGATTTGTTCGATATCAACCCGAATTATGCTGAATTTTATGTTATGCGAGTCTCCTCTCCCGGGAAGTGTGAAATGTATTTTTTTTATTATATGATCCTAATTGAAATCTAGAAGGCTGAAGCAGTCCGTCGCTCTTTCTATCTCTCTCCTCTCCCTCTCTCTCTCTCTTTCTTTCTCTCTTTCTCTCCCCTTCTTTTCTCGCTTCCTTTCTTTCGCACCTTCTTCAAAAATAAACGCAAACTATGCAGTTCCCCCCAACATCACACTACTTCAAGAAGGGTGGTGATAGGTGGAAGAAGGAAGGAAAGGCTTTTAAGGGAAACCGATCGATTTACAGACCACCAAAACCTAAGAAACGATACCCATATTGCCCTAGGACGTATTTTAAGGATTGGGGTTGTATGGGGACCCCCCCTCCCCTCGTCCTGCAAGGACCAAATTTTGTCACATGGTTTCTCGGGTAACCATCACTTGTGGAGTAATTGATGTTTTTTACAGTTAGTTGTATGGGAGGGCAAAGAAAGAGGAGGGTGAGGGGTTTCTAACCACGATAACGACACTCCCCGGCCCCTAAAACCCCTGTATACCAAATTTCGAGTCAATCGGTCCAGTAGTTTCGGAGTTCACTTGAGACATACAGACACAACTTGATTTTTATATATATAGACTAGCTGATCCCGGCGCGCGTTGCTACGCCTCATTTCATCCTCATTTCTCGATTATCCGACGTTTCAAAGGACTTCCTGGTGACGTATCCGATCAGCTTCCCTTTGCATTTCCCGTTACTTCTACTTTTCAGACGATCAGACTTCCCGGTCACGTATATATTCAGTTTCCCTTTCCGTCTCCCGTTACTCTCTTCCAAATGGAAGGGTTTCCCGGTGATGTATCCGATTAGCTTTCCTTCCCGCTTCCCGTTGGATACATGGCAAAACTCGCACCACCTAAATTTGACTTAATTGTTTGAACACTTTTCGAATTTTGCTGAAATTTACATAAACTTTGTATGGGAGCCACCATTTGGAAAGTGGGTTTCAAATATTCACCGGAACATTTCCCCTTCCCAAAAACTTCCACCTGCAGAATTTGGTTCGATTTGTTCGAAAACAACCCGAATTATGCTGAATTTTATGTTACGTTTGCATGGGAGCCCCTCTCCCGGGAGGTGTGAAATGTACTTTTTCTACTATATGATCCTAATTGAAATCTTTCTCTCTCTCTCTCTTTCTCGCTCTTTCTCTCTATCTCTGTTACTCTCTCCATCTGTCTCCCTCTATCCCTCTCTCGCACTCTCTCTCTCTCTCTCTCTCTCCCTTTCCCTCTCCCTCTCTCTCTCTCACTCTCTCTTTCTCCCTCTCTCTCTCTCTCTCTCTCTCTGTTCCACTTTCTCTTTCAACCTCTCTCTCTCTCTCTCACTCTCTCTTTCTCCCTCTCTCTCTCTCTCTCTCTCTCTCTCCCCCTGTAGCTCTCTCTCTTTCTCACCTTCTTTCAAAATTAAACGCAAACTACGCAGTTCCCCCCAACATCACACTACTTCAAGATGGATGGAATGAGGGGTGGTGATAGGTGGAAGAAGGAAGGAAAAAGCTTTTAAGTGAAACCAATCGATTTAGAGACCATCAAAACCTAAGAAACGATACCCATATTGCCCTAGGACGTATTTTAAGGATTGGGGTTGTATGGGGACCCCCCCTTCCCCTCGTCCTGCAAGGACCAAATTTTGTCACATGGTTTCTCAGGTGACCAGCAACTATTGTGCAAGTTTTGATGAAATTCGATTCATAACTTGTGGAGTAATTGATGTTTTTAACAGTTAGTTGTATGGGAGGGCAAAGAAAGAGGAGGGTGAGGGGTTTCTAACCTTGACTATTGCACTCCCCGGCCCCAAAAACCCCTGTATACCAAATTTCGAGTCAATCGGTCCAGTAGTTTCGGAGTCTATAAGGGACATACAGACACAACTTGATTTTTATATATATAGATTTACGGTCTTCATCGGTTAACTTGCGATATTCAGGGGGCTCTGCCATATTACAAGCTCAGAAATAGTAAGATGTCTTGTGAACTCTTCATCGAGCGATTCTCAGCCCTAATTTTGCATTTTGAATATTTGAAAACTAGTTGCTTTATTACCGAGCAAAACGAAAGAAATTTGGGTGAAAAACTGAAAAGTGCAAGCTTCCAACTAAAACTAAACTTGTTTCCGCCGTGCTCAAATTGACCTATGACTACAAATGGTCGCACCAGTCGCACTGGATTACATCTAAATGTCATTTTAGTCTTAGAACCTCAATATTCAACGTCTCAAAAGAGCCACCCAAAACGAAGATGTACTCATATTTTCACATATTATTCTAATGTTCAGGAGCTATTGGTTCTTTTCGCCATCCACTGTATGTTCACCACGATTGGCTTGGCAGTAGCTTATTCGGTCGACCAATTTTTGAGTACATTTTCGATCATATCTGGTCCTCTTTCGGTAATAGCAACTTGAATTTGGGCCGTGAGGTCGTCCAAGTTCTCAGCTACAATTTACCGAAGAACCCAATCAGCCAAAATCCGCACCAAAAAGTCACTCGTTTTGGGTGACATCGGGCTTCACTTGCACGATGTGTCGGTTTTCCGAACCACATTACTGCTTATTAACATAGCCACCAAGTTGAAAGGTGTGCTTCAATAAAATGAGGGTTTCAAAATTTCATATTTTATTCATAAACTTCCGTTTTTTTCTTTATAACAAAATGAAAAAATAACTCTAGTTTGGACACCCTGTACATGGTGTCAGGAGAGTGTATGGTGGTCCGGGAATGATAGATCCGGACGAGTTTGCATCGAAATGATCACGAATCAATCCCAAACCAAGAATCAAGAACTTGCTGCAACTCCCCTGGGCAACCTGCTTCAGCAGTTTTTCAATAATCGGTCTAATAATAATCATCTATTCCAAAGTGATGTTTTCGATCTGAACGACAACGACCATCCTGGCGCAGGAGTTGTTGGACGCAGCCCCAATCCAGTGTCTGGAGTGTCCAGTGCAGACTCTACAACAACATTCTACAAATTCTACAAATCGCACACAGTTGGTGTAGACAGTTGACAGTTGACCCAACTACACCAGTATGTGCTACTTGCACTGAACCTTCAGCTAATGTGCATTGCTAGTAGTTCCGTAGTAGACCATTAAAGTCACAGTAATGCAGCCCGGCGGACACCGACTTGCCGTGCCACCCCGTGCGATTCGATTCACATTCCGGGCCCTAAGATTTCCGTCCGGTGACCCGACCCGGCGAGGGTTTTCGGTGTGCGCGCGTGCCGAATCCACCGAAGTGCCGAAGACGCCGGTACGGCTTCCTCGGCACACGTCCTCGGTGCCTTTTGATTCCGGGGCCAGCGACACTCCTATTCCCCGGCACGTCAACTTCCCTGGTACGTGGCGCGAAAGTGAAACCCCCGAACCCCCCGCCCCCCCTTCGCGCCGGCGAAGGTGTACCGCCGCCACCCCCAGAAAGACGAAACGGCGGCGAGTTGCGTGTGCGAACCCCCAAACGCGAACACGCGGGGCATTAGTTTTGCATAAGTTTTGTGCAAATTAATTTCGTGCATAATTCGAATCATTTTCTTCCGGGGGATTCCTCGGGGCTCCCCAGGGGGGGTCCGTTTTCTCGCCAGGGTTTCGGGTTCCGATGGTTCCGAAGAGCGACCCCGACCCCCATTTGGGCGCTTGGAGCGAATGCGAACGAATCCCATAAACAAAGTCAGTTGCCTTTGCTCCGGCTCCTTCGGCTTCGGCGAAATTGCGAAGCTAAACGACAAGCTGGACGACATTTGGACTGCGACTAGACGAGATGTCCGCGGGATTTGCGTGACGGTGACTTTCCGTCGGCAAAGTGCGGATCGCTGACTACCTGCCCGATAAAAAAGCCCCACGCGTCGCGGTCCGCATGTGGTCCGGGTCAATCAGCACACGATTCGGCACGGTGGCTCCGTGGCCCCGTGCGGTCCTTTCGCATGAAGTCGTCGCCACAGGACCCGCCCGGGGTTGGAAAATTATATACACATTATTACGCTTTTTACTGCCCCCACCCAGCCAAAGGTTTTCGGGTCCCGTCGTCGTCGTCGTCGACAGTTCTCGACAGTAGTTTGAAAAAGTCCTCCCACCGTGCGCTGCCCACGGTGCGTGGCATGGTCGCGTTTGTGCGCCTGAGAAGTACTTCCGCATTGCGGAGAGAGCGACTTCCCGGGGAGCCCCATGGGGGGGAGAGGAGTGGGGGTCGGGTGGGTTAGCTAGCCCGCTCGCATCCTTATCGTTTCGAGCAGGTTCGAGGGGCACCGACCCCAACCGGCCCCTCTAGTGTCGGCCAGCAGGACTTGAACCCGAATAAGAACTCGCTCGCACACACACACACACACGAGGTTGCCTCGATTCGTCACTGGTCACGGGGTGGAAGGAGTTCTGTCACCGTGCGAGCGCCAATTCCAGCCCTTGGTTAGTCACCGAAAAGTAAACGTCACCAAACAAGGAGCGAGACGAAAAACGGGCTTCAACCGGGCGAGAAGTGAGCAAGAAAAGGGTGCAAAACAAATAAACAAACCAACAAACAAACAAACAATGAAACAGAAGTAAAGCACAGCAGCAAAGGGATGAAGTCAAAGTGGAGGGGGGGGGAAAAAAACCAGCAAAGGAAAGACCGTAAAACCCAAATCGAAAAACAACAGTGCAGGAGAGATACCGAGGTGAAGGAAAAAGAAATTAGGTTTTAAGATAATTCCATCGAGGAGAAGAATCGAGGGAAATGGGAAATGGGCCCCGGGAAAAGAAAAACAACCAACACACACACACACACGCGCGCGCGCGCGGAGATCGACGAGCCCGGCTTCGACGAGGAGGAGGATAATGAAATAGTTTTGCGTTCCGGAGTTCGTCCGCCGGTCGCGATAGCGCTAGCGGTGCTGGCTGGCTGGCTGGCTGTGCACGCTGGTGTCCCCGACGCCAAAAGGTACACACCTCTCTTGCCCCACCACCACCCGCTCCGTGCAGGAGGGAAAAGGCTCTAGATTCGAGTGATAAAAGTTCAATTTAAATTGAACTACCGCAGCGCGCTCATCTCTCGCTATCTCGCTAAAGCTTTCTTCCGGTGGCAGGGTGGCAGGTGGTAGGCGGAACCGCACGAAGCTTCTCTGGTACGGCGCTGGTACGGAAAATTGAACGAAAATATTTTATTTCGAGCCAGCCTTTTTTTTTTTGTTTTTCTTTGGTCGGGCGCGCGCGGTTGCCTTTCTTTGTTTGCCTGTTTGTTTGCCTGTTGTGCGAGGTGAGGAAGCCGGAGCCCGCAGCCGGAGGAGGGGGGGGTGGGGCCCCCCCCACCACTATCACGGCGCATTTATCGGGTGCAACTACATTCGCGATCGCCGACCGACCGTCCAAAACCGTTTCCGGTGAAATAGTTGAAAATGTCCATCGGCCGTCGGCAGGATGCTCGCTGCTCCGATCGCTGCTCGATCCACCGGAGGAGGTGTGCGGGGTGGTACAGGTGGCACCGAATCATCGTCGCGGAATCACTGAAAGGAGACAGAACGCACGCGTTAAACAGCGACCGGACCGGTCCCTCTCGCTCTGTCTCTCTCTCTATCGGGTGGGTTTCCTTGTTTAGCACACTAATTAGTTGACACAGGGGGCCTGAAAAAGGGGGCCTGCGGGGGTGGCTGGCTGGTGCACGGGTTTACAAATTGCTAAGCCATATTTATGATCGGTTTGTTTTTAATTACACCCGGCCCGGTCGCAACGCCCGGCTGCTGTCACTTTGTTTGCCAATGAGCGTGCTTCATTAAATGACATGACGCCCGGTGACGGGTGTGCAAAGGGGTTGACGGGGTTGCACCGGCTGCAAGCAGGGGTCATGATCTTTACCTTTCGAGGCAGCAACCCGGGACACCCCCAGCCGGGACTGTTGGGACCGAGTGCGGAAATGGATTAACGTAAAGTGCTGTTATTTATATATTGACAGTTTGTTTACACCGGCTGATTGGTCACTCGGGCTGACAGCGGGGTTCCCCGTGTGTGTGGGTGCGCTTTATTTGGTTTCGTGGCCAATCTAATCGCACGGCCCCGGCATGAAGAATGCGCAAATTGCGGATATTCCCTCGTGGTCGGGTCGTAAAAAAAACACCACGACCCATTAATCAAAACAATTATTCATGAAGCGCGGCCCGCCAATGTCAGTGAGCCTCGGGAACGGGACCAGGACCTGCTGGTTGCTGTGCTCCGGCTGCTGTCCGGCTGGACTAATTGCAGACGAATTCAGACATTCAGGCAATGTTACTTCTTGGCAAATACTTGGAGCACTCGTCGCGCATCAGGACGATGGGCGCGCCCTTCAACAGCAACAACCCAACAAGTGTGCGTCAATCTGCGCGCGTCTGCGCATCGTGCGTGTGTGTGTGTGTTTTGACTACCGGAAGGGTCGCGTCGACGGAAAACCATCAAAAAAAAAAAAATTAAAAAAAAAAACGGTTTCTGGACCGAAGTACACGGCGGCCGAACGGCCGTTTGTCGCAATATCAACGCGACCACCCACCAACCCCACCCCCCCCCAATCGGTCATAAGTTTCACATTCGTAGGGGGAAGGGTGGTGGGGTGCGCGCCGGAACCTTAATGGGCTATAAAACCGACGCTTATGGCCGACGCCATCGATAGGCCTCTCTGGCCTGCCCATCTCTCAGCCTCCGCCTCTCGGAGTGCGGCCGAAAAACGGCTCCCAAGCCCAAGCCGTGGCTGGCAGGACGCTGGCGCTGAGAATCTGCTCCCTGGCTGCTGCTGCTGCTGGGATGGATGAAAATGCGGATAATGACGCCATTACCGGTAGCCGCATGACAAAGAAAGCCTGTGGTCCGCCGGCTCCGGGGCCAATTACTCCGAGTGTGCCGAATATGCGCGGGGCTGCTGCCGGGGGGTGGGCGGCCGAAAATATGACGATGGCCCTTTTGACCCCTAATTGGTGCCGGGGGCGCGCTCCAACGCGCCAACGCAACCAGCGTTGACGCAAGAAGTCTAGAGCTATACACTGGCACCGCTATTATAATTCACCTTAGTGGCGATCGGGGTGACTTACTTGAATTGGACGTGGTCCGCCCGCTGCCCTGCTGTCCATAATCCTCGTGTTGGTGTCTTTTATATATCCATTTAACTTCTTCTGCCGGACAGAAAATGGGGCAGCCGGCGGGAAGTGTTAGACGCGAGCTAAGAGGCTCGAGGCTGATTATTCGGCTTACTACTGCTGCTGCTGCTGCTGCTATTAGTTGTAAGCTTTAGAAAACATGAATGGACGAAGCCGAGTGAAGAAACGTTGCAACTGCTGGATTATTCAATAAGTTTTGAACTTCGATAAGAAAAACAAAATTTCATGGTTTAAAGTACAACAGAAAATACAACAATCTTTTCGGGCCTGGAAACAGATGGAAGTCGCTTGGGGGCAAAATCTGGATCCCTTCGGTGGATGCCCACCAACAATTCGCACGAATCTACCTACTCCTGTATTTCCTGTATTTTTGCTATGATTTCAGATGTTGCTACTGTTTTTGGACGTCCTTGACGTGGATCGTCTTCAAGGCTTGTACTAATTGAAGGCGAAGAGCCGTTCGTTGCTTTGAAAATTCGTGGAACAAAATATCAAAAGTAGTGACGTGCGCCCTTTTACGTGTTTAGCTGAGGACTTTTCAGCCCATGTGTGTTGCGCCGAGAACGAACTGGAGCTGCACAATGCAAAGTGTCAAGTAGCGCCACGGTTTCTAGCGAATCGTACCAAATCGGCGATGATTCTAGCGAACTTCGAACTAATTGCGTCAACCTACCAGCTAACTCCAGTTCGCACTTTCATTGGAAAACGACCGCAGCTTCCACACCTTTTTTTTTTTTTGGACTTGTGCAAAGTGTCCTCCGGTCCCGTTGTGAACCGTTCACCACTATTTTGAAACAATCTTTAATCAACGCCCCTAGGCCCCTTGGCTTAGACCCAAGTTGTTGATCGTTGATCGAGAAACGAAAACTGCTACTTCGAGACACGGAACGAGGTTCGGAACAGCGGAAGGCAACATCAATTAATCACCACCACCAGCAGCACCAGACCCCAGGAAAAAAAGGTAAGCCGCGTCCGGACCGGTGTTGGCGATCGTCTCGAGCATACCTATATCCACTTGCCCGCTGCGGACGCGCCCAAGCCCAAAAGTCACCCCAGGAAGACGAGGACCAAAAAAAAAGGCAAGACACAGCACTCGATCACGACCACGGTGGCTTCAGCAGCCGAGGCTTCCGTGCGGTATTTGGCCGTAGGCGCGAACGGCGCGCGACGGGCACGCGTGTCGCGAGTTCCGAACCCCAAGGCCCGACCCAGGAGACTGGTTTCTGGACTGGGCTTTCGACAGTCGGTGTCTGCGTGTGGTGCGAGGGGGCTTGATTTTTGCTCAACTTCAGTGGCGCGCGTGAGCTTAACGTCTACCCTTCCTAAGCTCAGCGCCGGTGGATAGAAAGAGAAAAAAATCCGCGGCGCTTCTCACACGCGCCCAACTAAGGACGCGAAGTCCGAGACGCGAGCTGGCGCCGGCGAGCTTTAATCGGGGTAAAGGTCGAGCTCAGTCGGCTGAAGGATGCGCTAGGAAGGTTGTCGCCCACGGACTGGGCGCTTCTTCTGGGTGATATCGTTCACACCGACGACGACGAGCCGACGAGGATTCACGGCGACATGGGCGATTTGTTTACATGGGCCGAGAGCGCGCGCCTGTCACCGAAGCGTCTCGCGGGGAAACCGGAACCCAGAAGCGACTCCTGCGCCGACGGCCGCCTGCGCCGTATTTGTTAATGAGGCCGTATTTCACTCCGAAACACCTTGGGAAACCTGGCGCTGGCGCTGACGCACCTACGCAGTACCGCGCGCGGGCGTGGACTAAACTCTGCCGTGGGTCTGGTACCGCAAAAGTATTCGCATAACTGTCAGGTCTCGGCTCGGAGCTGTTGGGATTGTGGGGAACCCCTTCTACTATTCCGGGTTTCTCGCGGCTCGGTTCCGGAACTCGCGCGGACGACGCGTGGAGTAAGTACATCTTTATTGCTTCGTTATCTAGTGCTTCGCCTGGGCCTGGGCATTATGGACCCGCGCTGGGCACCCGCAGAAGCTACGGGGCTAAGAGCCGAAGGAAAAAAGCTATAAACAGCCCAGGGCGCGGGGGGCCGGAGAGGATCCCGTCCCGGGCCTGCGGGCTTCCGTCTCAGCCGCGCCGCAGCAGCCCAAACAGTTGGAAAAGTTTTTCCCAACCGACGAGCTGGTGGAAGTCTCGAGTCGGAACATTATCTTACCCTCCAGTCCGCTCCAGAGTACGCGGCGGACTCTGGACTTGCGTCGCGTCGCCGAAGCTCCGAGAAGCATCCGACGAGGATCTGCTCCTCGCATGCTGCTTTGTTGTGCCCGGGGTTTCCAATTAACTTTTCAGTTTTAATTTTTACGAGCTCCCAAGCTTTTTTAATGCGCATTCCTTCGTTCCTTTGTGTGTGCGTTCTCTCTCCCTCCCTTTTTCCCTTTTTTGGCCACAGTACACCCCACTCCGCCCTTGCGGCGGGTGCAAAAGTCCTTGCGATGTGTGGGTATGATTTTTTTCCTGTTTGTGCAATTTTAGTTTTTTAAGCTTGTTAGAAACTTTTTAGCCCCTTTGGCGCTCCAGAACGCCCCCCGCCACCCACCGGTCCCGCCATCAACGCGGATGGATGCGCCACGTTCCGCGTACCATCCCCGCTGTCATCCCCGCCGCCGCGGACCATCCTAAACCAGATGGAGATTAATGGCTGGAATCAATTAGTGCCCAACTTTTGGCGGGCCCCAAATAGTCCGCGTGGCCGCGTGGCCTAGTCGATTGGATTTGTTTTTTTGTGTTTTGCTGTTACTCGGGGTGCCGTTCGGCAAGTTTATCGGCCCGCGGCCCCTAAGGGCCCCGGAGAACCTAACGCTGGGCTGGGGCGTTGACGGGGTTGACGCCGCCTCGCCGTTGCGGGCGTAATGGGCGGCTCAACCCGGCAGCAGCAGCAGCCAGGAGACCTGCAGGTCACGCAGGCCGAGGTGGGCCGCGTGGCGATGTAGCAGATGTTTGACAAATGATTCTTCATGCTCTCCGTGCTCGCTCCGCGATGAGCTCATAACGGGCGAGGAGGCATCGATTTCTTCTCCGTTTTTGGAGCTGTTTTTGCGGGGAGGAGGTCTCTGGTCGTCTCGGGAAGATGGAGTTCCAAGAATCGTTTCAAGAGTAGTAAAACCGGGCTAGTAACAGGAACGAACGGGCCGTAGCGCTCCGCTCAGAGTGTCCAGAGCCAGTGCCCTCCCAAAAGTACACTAAGGATCCGGCTCCGGCGGGATCCGGGATCGAACACGGATCGAGCCACACACCTGTCCGCACTATTATTTGTTGCTATTAAAAGAGCCTATCAACTCACCCTCTCAGACCTACAGCCCACCTCCGCCCACCAAATTTTATATTGCTTTCGCTCTGGAACGGGGCTCCTGGATGGAGTCTATTGCCTTTACCTTTACTGCGGTTTTTTACTGCGCCGTGCGAGTGTGCACACCACACCAGTAATCAATCGTTGTCGAAACAAAATAAATCTTCTTCCTCTAGGATCCTGTGGAGGGGTGTGGAGGGGACAAAGCGGGGGGATGGGGGCGCTCCCGCTTTCGTAGGGGTGGTGAGTGGCGAAAAGGTCCCAGGAATAAAGAAGCCCAAACTCAACTTACCGATAGCCGTGTGTTAATCGGGCCGAGTGGCCTGAGTTAAGGAGCCGCCGGACTTCCGGAAGCCTCCGGAAGCGATGTGCGGAAATGGTCACGGCTGTCAACCGCCGAGGCCGAGTAGTCCGAGTCCGAAGTCTGTCAGAAGTGATACAACAAACTCTGATTTGAATGTTGAATAAAGTACATATCGTAGATGAATCCATTGGTGCCATAATCCATCGTAGTGTACGGTGGCAGGGAGGCTGGGGGGGTGGATTGATCGAACGGGGCGCCGTGATCGAGGTGAAATCGCCCGCGACGCGGCGAGGCCATGGGAGAAAAATGGTGACATTAGAAATTATCGCCGCTTATTTACGACTAAATGGAACTTTCAAGTTCCGTATTAATCAGAGCGCGTTACGGTTCAGGTCACGATGCGTGCCCTGACGTGGTCGCATCGGTCGTCTCTCGGTTTTTTTCCTTCTTCTCTCGTCTATTGCTTCATTCGAGTTTCTTTCAAGTGCTAGGCACCACCACCACCACCACCACCGTGTAAGGGGTTTCTGGGGACCCTCCACGGAGCGGAGGATTCCACGAAAAGTCAAAAAGGCAAAAACGAACACAAGAAAAAACCGAAAACGGAAACAATTTACAAGCGGCGTGCAGCGGCGTGTGGTGGCGCGTCCTTCGACGGCGGATAAGGAAATTGTTACGATTACGAGAGCTGCTAGAGTTAATCTTGAGCGCGACCAGCGAGAGAGAAGACAGAAAAAAAAACCCCAAACCCCCGACCTTCTTCTGAGGACACTGTCCCTCTCTCGTGTGTGTGCCTCAACCCGCTTGGCGCCTGATTTGTGCGTAATGGCGTGCTCACCTCTGCGCTGCGTTAATCCTGGCCACGAACTGGTTCTCTATGGTTCTATTAATTTGCCTGCCCCGTCCACGCTGACCACGCTGACTGCGAAGGCAGCGGTGCCCAGCCTCCGGCTTAGCGTCCAATTAGGGGGCCCCCGGAAGCCGCCGGCCCCAAGACTCCACAGACTCCACAGATCGTCCTCGGCTCCGGCTCGTAGGCTATTACCATTTTTCTGACATTGGGACACCATGGTCTGGTGAGGTTTACAAATATCTAGAGCATCTCCTCGCTCGAATTCCGCCGTGACACACGCGACCTCCGCATCGCGGTGTAGCGAATGTAGCGCCCAAAAATGGATTGTTTGCACAGCACAACAGCTCGCTGGAGCTCGCTGTTTGGGGTCCGCTTCGCAACATCTCATCGAGACTACATCGAAGCGCGAACAGCACGATTCGTTCAGCTGCTTTACATGCCAGTCTGACGGACGCGGTTTTTATGGATTCGAGGAGGAAGGTGCGACAAATTTAATGGAATGACGCTTTGCATAGTGGCGCAGAGAGTCGTCGTCGTCGCGCGGTCGTCGTCGAGCATCCGGAGCCACGGGAGTAATCGAAAATTAAATAATATAATACGAGGCCACTGTTCGCTGGTGCTGCCGATAATTAATCCCGAAAGGTGGCAAACATCGGTACGCGGTACGGTGCGGATGGATCCACACCAAGTGTACCAAGCGGGCGGGCGACGAATACTGTAAAGCTAGCTTAATCCCCGGGAACTGCCGCATCGCTGATTCGCTGATTAATGGGCCAGGGCACATGGGCCGGGGGGTGGCGGAATGGGCCAGAAAGGGCACGGACAAGGACGACGACGACGTAGTACTGCAGTCGGGCTGGGGCCTGGGGCCGGCGGGACGGGACGATTGATAAGCCGGCGTCAACATGTCAGGAAAGCCGGCCACGAATCGAATCAAAACTCTTGCCGACCATGGCGACCTACTGAACAGTTTTGCTTTTTCCGACTAATGTCACTGCCGTTGTAGTTGTAAGAGAGCCATCAACAACTCAATCGTCCTTTCGTCCTTTTCGGTGTGTGTTTTTTGTTGCTTGAATAACTTAACCCGCGGGAACAGGGCCGGAAACAGACCGGAGAGCAACAACATAGCAGAGCAGCAATAATTGAAGATAAAATGTGTGGGTGTGTGTGTAGGCGTGGAGTGCACAAAAGCTACATTAACAGTGACAGAAATGGAGTACGACGGGGGATGGGGCAATGGACAGCAGCTAGCAGGACACCGTGAGGGCTCGCGTAACAGATCGCTAGCTGCCACAAACCGAACGCCTGATTAGATTTTCAAGAATTCCCCGGCACTCACTCGGCTCGCCTATCGTCAGGTTGTTCTTAGAGTAATGTCGAGTGATATCGAAACGGCAACAAATTACTCCAATCAGGAGAAGATAGTACAGGGTGCGTTATTACGCCAGCGGAAATTTAAATGTTATTTAAAGATAACTGCCACCGTTTTTCAACCGATTTTGGCAAATGAGCAGGATTTATTTGTGGTATAGAATGCCGTTTATTATCAACTCACTCAGAATACAATATCGTTCAAATGACCGCCTCCATTAAACACACAAAAAGCCGGCATTTTTCATTGTTTTTGGGCATGTTTCATTGTATTTAACCACATTTTGGGCATAATAGCAGCAATTTCCGCTGTGATGTTAGGTTTCAGTTCTTCAACGGTCTTCGGTTTGGCTGGCATGAGCCTTACTCTTCAAAGGGGCTAGAAAGAAGTAAGAAGAAATTCGGCAGCAATAAGCACGCACAGTTTTCACCGTTTTAAAGCTAAAGGCCACACGAAGCGTAAAAGCGAGCGTAAAATAAATTGTCATAATAAAAATAAATATGGTCAAATCGTTTGCGCTTGTGTCAAAATGTTAATACGTCCGCGGAGACGTAAAACCGAGCGTAAACACTGTTGTCAAACGCTTTGTTTACAAACAGAGGATAATGTAAGTTCTTATTTGCTGGTACAGCAACAATATCTAAAAAACAGAAAACATTATTCAGAAATCATCTTACCTCTTCGATTTCTATTTTCTCGGGCCAAAAACACGAATGTAAACACGTTTGATCATTTTGGTGACCACGTTGTTATATTTTAAGCCTGCCACACGAAGCGTAAATGATTTGACATTAAAAATTTATTTTACGCTCGCTTTTACGCTTCGTTTAGCACCCGCTTCACAGTTTTAACAGTTGAACGATTATTTTCCATGTATAAAGTGCCGTAAATTGATCCATGACTAAAACGGCATAGACTGACGTTTCTGAATCTGACTGATATGTAAAAATCGACTGCCGGTGGCGGAGTAATCTTACATTTAAGTATCCCTGGTCGTGAATATGCATCCTGTACACACACGGAACTCACGGAACACTATAATACGGAATAATACTCACGGAACACTATAAATCATTCCTGGAGTTAATTAGTATCATTTTCTAGGTTCTAGCTTCACGTCTACTGACTCTGGATGACGAATCTGAAGAAACAGGATGACGACAACAGTGTCGACTCGCTCTGCTTGCTTTCGTTCCGTTCCCTTTCGTTTCCTAGACACTCTCAGATCACCGAGAAACTGTTGGGTTCACCCAACGCCGGAGTCGGGAAAAAAGGGTTCGACACTACGGGCAGTGTTTAGACAAACGCGTATGATTGGAGCTTATAATTTGACCGAGGCCCCCCCATCCGCCATATGCGCTTGCACTTGGCGTCGGATCAATCGGATCGGACCGGAATTACAGGAAAGTGAGCCTCCAGAGCGAGGACCTACGATGCCAGAGGGCCCATCGATATCGCGGCAGCATTTTTCTCGCCAGCTGCCGGGGGAGTGTGAGGGCTGTGAGGGCCAATGGAGTGTCGGTAGTGGTGACAATAATTTCTGAGTTTTTCATTTCCCGTGCCGCCATTCTTTTATTTTCTGCTGCTGCTGCTGCTGGTGCCGCGTTGGCTTTTCTCTCGCATCGGGGTAGAGAGCGGGCCGCGGGTCGGCCGTGGCCCGTGTGATCCGGCACTTGCTTCCGGTTCACGGTTCGCATCGGAATTTATATTTCTGAGCGCGCCCGCGAGACGCCGTCGCCGTCGTTCAGCGATTTTATTCGCCTTCGTGTCGCGAGCGCTTAACCATCTTGACGAACCTCCCGTCCTCGCGCCTGGCGATGCTGGCGGCTTCGCGAACCAGCTTCTACCATTTTGTGCCATTTTCATATAATTCTTTCCTACTCCGAGCATAGGAAGGGGCCCGGGCCCTTCATAACTAAAATTAGAAGCCATCGAGCTCGTTCGCTCGACTGGACTGGGTGCTGCTGGCGGATGGCTGGTGGATCCGCTCCGCGCGCACACTCCGCGTAGAATGCAATCACGCCCGCCCGCGGCAATCTAGTCTATTTTCGTTTTATTTTACTTCTTCTCGTCCCTGGGCCGGGCCGGGCCAGGCCGGGGCTTTTTTGGCCAGCCAGCCAGCCAGCCATTTGGTCGAACTTTGCAATCACCTTCACGCGGCTCAGACCCGCGGTCTGATTACCGTGGCCCTGAAATTTATCCTAATTAAATTCTTGTTAGAGCGTTGAAATTATTATTTCTAATTTCATCTTCGCATGCACAGCGGCAGTCGTCATTGTCGTCGTCGTCGTCGTCCTCGTCGTCGCTGGCGTCGTAAAGCCAACCCCGCCAACTCGTACACCCCTTTGGCAAGGTAGCGTTACAACCATAGTCGATGCCGCACGTGATGGTCGTGGTCGTCGGAGTTGTTTGTCTGGAGCGGGACTCCACTCCGCGCTGGGTTCATAACTTCGTACGAATCAACCACCAAATGTTGCTGGGCCGGGTCGGGCCGTGTTGTTGGTTTCGGCTCGGGATCCTAGTGCTTGGCTCGTTGGTGTTGGAAATTAATTGAAAAATATTGCTGCCCATTCGAAAAACTGAACAGGAGTGCAAAGACGGCAAACGGCGAGTCGGACAGAGGGCATAATATTCTGGAGAGCTAGATGAAGAATTCTCTTCGTCTCAAACCTTTCCGTCAGCAAAACCAATGCTGTTCAATAAGTTTTGCGCTTCGATAAGGAAAACCCCCGTTTTTATGGTTTGAAATAAAAGGGTTCAACATTTTCGCGACATTTGCATTTCCGCGGGCTACGTATATCCGATTTTCCGATTTTTTCATGCCATTAGGTTGCTACAGATGTCAGTGACTTATGGTGTAAAGTTCGGCCGTTTTGAGTAATCAGTCAATTTTTGACAGCTGTTTTGTTTGGGCGTGTTTTGGCTCATCGTCGATTTTTGTCTACTCCGAAAGTAATTGATCACAAAGCGGTCATTTGATGTTTGGAAACAGGAAATAGTCACAAGGAGCCAGAAAAATGCTTTCCACGTATGAACTTTTCTGTAGGTCTCTTTCAGTCACTCGAAGATTTTCCGATAAGATATCCTGTATTTTTTATTGCGTACAATTCCAGGTGTTGTTGCTGCTTTTGGACGTCCTTGACGTAGATCGGCTAGTAGGCCCTCTGTTGTTGAAGTGCAAAACTTATTGAACAACCCAGTGCACAATGAAATGATACTGTGCGTATCATAGTTACACATAGTGTGCCTGAGCCGCCTCGTGGCCCACGGACCTCGCGGGCCGATGTGGGAGATGCCGCTGCCTACACACGAAATGTCAAAACAGAACAAAGAACGGCTGTGCTGTACGGTACCGCACCGGATCACCGAGAGATACGGTAACGTCTCTGATGCCCTGTGCAGAGACCCGGCAATCGTTGTGCGCGAATATCACTGGCCCAGCCGGCCGGCCGGCCGACCGATTTTGACAGAAATGGCTCCGGGCTCCGCCTTCAACCGCAATCGATCCCAAACATCCCAGGCGCTCCGCCAATTTCAATTGATTCACCCGACGTTGCCCGGGTATCTCGCCCGGCAAAGGTGGCTGGCCGCCATCGCCAGCGATCCGTCACGTACCCCGGTTACAACATCTGCCAAGTAGAGCACATCAATCCCGGATCATTAAAGGCAGCCTCCACAGTAAAATTTGGACGCCTCGAACACACACACACACACACTGTCTTCGCCGAAAAGTTGACACAGGCCGCAACACGCAAAAAAAAAGGAATGGGTATCAAAACCGAACGATGAGCCGAAGGCATTTCCAAATTAGCCCAGATATGGATCCTTATTAATGGCGGCCGAAGTGCGATGGGGATGATAAATGAGCTTTTCCCGTGATTAAGCCATACCCGGGCGGCCATAAAATGGCCGGGGTTCATCAATACCCCGGGCCTCGTCAACGGTGGATCGGCGTCAAACGTCGTGTGTCATGCTGCTGCTCTGTCACTGTGGTCATAATTGGTTACTGATAGGTGTCCAGTACAGGCGCTGGACTGGAACCCGTACTTGCGATAGTTCTGTGGTACAACTCGAAAACTCGACTTCATCGGGTCCCGACTCCAAAGCCCAAGACCCTTCTCCCCCAAGTAATTACGGGTGGCGCTTCCTTGTTTGTTGAACCGTGTGACGGAGGGCTCCATAATCTTACGGAGAGAGCCAGGTCTAGCCAGGGGAAAGCACGCAAGCAGAGCGTTCATCGAGCTAGTGGTGGGTTGTGGGTGGCTCCGGACACCTAAGGATCGTCGTTCTGTCCTGGAGCAATAAAAGTAAAAACACAAAACCTAAAACAATTAAATAAACATTTGGTCCGGCGGCGGCCGCGGCACAGGAGTTGTCGCTCAAGTCTTGGAGGGCCTTGGACTTGGACTAATACGTCTACGCTGGCATTATGGACTTGAGACAGAGAGAGAGAGAGAGAGATACGGAGAGTGCGGGTTCGGTAATTGTTACTACATTCGATACACTAAACTTGGCCCGACCGGACGACCCACGGTACCGCAGACCTTTGAGAGCACTTTGCGAGTCAAACAACACTTCAGATATACTGCTGCAGCGTACGCCACTTACGCGCCGTTACGCGCGGCACAGGACGCGTGAATTTTCAGTTTTACGACCACCACATTCGCATCGGTTTCCGGGGGTTCCGCCGAGATAACCCCTCGCCCGAAAAGGGTTTTGGGCTTTTGGGCACTTCAACTGATTGGAACCTTCTTGGCCACGCGGCACGGCGCGGCGCGGCGATGGAGCGAGCGTCGGACGTTTGTTTTGTTCCTTTTCTCACCACTTTCCCTGTGGGTCCCGTTTTCTTTCCCGTACCTTATTCCCGTACAGTCATTGCGTGCATAAACACAAGCGTCGAGCGTCGTCGTCGTTGTCGTCGCCGTCGGGGTCTTTTGGGTGAGTAACGCGGCACGCTGACGGAAATGAGGGTTCCCTTTAATAAGTGCCACCACACACAAACACACACACACAGTACAGTACAGTACACAGTGCAGACAGAACAACAACAACTACGGGGAACAACGAAAATACCCACCCACTAATTTGGCAGGATGTTTTCTAGCACGGGTGGGGTAAGGCAACCAGGCCGACCGGGCCGACTGGGCCTTAGGAAAAGGGGGAAAAAGCAGATAATGAGTGGTAAAGTTGGGGGAACGTCGCCGCCCGTCGAGTGAGTCACACGCAGCGCTATCGATTGCGTTCGCTTCGAGGCCGGACAGATTATGAGTAAGCAGCGCCGCCGTTCGCCGCCTTCGCGCGTCCTCCTGCCGTCCAATCATTAGCAGTGCGTCCTGCGTCCGACCGGAGGTACGTACACTATAAATTCGACTTTCGACTAAACTTTGGTAAGTACCATTATCGTTCCGATCCGCAAATGAATGTAACCGAATCGCTCTAGATACTCCTCTCCAGAGCAGCGCTGCCGGTGACAAACACTGCAGGCAATAATTTTTATTGCCATGGAGCGATCCTGTGGGGTGGAAGAGGGGTGCCTAGCGCGGGGCCTCGAAGCCTTTGCCCTCTGTTCTGTGCCGCCGCCGCCGCCACCGGCTTTTTTGTGTTACGAATAGTGTCCCATTGTTCCCATCGTCGTCGTCGTCGTCGTCGTCGGCGAAAGGACAAACGGAAGAAAATAATTACTTTTCTTTTTTTCTTACCAGGCACCGGGAGTACCCCCGAGGTGGCCAGTTACAATAGTAATAGGACTCCCCCGTGGGCTGGAGCGGCAACACATGGGCTGAAAAGTCCACTAGTCTTGTGACGTTAGTCGCTTTCTCAGTTAGTATCAACCTTCAAAAGAAAGCTGTTAAAATGTCATGGTGTTCTACTCATAAGTTTTGTGCTAAAAGTGACTTCCTTTTGGTTTTCTTCAGAACTATGGGTCGAAAGCATTTTAAAACAATCCACCAAAGATTCCAACTCGTTCGACAAAAGTAGTATTGAAAGGTGAGAACGGCGCTGGGGAATGATTGTGGAGATTACGTTGATGAAGTGATGATGAGTTCATTGTGAAAGTCCCAAAAGGACACGGTTTTTTCTTAGGCTCGGGACTTTCTAGTCCCCGTGTGTTGGGTCCATTTTCCTGCGCCCTGTACACACACGCTGATCGGCAGCTACCAACTTTTAACCAACTCTCGGCACACCAACTGTGCTTGGGGATACGTCGCAGTTTAGTAGCCACACACACTTGACCAGTTGGTAGTGAAGTGGGCGACTGTCAAGCAGAGCTTCGCTGTGCCGGCAGACAGTACCAGTTCTGTACCAGTTTCTTTGTCTACGTCATACTACGCTACGGGTGGAATGATGTTGTTGCTACTGAGGGAAACTAAACTAAAAGAAAAACTTGGGAACCTCGCGCGACTGAGCTCATCTCAATATCGCTTTTGGTGGTTGAGAAGCTCTGCGTCAGCTGCACGCACCTGCAGCAGTTAGTTACTTCGCACCTAGCCCAAAAGTGTCTCGGACTTGAAGGCGATGTGTGTGTGTAATTAAAGCTAGTTACTGGCCGCCGGACATCGGTCTCGACTTTGGTCCAAAGCCGGCCAATGTCTTGCAGGGAACGCACGAAGAATGTCGTGTGGTCACTCTTTCTCCGACCCCGACGCGGCACCCTAATGTATTGATGTTTACCGTACCGATCGCCGTCGTATTGATGTTTACACAAGTTTGACGTTTCGTGCCGGCCACGTGGCGGCCGGCACGGGCATCCCAGAGCTTTAAGGCCATTACTAAAAGATTTAGCAGGGAGACTCAGCCCAGCCTCGGCTTGGCCCTCTTTCGTGGTGGACAATGTTTTTTATTGGAGCTCGCCAACTCTCCCCCGCCTAACGGGCGACAGTGTATCCATTTCTTCGTAACTTTTCTCCATTGTCTATGAATTGCTTTTCTTGGCGGGAAGACACGGGCGGGGCTTAACAGTGCCGCAAACGGAGATCTATTAAAGCAAAAGTATTTGAGGAGGAAGTTTTTGTGCCGAAGGGAACATGAACTCTACAACAGGGAGACAGGGCGAGAGAGAGCGAGAGAGAGCATCCTTGGTTTCAGGTCGGTCGCCTGAAGACGCTGGAAATCGCATAAAATCGATCGGCCGATGTCGATGAGTGTCCTCTAGAAAAGGGACATGGGTGCTCCAGGAGTCCGAGGGGACCGATGGTCCCCGGGGGGAGGTTTCCTGCGGTAATGGCTGCAGGCGTCATTTGTTCGGCGTCGCGTCTTGGCGGGGCGGCAAATAATTTCGATGTAAATTATTCCATTCCAGGTTGGTGGGTGGTAGTTTTTGTTGTTGTTTGTTTTCACGTCGGCGGCGGGTGTGGCGGACACCCTCCGGGAGGGTCAACCCCTACGTCCGACCTGGGTGACTCAGCGGGTCGCCAACTCCACTTCGTCAAACCCTGACCTGGGTCTGACTTCTGGCCGGGTCTGTCTGTCGTTTCTTTCCAACGCTACTGTGTAGCTGCTGTCCAGAGTTACTCGTCCATTGGGTTCTTGTGGCCCAAAGGGTTCCTGCGCCTGCGTTATCTGCCAAATTTATCATTTTGTATCGATAAAGCATTCACCGACCTGAGCCCGTGGAGTTCTTGGGATATGGAGCACCTGGAATTGGGCTTACAGTTCCGACTTCAGACGACTGATTAGGCAGCAGGATGCGGGAGTTATGAAGTACCGATTGACAGATATTGTCCGGAATGGCGTTGGGTCTGTTGGGGCTTTTTTATGGAGCTGCCTCCAGAGTTCTGGAACGAGGCTCCCGCAAACACTGAGTCGTAAATGGTTGCGCTTGCCACTTGCGGGAAGACACACTCTCGTACATTCTCCAGACGCGCGGCGATAACCTCGGGCGCGTGGCGCAAGTACGCAGGAAAGTGATTGCAGGAGGATGCCACCTCCTTGATCCACATCATGCCATCATGTTGGGCGAGTAGCCAGCGCAAAGGGGCAGCAGGCGCTGGAGTCCGATGAGATTAATGGGCCTGGAGTCCGGTCCGAGGCAAAAAAGCCGACCCGACCTGAACAAACTCTATCCATTACTTCACCACCACCACCACCAGCCCTGGAGGTGATCACCTGGCCTGGAGTGGGTTAAATCGCAAGACTTTGCATTCGGCCGGTGCAAAAAAAAACGAAGAAGCAGTTCACGGGGAACGGAACGGCATTCGAAAGCTGGGAAGCGGTTGGGAAGCCGTGGCATAAAAAACTCGACTCGATATCGCCCGGGGAAGCGGGCCGCTAGAGTCGGAACCGGTTCAGCTCTTATTAAAGAGTCCAACAAGTTCCCCAGATCGCACTCTCTCTCGCTCTACCTCGCTGTTCTGCTTTTTGTGTACGTTTTGTGTCTTTATTCTGGAGGTGCCGGGCAACGCTGGGCAGAGGTGATTGTGTCCACCTATCGAGATGGCCGGCCCATGATTGGATGCTGCCTGACTGACCGCGCAGCAGCAGCAGCTGCTGTTCCGGACGAAACAGGTTGTTGACGGCGTTTGCTGGACCATCGCGGCGTGCGGTAATTCGAACGTCGGCGGCGTCGCCGGACACGAGCACTCCACCAGGGGGCGTTGATCAAAGGTTCTGCCCAAGACACCGTCAAGGGTACTATTTGATGCAGAGGGCGCCCGGGTGCATAATTGGGATCACTCTGGAACTCTCTCTCTCTCGGTGCTCGGTAAAACCTTCCCCAAAAACCTCTAGCTGTTCTAGGTTTACGTGGGGGTCCGGTGGAAGTGTAGAGCGGGTCGCGGTTCAAACGATTCAATTAGTTGCTCTCCCCGAAATCAGTCTTTCGCCACTCCGTATATTACTCCGTGCCTTTAAAGCCCAGGCAACGCAGGCGGACCTCGGCGGACCTGAAAGCGCTACCGAGTGACCAGCAGCCGCAACTCTCCGGTGGCGACGAGGGCAAACGGGGCAGACCAAAGAAACGCAGATAGTCATCAACTTGCCTCGCGCTCCTCCGACACCCTCCCCCCCAGTGGGGGGCCGGACGACATATCGAGTGGAGTGTGCGGAGAGGCACGCCGGACGCGACGGCACACGCAACGGCACACGACCAAGAGGCGCTTTGGCGCCCGTTTGGGCCCGTTGGCTTCGGGTCAGAGCTCGGATGTGTCCGCCGATCGTCGTCGGGGCCCGCCACACACGCGCTTCTCGCGCGCGTGGAACCGGTTCTGGGCGTATGTGTGCCGCCCTCCTCCAGCGCCCCCAGGCTCCCCCCGCAGCGTGTGGCTTGTGATGTTGTCTTATTATTGCTCGGTTTTACTGCGCGCGGTTTATGTCGTAAACGCTGGGTCTCCCCCCCTTCCTCCAGCAAAAAAAACCCACCCGAAACCGCCCGAAGAACCCGAAGATCCACGAGGCACGGAGGCAAAACGGGGCCCCCAAAAGGGATTGTGGTAGCACACACAAAATGATATTACCACTGTTTCGGGCCGTGTTAACGTTTATATTTGACGGCACCCGCTGACGGGCGGCGGCCGGCGGTGGCGGGCGACCGGCGGCGGGATTTAACGAATGTGCGAGAAAGGTTGGGGTCAAGTGGGAGGGATATGGATACTTAACGTCCGCACGAAGAAAACCATTACCCTGGAAGCTCCTACACTAATTAAGCCACCACGGCGAAGAAGTTGCGGGCGCGCGCGTTCTCTCTTCTCTCCTGCTTCTGTCACATTCGAATCGGGGCGACTTTTCGGGCCGGTCTCCGACAGATATCAGAGCCCTGCCCTGGGCCTAGACGAGAAACCCAGAATGTCCCATTTAATCCCCGCGACAATCGTTACGCAGATTGCGACTCGCTCGCTGCCTGACAGCACTAAGGGTCGGCAGGCGGCGTGAAGCCGGGAATCAGCGCAAGAAGTCCGTCCCTACGTCCGTGACGTGTCAGCGTTACCCAGCATTCTGCGGCAGCATTCTAATACTGCCGTACTTCCAAGAAATGTAACATCCAGATCATCTAGAAGTACTGAGTACTAGAAGTACTGATGACGCCGAAGAACCGAGAATCCTAGTCGTCCAGGTGGCGTGGTTTTGAATTGATTGGTTTCAATTATCGGTAGCTTAACAGGTTGAATGTTGAGGGTTTGCGGCAGGGGCCGGCGGCCCCGTATCGTCGATCGATTTCGAAGCGTAAATTGGCATTTTCACTATTAATGCGCCCGGCGACCTGTCCGAGTCCGCCGCCAAAACGCCAACCTCCTCGCCAGACAAAACGGAAAAGAAAAACGGCTCCTTCGTCCGCGGCGCCGCGCGAACCTCGCACAGATATTCAGGCCTCTCAGCAGCAGCAGCACGGGCACCACAGCGCGCGGATTTGCGTGTGGGAAAACACGAAAAACCAGAAGCAGAAGCCCAGCAAGTGTAGCAGGCGCGAATGTCGCGCGACATCCGCGCATTCTGTAGTGTCCGCGCTGGTGTCCGCAACATCCCTGACGGGCCGATGTGGAACACACATCCACAGCGGTTGTTCGGTTATTGTATTATACACAAGCAATTTTGAGCTGCAATAGTCTAACATTCGTCTCTATTTACTTACTAAGAGCTAGCTACATTAATTCAATTTTAATTGTAATTTAAATTTTAAAGTATGAGAGTCTCGAAGTATGAGAGCCCCGACTCTGAGGGAGTCGGCGACTATGGGTCGTCGGCAAGGGTTCACAAAGAAATGACTCTAATTTGAAGCAAAAGAGCCCCGACTCTGAGGGAGTCGGCGACTATGGGTCGTCGGCAAGGGTTCGCTAAGTGAAGGGTAACTCTGAAAGAGTTAAAAAGTTATAAACTTTTATTAGCTACAAGTTCTAGCTATCCACCAAGGGCACAACACGCGATCCGTATGGTGTGACTCGTAATAATCTTCTGTTCGTAATGATCCTCTCTAAACTAATTCCCTGCCTTTTTATATTAATGTGTGTGATTGATCAGTCACCTAAACGGATAACGATCTGACGGTGAGTGGCCCAGCGCTTGAGCTCTCACTTGATTTGCAAGCCTAACGCTAACGTATTTATAATATGACTATAGTTATAGCTTACGACTATAACTTACATCCTCTTGACAAATCGTCCCGAGGATCCACCGCCCGAGTCGCAGCCGTTACCCAGAAAGCTCCTTCTTCGGAGCACTCGGGCTACGCATATTCTCCATCGTCTTGATGACGTCACTTGAAGCAGCAGCATGGAGCTGCTTCTTTCCACATTCAGCTCGCTCGCGGTGCTTGCTGCTGGTGGTGGTGGCCTCTGCCGTTTCGCTTTATCTTCCTTCCTCCCCCCACCCCTCCCGCGGGTTCCCGGTTGTTCCACTTTCTCCACGGCGTAGAACGCGCACACGTCCACACGTCGTCGTCGTCGTCGGCCGGACGGTCGGTCGGACGCTGCGCGAGGCATGCGCCTGCGCCACACGACGCGGCAACGAAGTGCGGCGGCTTCGGATAGAACAGCAACAGCAAGGAGAGAGCTGTGGCTTCGGCTTTTCCGGCCTGCTCTACAGGCCCGGACGAACGTTGCTGCTGGTGCTGCTGCTGCTGCTGCGTGCTTTTCTCGTCGCGGTTGCAGCGCCTGAGCAACCCTCCTGGTTGGATCCTTTCGGCTGTCGACCGGAGCCCGAACCGAGGCGGAGCGGGCTTTCCCGAGAGCCGCGTGTCGAACCGAACGGCCGGGGCGAGCCCGAAGCCGGGCGCACGAAGCCACGAAGCGACGGCCAGGCTACGGGCACACAGGACACGGCGGGGCGGTTCGCAGGTTGGCAGTAAAATTACGCTACTGCCGGATAGGTTGGCGCAGTCCGAAATCTAAAAGTATAATGTAGTTAGCATACGACGTTCGGATGCAATGAAATTTTATCCCATCGCTGTGCCCGGCGGTTCCCGTAGCGCCACGGCTCGAACGTTGCTCTAAACGTGTGCGCGCGGTCCCCAGAGATTGTTTTCGTTTCGTTTGGCGCTGTGTGCTCCCGTGTGGGTTCACCAGGACCAAAGGACCAGCAATCCGGTCCACTGTGGTGCTGAACTGTACCGGAGTACCGTGGAGTGGACCAAACCGAGAACCGAGTGTACAGTGAGCGGTGGCAGGGCTTCCGAGCTACTATATTGCAGGATAAGCCCGCCGAGGTCCGCGAGCCTCGCGAGTGAAGTGCCAATGAGCCACCAGGTGCGGCAAGTGGCAAGTGTGGAAAGATGAAGTAGAATGTGTGTGTGGCTGCTACGCTGAAAACCCAAGTGTGTGCTGTCAGTCGCCAAGTCGCCAGCCAGCCCGCCAGCAATCAAACCGTACTCACCTCACCTCGTAGTCAACTCACACCCGCTTTCACCCAGGACTCTCTGCCAGGATACACCCGTCAGGTGAGTGCAGCACTTGCGGTGCTTCGAACCCCGTTGATATGCCCCGATGAGGGGCACCCACGCGTGGCTGGTCTGGGGGCCTTTGACGCCAGAGACACCTGGCGGCCAACCTACCAGCTGCAGCGGACCAGTGTACACTCACGGGTTAAATACAAACGGGGCCACTGTATAGGGTTGCTATCCGACCCACCGGCCCCAGGGTTTATATCGAAAAACTTTTCGCCGACCTCGCTTTGGACCTACAGGACCTACACGGTACTGCGTACCGGGACCGGGCCATGCCCGTATTCAAACAATAACTCCGTAGAGTGTGTGTGGAACAGGAAGTACCACCAGATCCGGGGAGGGGGAGCCCCCCCGTATTTTTACGTTGGCACAGGTTGGTCCACAGCAGCCCCCGCAGACCTTTCGCGTCTGGGGCTCGAGAACCGCTTGCCGATGTAGAGATTACCCTACAGGAGCGTTCCGCGTGGTATCCGCATTTCTATTTCCTACGATACCAGCGAGTGTGCCCGAGAAACGTTGTTCGACAGTTACGGAAAATACTCAATTACATCGCATAAATTTCGGGACCACCAAGTGGTAGGGCCGCACCGAGCACAGGTCCCCCCCCAGGTTGGAGCGCGAGCATAACTAGTGCGCCATTCGTAAGCTAATCAAATGGGCATCATTAGCCTCGCTAGATTAGGCAGATAGTGGCTGCCGCTTGTTGTGAGGAAGTCCCGGAATGAACTCTTCGCCCGCCCGCCTGCAAAGGGTTCGTCCTGATGGCGTGGTGAAGTTCTACAAGACTGTGTTACTGAGAGAAGCGGAGAGCAGCGGAGAGAGAACAGCGACGCTTGCCACGCACGCACGTGGGGGTGGTGGGGAACCCAATTTTTGGAAAGATCAAACATGCCGTTTGGCTTTATTTTAATGTCTCTCCGCTCCGTGTACTTTTTCGACAATCGACCCGCTGGGAAAGTTTAAATTCGATCCCCGGACGTACCCCGGGAAGGGGGACGGGACTTGTGGGACGGCAAAACGGACACTACACTACGGACACTATGGATCTCGCCGCGGCCCAACTGCCGCCGCCGTACATTATTCACATTTTTTCTCACCTCACCGCCACCACGACAATAGTGGCGGGGGGGAGGGGGGCTCGCTGTCATAACCCATTCTAACGCCTGGCTTTTTTTTCACCTATTTTTTTCAAATCGGACGCTCCACGTCAACACTCCCCAGGAGCCCTGGAGCGGAAGTAGTGTGTGCACAGGCGGCTCCCCTTTTTTCGAATTTCCGCGGGCAACGTATATTCGATGTTTTTGTGGCGTTATGTTGCTACACATATCAGTGACTTTTGGTGAAAAGTTCGGCCATTTTGAGTAATCAGTCAGCTTTTGACAGCTGTTTTGCTTGGACAAGATTTGGCTCATTGGCGATTTTTGTCTGGTCCAAAAAACGATGGCAAACAATCTTTATGAAATTTTGTGTAAAAAAAGAAATTAGGAGCGCAGATGCAACCGAAATGTTGAAATGGCTTATGGTAAAGCAATTATGACCCCAAAAGCAGCGCTTATAGGCGGTTCAAAATCTTCTCGGAAGGCCGAGAAGATGTGAACGTCGCAAAACCAAGTTTGGTCGAATGTCAACAGTTTTGCTTACAGTTTTCTTCGATTGCAGGATCGTGGTGCATCATGCATTGTTGCCAAAGGATAGAACAGTAAATAAAGTATATTTCCTGCAAGTTATGCGCAATTCGTCCGAAGCAATCGGTCACAAATGTCCGGATTTGTGCGAATCCCAAAATTGGCTGTCGTGCTCCTACTAACATATCGTGGTTTTTGCGCGAAGTTTTGGCCCACAAATAATGGCACAGCTACAGCAATATTTCAGATCTGGCCCTCCTGTGAATTTTTCCTGTTGTCAAAACTTAAATTACCTCTTCGTGGTCAATTACTTTTGGAGTACACAAAAATCGATGATGAGCCAAAACCCGCCCAAGCAAAACCGCTGTCCAAAATTGACTGACTGCTCAAAATGGCCGAACTTTTCACCACAAGTTACTGACATGTGTAGTAACCTAACGCCACAAAAAAATCGAAAATCGAATATACGTAGCCCGCGGAGTTTCAAAAGTCGCGAAAATCAGCCCTCGTATGCGCGTCTCACGACCAATTGGTCTCACAACGATGCGTCGGTCTGCGCGATGAGGTCTATGTGTGTGTGCGTGTGTGTTGGCGACCTGGGGTGGTAATCAGTGACTCCATACATTGTCCCAAGGCAGCAGCATTTGTATAGGGGGTACTATCCGTCAAGTGCTGAGTGGATTTGAAAGTACGAGATTACTTGACGTTTAAAAAAGGTCAAACTTCAGGTTCTACGAATTGTAAACATTTAGTACAACTGTTTCGCACCCGGAACACTTACTGTAACTAGCCCATGACCATTAGCGCGAGGTCCTGGACGTTCCAGCCTTGCACAACCTTAGCCTAAGGTTTACAGCTCTCTGGCCGGGTGTCGGGCGGTTCGACGTTGCATAGCGATTGAACAGCGAAAAAGTAATGTGCATGTCAATTAACCCTAATTAAACACTCGGCCCGGCCCCAAGACAGTCCCAAGACGCCCCATTCCCATCCATCCACACCTATGCCCGGGGATATGCCGCCCGGGGGCCTGATTCTGTATCGCACCGCACCGGTTCTGTTACGTCCAAGTCAGACCTGGCTCACCAGGGTTGCGGTTGAGAGGTCTTACAGCGCGCGGATCTTCGCGCGGCCGGCCAGTTGCGTCAGAGGCGCTATGGCGTCGCGTAGCCTGTCTGTCGTAACCCCTTCACGGTGAGCACACTCGAAGCTGGTGGCGCCAGCCGCTGACCGCCAAACTAGTTATGCGCGCCCCTGAACCTGGACAGCCTGGCCAGTAGCCGCTCGGTGACACCTACGCGTGCCGATGATGGGCGAGAGTTACGGCGAGAGCATGTGAGTAGCATGCATGAAGGTGAACCGGATTTTTTGTTTGATGGCCGGGCATTACACTGAACGTCGCCTCGCCGCCTGGGGGCCCTGGGCCGAAAGCTAGCTAGTAGCTAGTAACCGTTCGTCTGATTTGGACACCACACACTCTGGGACGTCCGGAAAAAAAGGAAAGGAGTGACAGAAAAACGCGCAAACAAACTGGCAAAAATAAAAAGGCGAGAACAGTAGCGACGAGTGCGCAGCGCAATGGTTCCACCAGGAGGAAAAAGCGGCCGAGAGAGAGAGAGAGAGAGGAGATTAGGAGAAAATTGAAAACAAGCACAAAAAAACCGGGCGCTCAATGGAGAGAAAGGATTAAAAAATTTAAATGGGGAATGGGCACGCTTTTCGGACAAGGACTACTAAAACAAAGGACAGGACAGAAAAATAAACAGAAAACGGAAAAAATAGCGGACACACACATACACACACATATATGGTGTTGTGTGGTATACAGACAACCACAAGTCCAATAAATCAGCACCGAGGGTTCCGGCAGAACAACCGGGGCAAAGCAAAGCGAAGCGCAGCAGAGCGAAGGCCGAAGAGACACACGGAGGAAATAATGGCCAAACGATACGTGTTATGCTCGTGAGGTGAGGGGGGGTCGTCGTCGTAGCGTTGTGTTCGAGTGTTTTGGTTCTCCCCTTTTGAGAAGCTTTGAGACCCGAGACCCGAGACGAGCCGAGGCTGAGCCTTCCTTCGCCGCGGCAGAAGTGTGGCACGCAGTGTGCCCTACAAACGAGCGCTTTATTTCTATTAATTAATGATAATTTTATTCCTACTCATTATCTCCATCGGATCAGGATCTCGGGGTCTGGCTCTGGCACCACCCCCCCCGGGTCCGGTCCGGTTTAGCTTGATAGGCCACCGCACCGCACCACACATGACGATGATCGGCTGCTGCTGCTACGATGCCGTGCTTTTTACGATATCTGTGCGACAATAGCAGGCCCAAGAAAGCCCGTTTTTTTGGGGGCTGGGAGGGTGGTGTTTGGGGGGGTTGGTTGGCACTTTTCGACTTTTTCTCTTCGGTTCACTTCGCTTCGCGTGATCGTTAAACAGCTAGCCCGCCCGCCCGCCAGCCACATAAAATGTGGCCTGAACCACGAGATGAAGGATCCTTATTTAAAATGTTGAGATCTTCAGACCGTTGAGACCTGGACCGGAGAAAAAAGCACCGAGCACCAGCACCAGCACCAGCACACACACACACAAAACTCATTATTGGATCTACTCGGCTCGGCAGGCGCAGACAAGAAAACGGCTGCTGCTGCTGCTTCGAAAGGGGTTTGAAGTGCAATTGAGTTTTCTGTGAGGTTCTCTCTTGCTACTTTACGTTCTTCCTGACCTCCTGAAGGCTGGTGTCCGCAAACGGGGGGAGTAGTGGGGGTCCGGGAATTATAAGCTGCTGCCCCCGGAAAACTTTCGCCCCCCCTGCACACACAAAAAAACGGAGTAGCCGGAACGAGTTTCGTACGACTCGATTATGGCTGATGGTGCTCTGATTTCATGAAATAAATGGTGTGGATTCATCGTTGCGATCTCTAGAAGGGGGGGTGGGACGGGGGGGGATACACTCAACGATAGTCTCGAAGATACTCGTCCAGAACGCTGCCATAATAATTATGGCAACAACTCGGCGGAATTCGCCGAAATGGCCCCGCTTGGACGGACTCTGGAGGTTTTTGGCTCTAGGTTTTTCCGTGGCTTCATTCGGGTCGTCGGTCGGTCTCGGGGTCGGTCTCGGTATCACTCAAATGAGGTCCGGACCTCAAGTTCGGACCTAGGGTGCTCGAATTAACGCGGGGCTGATTCAAGCGAGGGTGGGATCCTGACAGGGATCAATTATTAATCAGTCGCGCTATTGCGGACCAAAAAATAGGACCCCCATCACCCGTCCTTTCGTTTCGGGCTGGCCTCGACGACCTCGCCAGCATTGCGGGTGGATGACACCGAAAGGAGTGACTCTAAGGCTTGCTCTTGGTCTGTGTTTGGGTTTCGGTTTTCGGCGGCTCGGCCTATCATCTCGGTTTTTTGTCTCGGATCTATTAAAAACCAAACCCCCACTAAGTATGCGTACAGGTTACGCACAGGTGCCTCCTTCGGGTATCCCAAAAGGCCCAGTCTTACTTTCGCCGCCGCCGGTCCACCGTTATTTCATTTTTCCCCGAGCCGATCGATCGCCCGAAGGAGACGTCTCGAAAGTGCGCCTCGAAGTCGAAAGGGACGACGGGAACTAAAAAACAAAACGAAAACTGGGCCTCTTCCCCAAAAAAAGACGGAGCCTCCAACATCAAGACACTGCCTGCCTGTCTGCCTGCGGCTTCGAAGATCCTCGCAGTGCAGTGCTTCGCAGAAGGACCTCGACCCGTGTGCCCCGTCGGCTGTTTGGAGTTTTTAATTGATTTATGGTGAAATTTGTGGTGACGGTTCTCGTAACAATAGTTGTCACACAAAGTCTCGGGTTTTGCTCGGGTGTTTCGCGCGTGACAGATTATGACAGGCTCCCCCCGGATGAGGCCGCCGCACGTCGTCGTCGTCGTCGTCGTCGACATCGGACATTACGACAAAACATCGGAGCTGCGAAATGTAAATTAATGTAACACAAAACACAAATTAACCGAAACCAACCAACCAGCGGGTCTTCCAGGCGTTCGGAAGACGAAATCCGAGTCCATGGAAATTTCACGCTTGCTTGTCCCCCGGTCTCTCCCGAACGCGAATGCTCCTCGCTTCTTTTTGGCCTAGATTAATCCCCATCGCTGAGTAAATCCCGGAAATTACATTCGGCGGGAGATAGAAAAAATCAACATCCGTTCCGCGTCAACATCAGGGTCGGCCATTGGAAACGATACCCGGGTCCATCCCAGGTCGATCCCAGGTCCATGGAATCCACAACCGCCACATACTCATAATGAGAACTGTACAAGGGCATTGTAGATTTGAGCAGCGCCAGATCTTCGACACCGTTGTCGCTGTTGGATCAGGCGTGGATCTCCCAGCCAATTAGGTTGCAGAAGGTTTCTGGGCAGAGAATGTGTTCCCTGAGAGGTTATCATAGAGTATCCATCCGGTTCTATCGTATGGATCGATAATGTTTTGCACTCGAAATCCCAACTAAATTGTGAAGCTCTATTTGAGATTTTGCGATGTCGTGCGTCGAGAAAGTGGCGGTCAAATCGGCGACTAGTGCTGGATATCTGGGCTGGGCTGCCCACAGGTTGTTGGAAGCCAGTGCTGGAACCGGACGGTGTTTTGAGGAGCGTTCTAAAGTCCGCTAATATGGAAGCGATGCAAGTGTCGGGAACGAAGCCACGGAGAAGCCATGGATTCGGGAGAATTCGTTTCGAAACTGTCTTAATCCGAATCTTGGAATACTCAACGAGACGAGTGACCAATCTGCAGAATGCTACGTGGGTCTCGAGGAACGCCATTGTGATTGTTACTGTTTATTGTTTCTGGATATCGGGCCAGGCGAGCCACAGAAATCTGAATAGAAGTCTTCAACAACGGCCCATGGATAATCCAGTCTCATGGACCATTCGCAAGAATGGGGGACGCGTTGCCTGGGTGGGAGGACAAGGCTCTAAGGGTACTGCTAGGGCAGGGCAGAGGTTAATCTCGTCGGGCAAAGGTGGTGCGTCAATGTGACCACAGAATTTGCAGGAAGAAACCGCGCAATTCGGCCCGCAACTCGCAGAAGAAGAAGCCACAGGGGTCTCACACACACACACACGTGCGCGCGCGCAGACGACAGGAAGGTACGGCACCTACCCCCTCCCTCCACCCACGCCGACTGTCACACGCACACACTGGACCATCATTCTAAGGCTCTCTCCCCGTCCGGCTCGGTCGGTCGGTCGGTCGGGGGAGTGTTATGTTATCATTAAGCAAATTATGTTATTGCTGCGCCGCAACGTGCGACGATCCACACACACGCACGCACGCACGCACATGGCACTGTGTGTGTTGGCAAAAAACGGAGCGTTCTAATATGGGGCGAGCGAGAGAAAGAATGCAGAGAACGGAAACGCCAACCCACGGCAACAAAAAAACGCGGGCCAACCCAACCAGCATTGGTGGGTGGGTGTTGCGCGTACCAACACGTGCCCCCCCCGCGGAGGACGAACCGCACCGCAACGCTCACGCACACAGAGCGGGGAATCGGGAAATCGGGTTTTTTCTGTATTATTTTTGATTTTTTCACCAGCTACCCGTTCACGAGCACGAGCGCGAAACAAAACAACCTGGCGGCGGTGGCAGCACCACCAGTTATTTAAATCCATATCGTCAAACATATTTTCCCATTTTCCCAGTGTGACAGTAGTGTGAGTCCACCCACCTCACATGCAAAGGATGCAAGTCCAAATGTTTCCACCGGAGGTCGGAGACCAACTCTTTGCCAACTCCTACTGCGAGTGCCCGAAACTGAGTCGCCTTTTCGGTAGCTCTTGCTGAACCACTTCCTTCCGATCCCACCACAACACGTTAACACGTTCCAAAACCATACTCCGAGTGGATGGTAAGATTACTACGAAGCAAGAATCGGCGGAACCCGCAGCTTTTGAACCGTTGCTGTCACTTTTTAGCTCCCTCTTCGGTCTTTGATCAAAGTTTCCATGAGGTTGGTTGGTTCCTGGTTGAGCTCACAAAATAACGTCGTGCTTGCGAACGGTACGGTTCGAACTCTGGGGGTGCAGCGAGGACACAGTTTGTGCCGACGGGTTTTTCGGGTCAATATTGATGTACCAGTAGAGTGTTGTGAGAAGTTCACCGTTTGGCTCAGCGTGTACACTAATGTAAGATTCATTCAGCCCGTGCTTCGCTACGGCACGGTGTTCCCATGTTCTGGCTTTTTCCAATGTCGAAATTTTCCACAAACCATGCAACATTCCAGCCATCACCACCTGGCACACACACACACGCGCGCGCGCCGGCCTCCGGCTTCCGGTGGGCCACTTTTCCAACGGTGGGCTCCCTCTCTCGGGCTCCGGCTATTCGGCATGCCGCCGCCGCCGCCGCAGATGGGAGTAAAATTATTGAAAATTCACAGCTCCAGCTCCGGTGTGGCACATGGCCCCCGTTGCTACCCGTTGCTCACCTCACCAGGGACGGAGCAGCACCAGTTAGCATTTGCGCGGGCCGAGCAGCAGACCTGGTCCAATCAGGCAGCCAGGCAGCCAGGCAGCCAGGGCCAGGAAGAAGCTCACCTTCAGGCCGGCCGGGCCCGCGCCAACTTATGGATATGGATCAGGATATTAAATTGTCCGGACGCGTCGAGGCATCGCGTTGTGTGTGGGTTTTTTTTTTTGTTCATTTCTTCCTTGCGATGTTTTCGCACACACAGGCACACACACAGAGGGATGCCGTTCGGGATTGCGCGTCTCGCAATTCGCAATTGCCTACTGTTAGGCGCCCGGGGCCTACTGTTTGGCGCCCCGATTCGATTCGGGGTGCACACACACACACACACACACACACACACACACACACACACACACACACACACACACACACACCACACAGAGTGGGGCAGACAGTGCGCCAAAACTTAAAATGGAGTGCCTAACAATGGCACGACAACGAAGTCATCGTTTGGTTCACCGTTCCCATCGTCAACCGCGGGCATCCGTGTGTGTGTGTGTGTGTGTGTGTATGTATGTGAGCCTTTTCCCGTTTTACGAGCCTACCACCGCAACCACCGGAAAGGTCAAAACATCGTGTCGTGGTGGTGGTGGTGGTGGTTCGCTGCGTGCGAAGATCAAAGTTCCGGGAGAGAGCGAGAGAGAGAGAGAGAGAGTTTGTTATTTGTTATTTATTAGAATCATCCTACGGGCCAGCAGGCTTAATAGGAGAATATATAAAATAAGGTACAAATTTCGCTTAAAGCTAAACATACTTGGACGTCACAGATTGTAGAATCACAAATCAGACGCAAACGCAACCGAACGAATATGCTGACGAAACACGCTTACAGATTGGTCAAAGTCGTAACAATGGTACACCTGATTGAACCTGGTTGACATGAAGTTTAAAGGGCTAAACTGCCCGAGTTGTCAGATATATTCAAGTTACCAGTTGTCCGCAAACCCACCGGGCCCGGGTGTAAAGTTTGCTGCTAGTCGTAGTAGTAAAAATCAGCCCCCGGTGTGTTCCGTCGGGCGGTTCCACCATTTCGGCGTAATCGGCTCGGCAGAAACGGAGGGAAATGTGCTTAAAAGATAATCCCATCCCCGGCATCTCAGGCATAATCCGGCCCGGGGGTTGGTAGAGCTTTCATCCCTCCCGGCCATTTGGCCCGGCCCAATTCAATCATCCTGTGCTTCCGTGTTTCGTGGGGATTTTTTTCGCGCCACCTTTCATCGCGCCTTTGATAATCGCGCTTTCGGGGGAAACGGTTTTCCAACCCGCGCGCGCTGGTCCGTTCCGGTATCCGGTAATTAAAAACTAACAGACCGCGGCAGGATTGTTCCCGAGGGTTGTTGGAGGGGTGCGGCACAAAAGTCACGCGGGCGGCGGGGGAAAGCGGCCAAATCAAAACACCCCCAATTAATGGCTTCGCGAAAACTCGCGGAAATGCGTAGCGTAAATGCGTGGTAGTGACCCATTGGTGCCTGGTAGTAGTAGTAGTAGTAGCACCTGCCGAACCAAGCACCCAAGAAGCGAAACAAAAGTATGAAAAAGGAGCACACAACCACACACACAGAGAGAGAGGCAGTGCGGGTAATAGCCACATGCTGCTGCTGCTGCTGATGGTTGACGAGAGCACGACGTGAACGGAACCGATACCGTCGTTGGCGCGCGCGAGCTTAACGTGTGCATAATGTGGGCAAAAGTGAGCTAGCGGCACACAAGAGGGCGGGGAAGAGGGAGGAAAATATATGCAAAGTGCCTTTAAGGATAACGGCAGCAGCAGCAGCAGAAAGAGAAAAAAACGAAGTGAGCGACGACACCAGCAGCAGCAGCAGCAGCAGCAAGAATTGCTGCTGGTAACGTTAAAACCCCGATATAACATCGCAGTCGACATCACCCCGTGCTTAAACCACACAAAGCGAGAGCGGGAGCGAGAGAGAGAGAGAGAACGAGAGGGGATACAGAAAAGAAAAGGATAGAGTAAATAAAACAGAGAAATTGAGAGGCAGATTGCGAGTGCTTGAGAAAAAGTGAGAGGCAGAAAGGAGAGAGAGAGAGGAGAGAGAGAGGGTGGAAAAGTGACGAGGGGGTAACGGTGGAGGGCTGGATGGTGGGAGGTGGGGCACGTCCGAGCGGGACGTGCCGAACGATGAGCCACGTCCGTGTTTTTCCAGGCTTTTTTTTTTTTCTTTTGCTTTGGGACAGCCGTTTCCAAAGGACGCCCCCCCCCCCCCACTCCCCATAAAAAAAGAGTCCTGGGTAGAGCAAGCGCGCCACCGCCACCACCAAAGAAATGTGTGTCCTGTGTAGCGGCACGGTGGAAGATGCTTTTATTTCCACTATTAAGTTATCAAGCTGTTGACAGTGGGGAGAAATTTATTTCTCGCGCACGCTTCTCAACGTCCTGCCATCCTGCGGGAGGTCCTGCGCCCGACCGCCCGCCCGCCCGGCAAGTGTCGATGTTGACATCAGCGACATCAGCGATCCGGAGCCACGGCCGATTTGGCCGAAGGTAATGGCAAACGCAGCAACGGCTTCGGCAGCCAGCCAGCACCGAACTTTTCCATCACCGGGTTTGGCAGTCGTCAGGTCCGTCGCCTTTCTGGCAGGAGCCCCCCCCCCCCCGCCCCTGCTTCCTGGCCTAGGGTTTTAAAGCGCAAGACGTGTGGTCCTCCGCAAACTCTCCGCGCTACATAACTCTTGGGTAGTGGTTCGCCTGTTCTGCGCGATCTGATCGCCCGACAGATGAGTCCCGGTGGGTTGAACGAACAGTCACCACAGGACGCCAGGAAAACAATGCGACCGTCAAAAAGTCGGTCCGAGCCAGGCGAGGGCTTCTCCTCCAGTGAGATGTGACGAGTGACCAATCTAATTTAATTATTTGAAAGGCGCCCTGCGATATACGAGGGGTGATCAAAAAGTTCTAAGACATTGGAATTTCCGCGTTAGGTTGCTACACATGTCAGTGGCTTATGGTGAAAAGTTCGGCCATTTTGAGCAATCAGTCAATTTTTGACAGCTGTTTTGCAATCCGCAATTACAGGCAATCCGTCACAAATGCTCGGATTTGTGCGAAAACCCAAAATTGGCTGTCGCAGTCCTGTATCGTGGTTTCTGCGCACATTTTTTGACAAAACCACACACTAATGATGCAAAAGCTACCGTATTCTCTAGATCTGGTCCCCTGTGACTTTTTCTTATTTCGGAAACTGAAGGTGGCCATGATTGGACGACGCTACCAAACGGCTTAAGATATAAAGACTGCACCGCCGATGAGCCGAAACCGATGACCGATTACTTAAAGTGGCCGAACTTTCTATCATAAGTCACTGACATGTGCTAGGTCTAAGACTTGAGAACCGGACTGTTAAAAAGATAGCTGTACCTGGCGATTGGGACTTCCCAGTTCAGCGGTTCATTCATCATTACCTTGTGTTGACATCAGGTAAATGATTTCCGGTCGAAAAAAAAATTATTTCGGCTTGCAACCCATCTTTAAAAGGGTTAAACTAAGTCAACTTTTGTGCCTGAAAATGACGGTTTGCGGAGATTATAATTTTTCTGCTCCTCTTGAAGAAAACTGCTTCGGAATCGCACCAAATGCTTGTCGGGACTTGTGTTTGGAAGATCGCAATGCTTTAAGTGGTTTAAAAAAATTCAAAATGGCGATTTTGACTTTACAAAAAAAAGCGTCCAAGGACTCCAAAAAACGGACTTTCTGATGGGACAGAAAGGTGTGGTGTTTCACAAGCTCCTAAAACCTGATGGAAACGTTAATTCCGATCGCTACTGACAACAAATGATCAATTTGAACCATGCATTGATCGAAAAACGATCAAAATGCAATTCTAGAGGGGTTCCAATGGGGGCGCCTGGTGGCCCGTGGAATCAAGCACCAGGCGCTCCAAAAAACAAAACTGTTTCTGGATACTATCAAATCACTTGGATGGGAGCTGCTATCCCTCCCCGCGTTATTCACCAGACTTGGTTCTTTCCGAATATCATTCATTTTCATCGATGGGACACGTATTGACTGAGTACCCCTTCGTTTTTCTACGAGGAAGTCGAAATAGGATGACTAATTAGTTTACTTAAAAAGTCGAAGAATTCTTTCGTCTGGGAATCCATGATTTAGCAGAGAGATAGGAGAAATGTATAGCTAGCGATTGCACATACTTCGAATAAAATAGAAAGTTGTATAAAAATTTTATAAACATTTTTTGTGTGTTGAAAACAGTCCGGTTCTCAAGTCTTAGACCTAGTATAGCTACCTAACGCCACAAAAAAATCCAAAATCGGATATACGTAGCCCGCGGAAATTCGAATTTCGCAAAACTTTTTGATCACCCCTCGTACTGTGACGAGCAGCGCTGATAAGCCTTCCACGGCCACGCGCCACAATTGGCTGGTCTTCGAGGTCTTCGGTTGCGTTTTCTTCATTTTCAATTACTTCACTGGTTAAATTGACATCGCCAAAGGACTCGCCACAGGCTGAATCCCGAGCTTAGGTTCTCTTTCTTTCTCTGCCTCCAGAAACAGGTAAACAGGAATCGGGTCGAGCTACGAGGATTGTTTCTTGTTGCAGATTTATGACAAATACCGCACCGATACTGACACCTCCCTTTATTATTGTCTCTGTGATCTGGCCGGAGCGGCAGGAATGGCCGATTGCTCACCGCCCTTTATGGATAACATTTTAGCCACGTCAAAGAACTATAATATTAAGTAATATTAGTATAACTATGAATGCTTCGCCATTCACTGGTCGACTTCACCAGCCAAGGCACGGGTGACCCAGCACGCAATGTCCGGAATAACTCTAACCTGGAACTTGTTCAATCTGCAAGCCCCGTGTCGGTGCTCCTTAGTCAGATTGTCAAACTGGCACCGAATGTACCTTAGTTGAAGGGAGTCAATACTATAGATGGCCAATAGTGGGATCACAACTGGGCTGTCAAACGCGTTACCTGCAGTACCTGCAATTTCTCAATGGAACTGCGAACTACTGGACGAACGTGGAACCGGATACCTTACAAGGCTGTATCTTCGGATCTAGCTTGCGCATGAGTGTCAACAACGTTGGTCTTGTGCGATCGGAGCGACTCAACGCCTCTCGATGACTCCCGCGGGTGGATCCTGTACGTCAAATTCAAATTCTTAGTCTACGCTAGCCCGGGGGAACTACTTTCGACTACTACGGCTCCTACGGCAATTACGCGCGATTCGGCCGGTCACCGGTCGAACTTTTATCAAACTATACTAAAGATTTATTATTTTTAACCAAACGGAAGCGAACGGAAGTGCACCAGCGCACTGCACTGTTGACCTCTGACTGGTCGGCTGGCCGGTGCTCGATGGCTGCTGAGAAGATGGCTCCGTTTTCGACCGAGCTCGAGCTGCTCATTGACCGACGCGGCGAAGGCGAAGCGACTGCCGCGCTTAAAACTGCCGCCAACTGGCCAACAAAACATACTGTCAAACAAAAACCAAAGGAACATAAATTTTCCTTCCCTCCTCCAACACAGCACCCGGGCAACATTAACTGCCCCGAGGGCCACATCCGCACATCCGTACATCCGTTTCGATTATTTGTGTACAAAACATCGGGGACTGCCGGTGGTGCTCCTCACGGCGCTCGGCTCTCTCTCTCTCTCTCTGTGGACTGCCCTTATCAACCCGTTCCAGGTGCCTGTCCCGGCTCAGCCTTAGCCCAGCCAGAGCCCAGCTCCTAGTTCCATAAATATTCTTTTTCCATAACTTTCCCGGGAAAGGAACTTGCTCTCTCCGAGCGTTTCCTGCGGTTTAGTCACTCCACCGCAAGAGGGTGAAGGCCGGAGTCCGAAGTCCGTGCGAATCGAGCGCGGGTCCTTGGGGTCCATTGCGCTCCTATCTTTCCTGCTGGTCCTTGGGTGATGGTGGTGGTGGCGGCGCCGTGAACAAGCCAACAGGCGGCTTCCCTTTAACGAATTGAAGCCATTAGCCCAGCGCCGTAGCCAGCCAGCCGTTGGGCGATCTTGGGCGTCATTTGAAATTTTGTACCTTTCATCGTTCGACATCGGCCGGGCTTGGCCGGGATCTGGGAACTTTTCCTTTCGGCCAACCACGCGGCCCACGCGCTGCGGTGGCCGATTATGTTTACACAAACACGGCGTGTTACGGAGCGGTGCCAGTTCACCTCAGGGGAGGGGGCGCCGTTGACCGGGGGGCGCTGATGCCAAGTAAATTAGGTTTCGGTCGGCGAAGTTGAAGGGGGCGCTCGCGACAGGACCCGACCATTCAGCGCCGCTGCAATTTGTCGCGCGTGGAAAATTGAAATCTATGCCAGGTGAGAAAATGGGCGGGCGGTGACGTTAATTCGTGTTCACCGAAACTTTCGCCCTTTGTTTCGTGCAACTGCCACGCAACGCTATTACGCTGGTGTTCTTGGTCAATAAAAGTCTAAACGTCGTCCGGCCGAATCGATGTATCTTCAAAACCGGTAGCGGGCCCTCTTGGAGGCTAAGCGGTGATGGAACTTCAATGGGGGCAAATGGTTGGTTATGGTTATGTTGGCCGCCAACTGGCTGATTCTGAATGGTTCATCGTCGAAATAGAAGTTGAAAACTTGGAGGAAACACATTTGGTTTCGGCGCTACAACGCAAGCCACAAGCGATATTTTCGTCTTGGCCAATCTTCGGAATCCGGAACACTAGATACTTGTAGGATACTTGCCTGCCGATACTGTAGGATACTTGATACTTGCCGCCGCCCTGGATACTTGTAGACAACTTCCGATTATACTGTATTTTGTTTACCGGGTCTAGAACGTGAAAATGAGACTGTTAAACAGATGGCTCTACCTGTCAATTCGGTCCTCCTAGTTTTGCAATTTTTGGCAACATTACCTTGTTTTTGGCATCAGGTACATGATTTTGTAAGATTGCAGTGCTTTGAGTGGTTTAAAAAAGAATAAAAATTGCGATTTTGACTTAACGATCATAGAGCGTCGGAGCACTCGAAAAAAAAGACTTTTTGATGGGACAGAAAGGTGTGGTGCATTACAAGCTTCCAAAACATGATTCCTAAGTTCATTGGTTCCCCTTTCTTGTCTTAGGTGCAAGGCACCAAAAATGTTTATCTCATTAATTTAGGTCACCCGGCGGTTTTGATCGACTCACCAGAGTTGCGGATGGCCGGCTGCTTTTACGGGGTAGCGTCTCCCTTTGGTCGTGAACATCAAGGCGGAACACCAACGATACTGTGGACACTCGAGTTCGAGTCGGGAGGCTTTTTCCGGAGGGGCATAAGACTTTCTCAGAACCTTCACCACAAAGGAATCAAAAACACTTTCAAGAATCACCATTCACGTTGCGAGCCTAAATCACAGACACCTCGGAAGCGGTAGTAGAGAATTTCAGAATAGAGTCACTTCTTTGTGAGCCCTTGCCGACGACCCATAGTCGCCAGCTCCCTCCGAGTTGGGGCTCTTTTTCAGTAACTTCTTAAAAGAGTCATTTTCCTATGTGAGCCCTTGCCAACGATCCATAGCTGCCGTCTCCCTCACTAGTCGAGGCTCTTGTACTTCAAACCCCCTTACAAGTTTAGGTCTCTCGGAAAGGCCAGGGTTTGAAACGCTCAGTCACCCTGATTGACAACTGGTATTTAAATTAAATTAGAATTAAAAAGAGACGAATGTTAGGCTTTTACAGCTCAAAGTCTCTATAATACAAAAGAAAAAAAAACCTGGTCCCTCCAAAGCAAAACTGGTTTAGGATACAATCGAATCACTTGGCTGGGAGTTGCTATCCCCCCGCTGTATACACCAGACTTGGCTCTTTCCGGATATCATTCATTTTTATCGATGTGACACGCTTTGGCTGAACAGAGCACTTCGTTTCCTACGAGGAAGTCAAAATTGGAGGACTAATTGGTTTGCTTCAAAAGACGAAGAATTCTTTCGTCTGGGAATCCACGATTTAGCAGAGAGAGAGATAGGAGAAATGTATATCTAGCGATGCAAAAATTCAGTTTTGTGTGTTTAGATTTCGCACCCGACAAAGTCAAAAGTCGTCACTGAAAAATCCCGAAATGGACAGGAAAACGGGAGTTATCGAAAACTGTGCCTGCTTTAATGGTGGCGCGAAAAGCTGTTTCGCCACCTTCCGTTGAAGTGGCCGATTATCTTACCGTGACGAGCTTTACATGGGCCGTGGGCCCTGGGCTGGGGTCCGGGCAATTGTTGTGCAAACACGGCGATCCGAGATAGGCAGCCCAAAAGGCGGCCGGTGGGAAAAACAATGTGGACAGTAAAATGACAAACGTTCCCGGGAATTTATCAAACCTCAAACACACAGATCCACGGCAAACGCAAACACGGGGCAGAAGAATTGGCCGCCACCGCCACCTTGGCCGCTTGTGATGCCGGAGACGTTTATGGCCCGTTTTAATGTGCCGCCCGCCGTATCATAACGCGGATTTCACGGGGCATGGGGCTCGGCGCGGTCGGTAGCCCGGTCCGTCCGGATCGCTACAAATCGCTTTCGTTTATGCGGTTCGCATAGCTTTTGATTATTTTATTGATTTATTTCCTGCTCTGTTTCTTCGCTCGCCCGTCGCTCGCTCGCCGCGATTCAGCTGGCTGGCTGGCTGACTGGCTGGTGGGCAAACTTATTACTGGGCCCCGAAACGGGGTGTTTTACGGCTCACTTCTGGCCCTGCATCGAGGTATCTCTCCTCCTTGGCAATCTCGTACAAGCGGCGTGATTATTGTTGCTTCGCGCGCGCAGCCCAACAATCCAGGGGGCAAGTGCAGCTTGAAGGCTCCACTCTTTGTAGCCGAACCCGAACATGTTCCGGAACGAATCTTCGATCGAGTCGACCGGAAAGCATCCTACAACAAACACACACACACACACACACACACACTGCGCATCGCATGCCCGGTCCGGGAAAGCTCCGAATATTTGAACACGTCCTTCCAACCCCTGGTCGGGATCGTGAGTCGCCGGAGTAACCAGGAGTCAACCAGCCCGGTGGGCCAAGCCTTTCCAGTTCCTGGATATCTGTGTTTGTGTTTGTGTGTGTGTGTGTGATTGAGCCCGGGGCGGTGGAAAAGGACTTTCACAACTTTCAACGAAACCAAACGGAGTTATAACTCTTCCAGAGGACTCAGCTTTGGTAAGCTTTTGTTGTGTTGGTTTTTAAAAGGAAATGAGATATTCAAAGAACAACGTATACATATGTGTTTTGTTGTTGATAGTTTGGCCATTTGGAATAAATTTAATAATCCAGCACCACGCGCCAATTACAGTAGTATCATTAGTATCAATTACTAATAAGACCACCGCTTGAACTTTTGACCGCTGACGAGTAATCCAACAAATAGAATGCCCTCCAAAAGTGTGTCCCATAAAACATGTGAACGCTAACTAAAATTACTTAGCTGCTTTTATGACCTATTTTGTAGATGTGCTCGTTAAAAAACATAAAAATCATAACTTGCCCATAACAAAGCAACCCCAATGGTGAATCATTTGTGTGAAAGCCACATCTGAGACGAGCGAACGGCTCATCCAGCTACCGAGCTCAGGGCCGGTCCGAGCACCACCTTCAAGGCATAAACCCGAGCCCAACGTGGAATTGAAAGGCAGGCTCAATTATTTATGAGCTTACTCGACCGGACAGTGCGCTCGTCCGAAAAAGCAGCTCATCAAGTACGGCGGCAACTGGTCATTCGGGTATCGACCCAACCCCCACGACGATGGCCGCGGACGATAGGGCGGACCATCGGCTCCAGTGTCGACAATGCGTTACTTGCGACGAGAGTCGTGGTCCGGGGAGAGATTGTCACGGATATCGTCACAGTCAGATGGTATCGTCGTCATATTCATCATTTTTGGCCATCACCCTGGATCCTGGGCTTGTGGATGGTCCACACTATGGAACCCTTGGGCATATCTGAACGGAACGAGTATCAGAGGACTCAGGTGCCGACCGTAAGGTTGTCGGCCGACCGCTCAGAAGTGCTGGCTGGCTGGCTGGCTGGCGACGATTAGCGACACCCATTAGCCCGTAGCCGGCGTCCGGCGTTGTTGGCGAAGGCCCAATAGTTACGCATCACGGTAATTAAACCGCATCAGGCCGGGCCGTCCCCCCCCGCACGGATATCACCAGCCCCGCCCCGGGTCCGGGAATATCGGAATGTCGAATTTATTTCCCGTTTCCGTTCGCGTTTGTTACAGGCGCAGACCTTCGCCGGGCGACAGACATGGATCATCCATCGCTCTCAAGGAAATCTAATCAACCCAATGTTGTCGGGTCGTCGCACTCTCGACCTCCCCCGTCCCACACGGTACGGAACTGGGGGGTTGCCGGGGGCCAAGTTGGACCGAAAAATGCTGCTAGTGAAATTTTGAACAGCAGGCAATCTTATTTTGCATTTTCGCTTTGCCTACCTTTAGGCGCACAGCACCTACATCTGGTTTACGGTACGGTTGCAGGCATGCACGGGGGGCATCTAGTGCCTTCTAGTGGACATCTAGTGGACACAATTTCTAGAACACAACCACAGTGCCACACACACACACAGAATCCGGGGCATGGCTAACTTGGCTGACTTGCTGTTGTTCTCCTGTTACTTTTCCCTGTTTTCTTGCGCCAATACAGCGCCAAATGGTGATAAACGATATTTTATCTTACGTTCGCCACCTGCCACAACCACACACACACAACCGTGTGTTGATTAGGCCTGCGGGGGCCGGGGACAAAGTAGCCGGCAATAATTGGGAGCGGAGGGCTACCACAACCACCGTGCGCTACCTATTGACGGTAGCGTACTCTGGTATCCAAAGACACCCGGGTGCCGGGGTGGGAGCAACCCCGGAGCAACAGTCATTCAGCGGAACTGCACGAAAGCAAATAATTTATCATATGTCGTAGTTGTTGATTAATGAATATTTAATTTAATTATGTCCGACCAAAAATACGTATGCGTTTGTTGCTCGGCCGAATCCCGGTGGTTTCCCCGGTGGTGGCGGTGGTTTGGGTTTGAGGCTTCCAGGACTTCTCCAGACCAGGCTCTTTCTTCCTCTTTATTTCTCTCTCTCTCGCTCTTGTGCTGAATTTTTTTATCCGATCGTTTGTCGTTCCTAATTTCTTCGGCCCTTCGGATTAGCTCGGGCCCGCGGTTCCAGGTCCCCCTTCTCCCAGGTCCCTGGGCTCCTCGTCATTTTTGGGATCAACTTCTGGTGCGTCAACCACACCCTGCTGTCACCACTGCCCAAGTACACACACACACACACACCAGGCGGTTCCACAAAACCGTTAATGGATTAATTCTTCCCTTGCGGTGCGGTTACGGTGGGGTGATTAGACTGTATGGGACACGGCTCCTGATGGGTTTTGTCCGGGTTCCTTGCATACTGCCACCAGATGCCTCCGGCCTCCGCGGAGAGTGGGAGCGCCGAGCGCCCGTTTTGATGGCAGCAAGATGAGGCGCGGAGGGCTGAAGGATGATGGAACAGAAAATGACAAAAAAGCGTTCCGAGGCACCCACGCGCCCCGGCCCAGCGGGATCTGGGGATCCCGATTTGCGAAATTGGCTGGAAGTTTAGCCAGGTCCCCGGTAGCGGCAGGGGCTGACGGGAGCCGGTTCGGTCCGGTCGTTGGTAGGTGATCCATCAGTTGTCCGGGCTACGTCCGGGGTCTGACTTCAACGGTTGGCACAATCGTCTACACAAAGTGTTGCTAGGCCCAAAGGTTTGCTGGACAGGAGCTGGTGGAATTATTGTTGCACTTATCTGGGAAACAAGGACTACCGATTTTTGGAGAACTTCTGCCTCACAGTCCCGGTAGTCCCCGGGTAGGTCCCAGTAGTGTGTCCAGTAACGAGCGCCTCCGAACGTGTCGCGTTTGGAACACCACGTTCTCGATCTTCGCATATGGTAACTCCTCGCAGTCCTCACAGTTCTCGCGCAGTATGCAAATGGTCGCCCCGGTACACGCACGTGTGCGTTGTGCGAAAGCCCCAAGAAACGTGCACACGTGTACACGCGTGCCGATGGTTCGCAGGTTTCGTCCTTTCCGGTACCGGTTCCGGACGAGAGCTACTCCGGTAACGGTACATCGGGGAGTGACTGAAAAATAATTCGCCATAACGTGCACAATAGGCGGAGAATGTTTGACACGAAAACGCCATTCCCGGTGGGGGTGGGCCCCAACCGGGGGCGGAACGCGCGTCCCAGGAACCGATTCGGCGGACGGTCGAAATACGCACACGACTCGGTACGACTCGGTCACCTCGGTCCCTCGAAATTGCTTCCAAGGGGGCGCTGAGGGAAGTCACAGGTCGGTGTTTACCGGGGACCGCCCCAAAAGCTTCCGGACCCTCGGACCGACCGACCCTGAATGCGTGGGCAGGTAAAGGCCCGCAGAGGTGAAGGCCCACCAGGTTGGAGTCCCCCGCATCGCTGTGGAATGCATCAAACGCCCCGGCCCCGGCCCCGGCCCCGGTGGATGGTGTTGGTGGTTGTAGAGCTCAAATCTAATTAAAATTCCCCCACAACATACTGAATGTCTTCATCAAGAAGTTACAGAGTGCGCAGTGAAAAAGCAGAAAAGCCGAACCTATCGGTCGCCCGCCGGACACCCTTCGGCACTCTCGGCGGCGACGGCGGACAAGGTGATGCCGTCTCAGATAATGACGAACGCGGCGACCCCCACGGCCACACGTGGGAAAGCCAGTAGAACCTCAGCAGCAGCAGCAGCAGCTGGACCCTGGGGTCCAGCTGGGTGGATATTGATCTGCTGACGATGGACAACGGCGGGTGGTCGCTAGGAGATAACCAACCCGCCAGTGCCCCCCTCCCCGCCGGTCGGGCGCGTCTAATGGAATTTCGGATGGCTAGTTTCACTTTTTTTGAAACATCATTCTTTCGATTAAGGTTTTCCAGGTTTTCGCGCGACTGATCGCCCCCTCCCGGACCGGTGTCGACGCTTTGTATCGCTAATGAAGCGCTGCCTGCCGCAGCCATTTTGACTAATAACATTATTACGGGTGTCCGATTACGATCGTCGGGATCGGGGGCCACCCGGGCGTCTAGGACTTGCTGCGGAACTGGAGCTCCAGGGGGGATAGTGCGTCGTACGCAGGCCGTCACACGCGCTTGTGAGCGTGTGACTTCTTCCGGAAACAAGTCTGGACTGGACCTGGCATAGGTCTAAGCAAGATCCATTGGGCTTTCGTTCACTAGAACTAAGGGTGAAAAACTCCGGGTTGTGAAACAATGTTGTGAGCTTCGAAATTGTGAGACTCCGACTCCTGGAGTATATCCTGCAGGGAACTCTGAACCATATGTGATCCGTAAATTAGAGCACAGGATGTCGTGGCGCTTTGTAACTCACCGTTGCAGTTGCCGGCAATGGCCGGCAGTACTTGTTGATTCAACTCCCGGCCGGCCGGCCGGCAGCAGCGGTTCGGTTTAATGGACAGGAATGCCCGTCCTTTCACGCGACACGCCGTTTGGCTAGGGCCGTGTCACATTCCAACTCTTCACCGAGCTGCTGGCGAGCTTTATTACTCTGCAGCCGGAAGGGGGTGGGGGGGGCTCCATATATCCGACATCGGTCCGACTCGGCAACTACAAACGACCGCGCGACCGGCGACCGGCGACCGACTGCAAATAGGCGTCATTATAGGTAAAGAAAAAAAAAAGGCCGAAGACACAAGAACCCAGAATCCCCGGGAACAGGAAGCACCGGACGCAGTCGGACGAAGGTCGGACGAAAGGAGGGAGAAGAATGAAATGACACAAAATCCCACGCCGGGCCAGGCTCGCTTCCGCCTGGGGCGGGCCGGGGGCGAGAGAGAGAGCACGGGCGGCGGCGAGCGGACGTCCGCGATTATGGCCGCGGGCCGCGCTTCATTTGACCGCCCGACACCAATCACGGCCCGGAAGAGCGCGTATAAAACGGCGAGGCTCATCTAGACGACGAGGAGAGGAGAAATAAACCATAACGAGTAGAGTGGGACAGTCTGATCTGATGTCACACCTGATGGAGAAAGTGCGCGTGTGTGTGTGTCTGTGAGAGACAGACATAGAGACAACGGCGGGGGGGGGGGGGGGAAAGAAGAGAGAGGGAAAGTGAGGCGAAGAGAGCGAAGTACATAATTAAAAGCATTCCGTGACCGCATTCTCGTGCCCGTCGATCTTTCATACTGTCGATCACCGTCGAAGATCCCGGACGCCCAGGGACCAGGAACCACAACGAATCCCACGAGTCCCCAGACAGCCCAGACCGGTGCGGTGCGGTTTCCGCCCTCACGATCCGGGCTGACCCGGGCACCTAAAGTTTGCACCCAAAATGTAAGTCTTCATAAAAATACGACCGAAACACTCCTGAAACGATCCCGAGTCCAGGATGCCCAGGAAGATGCTGAGTGGCTGGTACACCTTTTCCTATTGCTTCGTGGCGCTCCCGGTCTAGAATCTCGCATCAGGTCCGGTGTGGCGGCAACAGCAAAAAGGGCATTTGTCTCCGAGCTTGACCGAAAGGGTGATTACAGAGAGTGTGCGAAAGGTAAAACATCGCGTTTCGGGTTTCCGTTTCCGGCCGGGTCCGAACTGAGTCAAATTTATTCCGAGTAACCTGAAAACCCGCACCGAGCAGCGTGCGGACAGAATGCCAAGCAGCCATGCCCGGTTTTTTTTTCATCCATTCAAACCACGAGGGAGCAAGCAAATATTCGTCGAAAAACCCCTTAACGTAATTCGGACTCAATGAGCATCATTAACCACCCGCAAATCTCAACTCTGTGGGAACAAAACCCAAAACTTAAACACCCAAAAAGGTTGGACCAGTACAACGGGCAGCTCATAGTAGACCACGCCACACGCGTCCCAGTCGCGTATCTTATAGTATAGACTCAAACAGTAACAGGTAGATTTTTGAATACTTGAGTGAGTGGTCATTGACCAAAAACACCGACACCCTTTCGACACCGCTCGTGACGTCCGCACTTGTCGGCGCTCCTGGAAAACCCCGTCAAGTTTGCAAGTCTGCAGCTCACCGGCCACCGGTAGCCAGCAAGACCCAGGTCACCCACAACCCGTCACCAAATCCGATTTTTTCTCCCATCGAGCATCGAGTTCCTGGAATCACCGGGAATCGAATCGAGCATCGAATTCATCTGATTCAGCAATCAATCAAACCGTCGGTGAACCCAACCCAGGGCGGTTATGCTTCTTGCTTTACGTTTGCCCCCTGAAACCGACCTGACACCGCAGACCGGCGTGTAAAAATGGGTTGTCAGGGGTTAGGGCAGTAAAACAGGAGCGCATAAATTATAGTTCCACCCAAAAGTTATGGGCACCACGCGCTCTCCGCTACGCCACACCACACGATGCCCGCCCGACGATGCCGTTGGCGCCATTATTGAGGGATCCTTTCTGTCTGTTTCGTTGTTTTTTTTTTTTTTCTGTCACCAGAGATGCCCCCGGATCGTGCTTTCCGATACTTCCGGTTACCGGTACGGATGATTGAAATGTTTGCTCGTAGGTTGGCGACGACGACGAGCGGTGAGCCATAGAGAGCGTCCCCTGAAATGGTGGTTAGGCCAGGTTTTATTATGCAATAATCACCCAGCGCTCGACGTCATAAAGGCGTCCCCGGCTTACGAGCGCCCCCAGCCCAGCCAAGCGAGCAGCCACCAAAGTCGCGCGCCCAGGATACCGGCCGCCCCAGAGGATCCCGTTGCACAAGTAATAAACAATGAAAGCGAAAATCAATATCCCTCCATCGGCACAGTGTTGAGCGTAGAGAAGTGGACCAAAACACATACACAAGTACTGACGTGGGCCATACCGAAACAAATATTCGATTGTGATGCCTCCGTCACCGTCGGTTTGGTGGGTTAAAATTAGTTCGCAATCAGCCGGAGAATCAGGCTGTGATCATGTGCTTCTACTTCCGCACATACTACATGTGCATGTACGGGAGGCGGGAGTGTACATGCCATGAAATAATCCTTCCAAATCTGCACGTTGCTGCGGCTTACTCACACCGCCTGGTGGCTAGCCAACCATTTTTGGGGCGCCAAAGGAACCAAACATCGGATTTCGGAAAAGAAAATCAACGAAAAAAACATGTCAAAATAAATTCACCCGGTCCACGGTCGGTTCGTCCGTCCGTTCGGTCTGTAAACCGACAGGGAAGAGAGGATAAAAAAGGGAGAGTTCACCTCACCTCACGGAAAACTTGCCCGGAATTTATTTCACCCAAGGAGTTTGGTCGTAAAGAACTTTACAAGAAACTATTGAATAGTGGTGAATGGAAGGGCTTCTGCGATGCGACGTTAATTAGTGGCGATCCTAGTGGCGTTGGCGCTCTCCGCAGGTCGCAGGTACCGTGATGAAGGAAACCGTTTTGGCAACATAGATCCAGCAACACAACACGGCACGGAACCGACCTGTAAACGAGTGGACTACAAAAATCGTTCGTAAACACAAGAGAAACCAACACCATCATCATATCCAGCCATGATCTATCATACACAGTCCTTCTCCGAGTAAACAGGACTTTTTCAGCAGGGATATTTCTGGTGGCGCCACCTTGATGTGGGTATATGTGTTTGAAAGGTGCATCCTTTTCGACCCTGTTGTCGGAATGAGCACGAGCCAATATCAAAGTTTTGTTTTTAATTCGGTAAAACGTTTACCGAATCGTTTAAATTATGGCAAAATGTTTATGGTGATGATTGTCTATCCCGTGACAGAGTTCATGAGTGGTTTACTCGTTTCAAAAACGGTCCTGAAGACATCAACGACGACCTTCATGTCGGTCAAGTCAAGTTCGTGATTACGCGCCAGGGAGTAACGAAAAAGTGCGTGATTTTCTCTAAATTGAGCCGAAATCGTCGTTGCGTTTTATGGGAATGGAATTGGGAATTTCCAAGGATTCGATTCATCGCCGATAATTTATCAAGAAAGAATTACACAGTTCTTCTAACAGGACTTTTTCCAACATTTTCTCGTCAACCGCCAACGGCCAAATAGCATTTTATTTTATAAATCATTCCCCGTATTCACCTGCTCTGGCACCCTGTGATTTTTATCTATTCAGAAAACTTCCGATTTGCCGATGAAAGGAAAACGTTATGCTGACATTTTGGCCATTCAGAAGGCTTGTACCGACGACATACTCCGAGCCATGCCGGCCAACGACCTAAAATCGTCATTCGAAAAGTTGTTACTAGGTCTCAGCATTGAGAATCGGACTGTTTTTAACACACACACAAAACGTGTAAAAAATTTTAATGCGATTTTCTATTTTATTCTAAGTATGTGCCATCGCCATCGCTATACATTTCTCCTATCTCTCTGCTAAATCATGGATTCTCAGACGAAAGAATTCTTCCACTGTTTAAGTAATGCTGCTAATTTTATTGACAACCGAACCGAATTTTTATCGATCTGCCTGAGTCTGTTTGAATTTCTGCACCACCAGAAAGGAATTTTGATGAAATTTTTAACATCCTGTCCAATGTCATTCAAATCCCCAGCCACGTCACAGCCAGAGAACTTTCCCCACGTTTCCCCTAATTACATGGCCTAGTTTTATTGTTTTTCAAGCACCCACCAAATGACACACTATTTCGCGTTTTGGAGTTATTTTAACGAATTTCATTCCAAAACTTTCGGATATCCCTTTCGGATATTTGATTATTGCTTGACCCAACAGCCTGGCTGAATGTAGCCAACTGAACGTAATTATAGTATCTATCGGGCCACTAGCTAACAGCTGCGTTAAATTACTTCTGATGACTGTTTATTATATTGATAACAAGTTACTGACCACGGCCTTTGGCCGCACCGTTTGCCGGAACAAAAGTTATTCCAAGTTGATTTAGATAACGTAACACTTACTAGGTGTGTGCGTTGAGAAACGAACTTTTTTAACACACAAAAAATGTTTATAAAATTTGTATGCAAATTTCTACATTGTTCAAAGTATGTGCCATTGCTAGCTATACATTTCTCCTATCTCTCTGCTAAATCATGGATTCCCAGAGGAAAGAATTCTTCGACTTTTTAAGTAAACTAAATAGTCATCCCTTTTCGACTTCCTCGTAGAAAACGAAGAGCTGCTCAGCCAATACGTGTCCCATCGATGAAAATGAATGATATTCGGAAAGAACCAAGTCTGGTGAATAACGCGGGAAGGGATAGCAGCTCCCATCCAAGTGATTTGATAGTATCCTGAAACAGTTTTGTTTTTTGGGGCGCCTGGTGCTTGATTCCACGGGCCACCAGGCGCCCCCATTGCAACCCACTAGAATTGCATTTTGATCGTTTTTCGATCAATGCATGGTTCAAATTGATCATTTGTTGTCAGTAGCGATCGGAATTAACGTTTCCATCAGGTTTTAGGAGCTTGTGAAACACCACACCTTTCTGTCCCATCAGAAAGTCCGTTTTTAGGAGTCCTTCGACGCTTTTTTTTGTTAAGTCAAAATCGCCATTTTGAAATTTTTTAAACCACTTAAAGCACTGAGATCTTCCAAACACAAGTCCCCTCATTTGGTGCGACTCCGAAGTAGTTTTCTTCAACAGGGGCAGAAAAATAATAATCCCCGCAAAACTTCATTTTCAAGCCCAAAAGTTGACATAGTTGAACCCTTTCAATGATGGGTTGCAAACGGAAATAATTTTTTTTTCGACCAGAAATCATTTACCTGATGTCAACACAAGGTAATGATGAATGAACAGCAAAACTGGGAAGTCCCAATCGGCAGGTACAGCCATCTTTTTAAAAGTTCGTTTCTCAACGCACACACCTAGTATGTGAAACCTATCGAAACAAGCTATTTTTCAACAGCCCGTATTCCATCTCATAGTGATAAATCAATGATCAAGCATTTGAAAATGTATGACAAATGATGATAAGGATACTAGCAAAGCTTCTAACTGCGCTGGAGCTAAACAACATCGACATGGACGATAAATCGATAGAGCCGGTGAAAATTAAGTGAACAAACAAGCACCATACATGTACCGTAAGGGCTCGTAAACGGATCAGCAATACCTAGCAGAGACATCTCATCTCGGCAAAGCATTTTGTGACCCTCGAAGGCACTTCTTGTTCTCCGTTCACTCAAAACGCGATGAACAAAGCGTTGGAACTATCCTTATGTTAACGCGCCAAATATAATGTGAATAAAATGTGAATGGGCCAAAATAGAGCAAGTGAAGCAACCACAAGAAGCAACATTCCTAATATAGTCGTAAACATGTGACACCGGTTCGACGGACGGCTACCGAGCCGGCAGCTTTGTGGGAAAAATGTTTGGTCGAATTTCGTGTTATTTCGTGCCAGCAAGCGGGGGAGGGGTTTCTGAAGAAACCGATGAACCGCCGAAAGAATGAAAGGCAAACGACGGATTGACATGCACAGTTCTCACTTCAATTCTTCGCAACACAGTTCAACAGTTATTGAAGATTTTTAATTCAGAACAAGGTCAACATAAAAAAAAACGCACTGAACGTTGGAAAACGTGCACCGAACCTTCAGCTCCTCGATCGAGCGCGTTTCAATCGAAGAAAAATGTGTCTACCTTTCGCCGACGTATGATTCCGTCACCGTGGCGCAATAAATCGAAATTGATTGGAGGCAAGCAGTGCATGTGCAGCAACAGCCTTTGAAAAGGTAGCCTCGCCAAACTCCCGGTGCCGGTGCTGGTGCAAACCCGCAGGAAAATTTGTTATCCTGCCGCCCGTTCGGTTGGTTGGTCGTCCGCAGAATTTTAAATCGTTCGACCTGAGAATGCGCGCCATAGGAATGTGTAATGTCCGGACCTGTTTTCCACCAATTACCCACCCAGGTACCTGTCCGCACCGCTAGAAGACGCCATCCCGGTTTCCCCGCCCCTCACGGCGATGCTGCCTGGAGGAGTTTGCCTCTCGACTCTTGCGGCCGTCAAATAACCGATCGGCCCACCATTCCATCGTGTCGTGGTCCAACGTGGGGAGGAAGTTGGAAAAAGATAGAAAACAAAAACCTGAACTGAATCCACCATATGTTGCTCGTACTACTCCTTCTCCTTGGTCTCCACCTACCGAGCACACACACACACACACACCGGGGAAACACCGGGAGGCCCTCCGGGGCATCCGCCATAAATCTTTATGAATTATCCGTCCGGTCATTCCTCATTTCCGCACATGATGGACGTTCACCAGCGCGGCATAAGAAGTGAAAATGGCAGCGAAAGCAGCATCAACGGGGCGGCTCACAGCACAGCTCATCAGGGGAGCGGGGGGGAGGGGGGCTCCCCAGGGACAGCCCAGGGTCTGTCCAGTGGAGCGCGGCGAAAAACGAAAAATCGAACCAAACGTGATAATCTTCATCCATCGCGTCCATCTCACACACCTCTCTCTAACGTTAACTTTATTATTAATCGAACCCGCACTCGCGTGTGTGTGAGTGAGTACATAGCACATGGTACGGTACATGGGGGCTTTTATTTTTAAAACCCCCGTACATATGTGCATGAAGTTTGGCATCAAGGTCGGAGTCCTACTCCGCCCGCCCCCCGGTTTTTGCCGCGTATCGATTTGGTTAGTTGCACCATGAGTGACGAATGTCGCCAGGCGCGGCGCGGTGCGGTGCGGCCCGGCACAAACCAGAAACACCAATTAATTACACACGTTTTTCCAGTCAATCAGAGGGCTCGCCGCGTCCCACAGGATCCACATCCGGCTAGGGAGTGCACACGTGTGCACCGTTGCGACCGGTGACGATGATTATGAAGCCTATCTCTCTCTTTCTCTCTCTGTGCCGAAGTCGTGGTGGGTCGCAATAATTGGCATTAAAAGGTTCCCGGCCCAGCCCGGCCCAGCCCGGCCCGGCCAGTCCCGTAGGCCCCCGCACCGTTTTACCACCGTTCCCAATTATCCCCAAAATTGTTGCGATTGTACCCGGGAAGGACCGGAAGGACTCTCAGTTCACGCGCGCGCGCGCGTTCGTGTGCGTTGTTTCGTATATTTAGTTCTTCGTTTGTTTCGTTTCGTGTGAGCTACTTTATCCAAGGATCGGCTAAGGCTAAGCCGCAAATCTCGTCCATTCATAATTCGTTCATTAATATTTCAACCGATGGACCGATGGGTAATTAGAACCACACGTTCGTTGCGAGCGTGCGAACGGATCACACTAGGTGCGGTTTAGGTTTTTCTACGGGTTTTCTTCATGGGCACATCGGGGCTGAAAAGTCCCGAGCCTAAAACGGAAAATGTGTAGCGAAAGGTTTTTTTCTTTTTTTTGGTTCAACGGGGACTTTATTCATCGTCAGAAATTTAATCATCGAACGTCATTTCACGTAGTTTTTCTATTGAAACCACATTTGTTTCTTTGCCTTCGCCCCTTTTCGGGCCAGTTCTACGAGGTGTGTTCAAACATTTTTGCAACTTTTGAATTTCCGCGGGCTTCTTATGTCCGATTTTTTGTGGCGTTAGGTTGCTACACATGTCCCATGACTTATGGTGAAAAGTACGGCCATTTTGAGTAATCAGTCAGCTTTTGACAGCTGTTTTGCTTGGACATTGTCAATTTTTATGTACTCCAAATGTAGTTGACCACGAAGGGGTAATTTGAAATTTTGGAAAAAGGAAAACAACAGGAAAAAGTCACAGGGAGCCAGATCTGGGGAATAAACTGGCTTTGGCATCACCAGCAATCGAAGAAAACCGTAAGCAAAATTGTTCACAATCGACCAAAGTTGGCATTTCGACGTTTTACCATAAGTCACTGACATGTGTAGCAACCTTACGCCATGGGAAAATCGAAAAAACGGATATACTAGCGTGTTCAATCAGTTTTGCACCTCGACACCAGAGGGCGCTGCTACGAGCCTAATTTTTTTTTGTTGGATTGGTACACTCTTCATATGAACGTATGTGAAGTTTCATTTCAATCGGTCACTTACTTTTTGTTTTACAAGCCATTTTGTATCGACATGTCACAGTATTTTTTACAGCTGTTATGACGTCATCATTTGATGAAAAACACTTTCCGCGCACGTTTTTTTTTTTGTCTGAAAACAGATGGAAGTCGCTAAGGTCCAAATCTGGTGCCAATTAATGGACTTTAATTAATGGATTTTTGCCATTTTCAAATTGCTCTTCTGACAGGGTGTGTTGCCCTGATGAAAGACGTTGTTTTTCTTCTGCAAACCGGGTCTTTTTTCTCGAATTTTCTCTTTCAGTTGGTCTAAAATGTAACAACAACAATCAAAATTTATTGTTTTATCCATTTGCAAGTAATCCGCTAGCAAAATTCCATTCGCATCCCACAAAACTGATGCTAATATCTTTTTAGGAAATTTCTGGACGAACTCGTTTCGGAAGTGAAGAAAAGGGTTCACATCACTCCTTAACCTCTTGTTTTGATTCAGGATCATAGTGAGAGTCACAAGCCTCATCCATAGTGATGGTTGAATGCACAAAATTCACTTTATCCTATCGAAAACGCTTTAAATGTTACCGAGAAAGTTGCAGTCGAATGCGTTTTTAACGAATGCGGCACCCATTTTGCAAACAGCTTTCAGGAACCCAGAACTTCAGTCAAAATATTGGTTATACTGCTCAATGAGTTGGCTAGGTCTTGTACTTAATTTCTATCAGTGGTTGGACGATTTTCTAATACGATATCCTGTATTGTTTTACGATTTCAGGTGTTGTGTCTGTTTTTTTACGTTTTTGACATGGATCGTCTTGAAGGCTACTACGACCACGTTTAAACTCAGAAACACCCCTTTTAATGTACCAATTGAAGATGAAAGGTCTTTATACACTCTAATTATTGTTTCATAAACTTACTTTGCTTTTAAACCTTCCAAAATAAAAAAAATTCAATCACTCCACGATACTTGATTTTTTCCATTGTAAAAAATACTGTGACGGGTCGATACTAAATGGCTTTTAAAAAAAAAATTAAGTGACCGATTGAAATGAAACTTCACATACGTTCATATGAAGAGTGTACCATTGTAGCAACAAAAAAATAGGCTCGTAGCAGCGTCCTTTGTTACCGACCATACGAACTTAATGAACACACTAGTACGTAGCCCGCGGAAATTCAAAAGTTGCCAAAATTTTTAGAACACACCTCTTATTCCCGAATCAATGCGTGACTATGGAAAATCTCGAACACCGAGCACTGCTCGAATACGCTGAACTCGGCTGTCGCGGCCGATTAAAGTGTGTGCCGACTGTAGGCGCTATCCTGGCTGCTGCAGTGTTTACCTGCTATAGAGTATAGCACGCACGCACACGCACCTGCTGAGCCGTGCGAAAGTACGTCATAGGCACTCGAGTTCGAGGTGAGTGTGGTGGTGCACTCTACTCTCGAACCCGGCGCTAATTAGATAAAACAGCACATTGCTACATTTCCTCGCGCGCGCTCGTGTGGGTGTTCTCCTTCTTTCCCTTTCTCTCCCTCTCACGCTCTCGCTTTTCGCACACGACAGTCGTCCTTCGGCTGGACCGGTCCTGACATTCCAGCCGAGGCGCGCAGAGCAACAGCAGCAGCAGCAGCAGTGACAGATAATTAATGGTGTGTGAGAAATTGGACACCACCACCAGGTGAGTTCGGCCGACACGGCCAGTACTGACCGATACTGACCCTTCTGATAGCTAATGAGGAAAATAATTCCGTTCCCAAGGGCCTCCGGGCTGCCCGGAATGCGGTATCGCGCTAATAGTAAGCGGAACACAATTATAGCGCATTTGGGTGACTTAAGGACCCAGCCCCGACAAGGACATCACCCGACCACCACGACCAGTACTACTAGACAACTGTTCGCGGCGGGGGGCCCAGAGAACCACTTGCAACTGCTCGATCGAAACCAACCAGGACCTCAGCGCTCCCTCCGATCAAAGTGATGCGCATTCGAAATTTCTTTTGGGTGGGTGGGCTTTGGGTACAAGGGCTCTCCGCGCAGATGCAGCATTATAAATTGGCAATACGCTCATATCCGCCCCGGCGGCGGCGGTATATGGTTTTTGCTGCAACTAATTGCGCCCCATAATGGCATTATGCTTATGCTACGTCACCCACGCTGGGCCTACTCCCGGAGCAAAAGGAGCAAAAATGGCGATGATTGCGACACGCCACCGTTTTCCGGTTCCCGTCGAGCGGGCGACTTACGACGGCGACAACGGCGAAACCCGGCGACCGAAGAACCGGAAACAATTACTTTACAATCACCCAAAAATAGGCGCCAGGCCAGTGGTGGTGGCTCCCTCTGGTGGCCGTCCTTTTGCTATACACATTTCAATCATTGCCCACTCCGTCTCTTTCGCACCCTGTCGCCGCCGCGGAACCGGAAACCTAGGATCGGAAATTAAAATATTTTTACCACGCGCGCGCGCCCGCGCTGACGTAGTTGACGTTAATCTCCTTACCCCCCCGAGGGAACGGCAAGAGGGAAGGTAGGCGGAAAAAAACCAAACCACCAGCACAAGGACAAGGAGACGAGAGAGTGTGATCAAACATGGCAGTGGCCGCGGGGCGGGGGGGGGTGGAGATGGGTGGAAAATTCACCCGGGCCAGAATGTTTGTATTTAGTCATAAAACTCAACAGAATCTCATTAGACCAAATTATCGTCTTCGCCTTTTTGCTCACCTCCGGTTCCTCCGGTGTTCCGGTGTGTCTTCTTTGTCTTAATTTCTTCGGTGGGCCATTTTCTCCGTATTTTTTTTTTGTTTGCCTCACTTTTCTCCATTCCGCTCCGACATCGACAGGCTCCGACGAGCCCGTCACGAGCCAGCAACTGGTTGAAGATGGCGGTTGGTTTTTCCACTGTTCCACTGTTTTACCTTTTTTGTGTGAGTCTTTGTAGTAGACTCACCTGGTGGTGGCGGTAGGGGCGAAGGGGTGCGATCCGTAGAGCGCACTGTTTGTCTGGCAATTCTCCGCGCCCGCGGAGTCATTCCGGGTTTCCGGGGATTCGCCGCTTCGGTTTCGGTCGGTTTTTTCCTTTTCTATTTCCTCCCGCCAGGTCAGGCTTTTTTTGTAGGTTCCCCGTGCGGTGTTGTTTTAATTTTGACGCAAGCCATTGGTTTCGACCGCCTAGCCGCGTTATTCTTAATTAGACACAACACATTCCGCACACAGCACGTCACGTGAACAATGTGCGAATGTGACAGAAGTGCTATCAACCGCACCGCATCTCGGGCACCCGGATCATTCAGATTTATTGCGCCAGACTGTCCAGTGTATCCAGCGTCAGCGTTCCTGGGTAAGTTCCTGGTCTGGTGACACCGTCTGGTGTTTACCCAGCAGCTCTTGGTAGACAAGCGCCGACCGATCCCATCGAATCGCGCCCGAATGTCGCAACTGCCCAAAAAGGTTAAAACCAAATTTGTAACGGCGTGCGTCCTGCAGCCTTCTTTAATCGAGAGTTTCAGAGTTCGTGACCCAGTGGCTTAAAAGGATCGCGAGAAACAAGGATCTGAACATGACTTTGACTTGACCAACAACAAATGACGCGCTAATTAATTAGCAACTAGCATTAGTGTCATTTGTTTTGGTTTGGCTTCGGCCTGAAGCTTCTGCCGTACACCTAATACGACGACGGTAATAATCGCTGCAGCTCAGAAAAGTGTGTTTATCTTTTAGCACTTACTCTTCGCCTTTCCAACCGCTGTGGCCCTGGCATCAACACAAACAGCAATCTTCATTAAATTTCTGACATCTCTTCTGCACCCACCAGAGAAGCAGAGAAGCGGAGAAAGAGACAGAACAGACGAACGCAACACCCGCGCTCGTTTGAAGTGAAGGTGTGCCCATGACAATTGTCTGTGTGTGTGTGTGTGTTTGTTTACTTGCGTGAAGAATGGGACAGGGAAAACCTCAAAAAAGCCACGGATCGAAATTTTCACGGAATCCACGGCGGGCCAGTCGGCAGTCGACAAAAGGCTCACCCACTCATCCGCCAAGATGAACGTTTTCTTTTAAAAGGAAGGGGACGCGCCGGCAACGCCAGAGATAACGACGATGGCGACGATGACACCGAGATGTCCCGGACCCGGACCGTGAGACGGCATGATGCAGATAATCCTGTCCTACAGCGTGTTAGGCAGGCTGGAGTGCGGCCGGCTTTTCCACGTCTTTTTTTTGTTTTGCGCACTGCGCTGCGCCTCCCTTCTTTTGAGTCTCTCGAGCCAGGATCGTCTAGGATAGGATTCCGCCCCGGCCGCCCCCCACTGGACAGTGACAATACGGCCGCCGAACCAGCCAGCTAGCCCGCTCGGGGCTGATCTTGGGCCTGGTATGTCTGGGAGTTTGGGCACTTGCGGACAAGTGATGAAAGTGATGATGAAGTGCAGCCAGCTCGCAAATTAGAATGAAACATATCATTTAACGAAAGCGAGAGGCTGACGACGACTCCGACGACGACGACGACGGCGCGGACGACGACGACGACGTGTCCCTACTCCAAGTAATTGGTCCCCTGGTGCCACTTGGAAGTTTTATCGGGGGTTCTCCAGCTCCAGCTCGGAAACTCGGCCCGGGAACAGTTGCTCGGTAGTTTCGATCAATGTTGGCGGAGCAAACATTAACTGTTTGTAGATATTTATTGCCCGCCCAGGGAATGCTGGCTATCTGCTGGCTCGTGCGTCTAATCCGTTCCATCCTAATCCGGAAGCCCGGTTTTGTGGATAGCCCAATATGTGTGGCATCCGGGGCTACGGGTTTATCAAACTCGAGACTCGGTAAGATTAGACTCACTTGATTTAAAGCCAAAACCACTATCGGGCTCACCGGGCTGCTGCTGGTCAGGTTCTGGTCCTGACTAGGGCTGGGTAGGATTCTACGCACATTGGGCGCCGGCGATGATATGCGAGTCCTCAGGAAAGGCGCGAGGTTGGGTCGTGCGCAGATTCCAACACCTTCCCGGGGCCGGTCGATCGGGATGACGCGTCTCAAGGGTTCCCACCGAAACGTACCGAAGGCGGATCGAATCTTGAGGCAGGTAATTTGATACGGTTAACCGTTGAGACATTGATTGTTTAACACACCGGCACACAGGAGGGCGGACCCGACCCGAAGCGGACGGATCAACGGCGGACGACTTTAAACCGGAGTAGAGCCCGGAGGCCCGGACTGGGGCTAGCTTCTGGAGAAAGAGCGAGCGAGAGAGCGAGAGAGAGAGAGAGGAACGACCGAGGAAAGTGGAACTCATGGCCGCCTAAGATGAACCATTTGATTTTCGTTCCTTTAGTTCGTGTATTGGTTTTCGTGAGCCCGCTAGCCCGCAATGACTTTGTTGTAACATCTCTTTCGCTGTAATTCACGTGCCACAGATGTGGAACACAATGCTGGGCCTGGCCTGGCCGGCCCCGGAGAATGGGCTAAAAAGTGGTGAATTACTGCTCCAAAGTACTCGGCGTCCGTGAAGCTCCTAGCTCCGTGTGCTAGGAACATACGCCTTCATTTACAGTCTGTGGCATCGCGCAGATCGCGAAAGAACGAGAGCGAGCGGAGACACATTACTCAAGATGACGCCATTAGTCGGCGCAGACCATGGAGCACATTAGAGGCCCTCGGCGTGCCGTCGGAGCCGTGTGACTTTCGAAATCATTCACCCGGAGCCGGAGAAAATCCTCCCGACCCTCGGTCCCGAGTCCGCCGAGGGTGAGGCTAAATTGGTTGTGGCAACCCGCGCGCGCCCTCCACCATCCCCCGCTCCCCGGCTACCCCGGGCCAGAAGCGTCCGAGATTCAACACCACGAAATCCGGGACCTTGTGACTGATTGATTGGTTGTGATTGAGTTGGTTTATATTTAATTCGTTACCGCCATGGCCGAACGCTTCCCACGGGTGGGTGCGGCGAGGGGCGAGAAGCACACGCAAATCAAGTCAGCACACACCGCCCCCCCCCTCCCCCCCGCGCGCGGATACCGGATGAGCATTTGGAATTGGATGTGGCAGATTCCAACCAACCGGCGGCGGCGGCGAGTGATGGAGTGGAGAGCAGAAGCGTTTTTCCTAGAATGATCATTATCGCCCCAAAAGGTGCCCCGGAGCCGGATTCCGAAATGGAGCCGAACTGTGACAATCCCCACCCCCCTCCCACCCCCAGAAGTCGTACGTGGGGCACACAGTGACAGGGAACACACCGTTGACTGGAGGAAGACCTTAACCTAATGGTAGTTGGTACGGCAAGAAATGGCAGGAAACTTCCGCAATCGGCTGCAGGATTTTTTTCATATTTCATCTCTCCCTCTCTCTCTCCCTTTCTCTTTGTTAGCCAGAAACGTACGTACGGGTTACATTAATCTCTACAAAAGCACAAATTAAACTCTTACAACGTCACTAGCTCGCACAAACATTCCCTTGGAAAGCGTGGGCCGGACTTGGGACTTGGGACTTGGAATGTAGGGGCACCTCTGCTAGTACGGCGGCTGGTGGAGAGTACCAAAGAGAAGCACCGGCAACTCTCGGCAGCCCATATTATCAGACTGTTAGTTTTATGTAATGGACTAAAAGCAGATCCATCCTGGACCCCAAATCCTGGGGCGATCCAGGTGACCAGGTGCTCATTCTCAAACCTTGCCTTACTCGCTGACTGTGAGGCGCATCCTCACGCTGTTTGTCTGTGCCATATATGCCGCTTCTGAGCGCTTCTGAGAGGTCGTTCCGGATCCAACCACACGCGCTGGCATGGCCCATTTCTTAAGAATTTCAATTTTGCTGACCTATTGCCATATTGAGGATGAAAGTTGGAAATGATACCGAGAAGGAGAGAAAGAGTGGCAGAAGTGTAACGTAAAAGAAGAGTAAGAGAGATCGAAAGCTGCTAACTGTTGCCAAAAGACCTGCCCCAACTCGATCTACCGACCGCCGCCGCCAAGTACAGTGTCAGGCAGAGAATGAGCTTTAGGAAATTAAAACAAAATCGTCAAAGTCGCTGGCCGCATGTGAAGAAGTTGAAACCCGGGACTTCCCCAACCTTTCCTTATTTCCTTGTTTCGCTTCTTTAATTTGAGGTCGGTGGGTCGGTCTTTCGATTTCCCCAACCCCGACCAGTGTCCTTTTTGGGGGGCCAAATGCATATCTGGTAGAAGTGGGACTTCATCTGAAAACTCTGCCCAACCCTGTACGATGCGTCGTAGTACTGGAGAAATTATGATGATTAATAATTAATCTGTACTGTCACACATCGTCTGCCCCTTACACCGAGAAGCTCCGTGTTCCGAGCTTTGTTTGATTGAACGTGCTGCAGTACGATGATGCTACAAAGGCTCAAAGTGTCGCAAAAAAAAATGTCGCAACGGCCGTACCAGCGAAGGTCCTAATACCAGCGTGTTCTGCTAAGTATGTGATAAAGTTGCTGACAGCGTCAGCAGAACGCTGGCCACACCCGGAGGGCCCTTTTCCGGGGGTGGACGGTTATTATTTGCATTCCCGGCAGGCGGCGTTCCAGTTCCAGCGAGTGCTTCCAGCAAGCATCTGTTGCATTGCCGAATATTTGTGAAACGTCCGGACCCAACGGAATCGTCCAGTGTTGCCAGTTGTCAAATTATCAGCCCGTCAGTGGCCGGGGATCAATGGGCGGGGGGGGGCCCACTCGCACCGTAATGTAAAACTAATCAAACCCATTTTTATTCAAACGGCCCCACATGGTAATGGGCGAAACGTGACGCCCGGTGTCGCCCGGCACTGTAAACGGTGGTGGACTTTTACTTGACCGAGATCCGGCGCAGTTCGCAGTTCCTCACGTCCTAGTGGTCCATTCCGCGCCCTCGAAAATGGGCCGAAAGAATTAGCAACAGCAGCCGTGGCCGGTCCCGAACCTCGGGAACCCTTTTGCTGGACTCGGTGGGGGCGACCACCACACCGCCGCCGCGGACGTGCGTTCGGAGGAACGACCGAAACGCGCTCCCGGGGCGGGGGCGAGATTTTAAGATCCTTCCCGTTTGGGGCTTTCCTGTCGGCATGGGGCCTTTTTTTGCCTGCGATCGTTTCCCTTTTTTTCCTCCTCATTTTTTCCTCTTTCTTGTGTTTTCCCGGTGATAAACAGATGGAAACAATGGGCGAAAGTGGGGGGTGGGGTGGGTCCCCATAAATATGGAACCATATTTCCAGCCCCTACCAAACACCACCCAGTCACCACCGTAGTATATTGCCCAACTGTTTGGACCAAAAAACAAATTAACTCATTAGTCATAAAGAGTAAGGCGGGCGGGCGGGAGAATGCGTTGTGGTGGTGGTGGTGCGGACAAAAGGCGTGAGCATAAGATTACCCACCCAGCCACCCACCCACCAGTGGCAGAACAATCTACGGTCACCCTCGGGATCCCACCCACACCCACTAACACTAACAATTCCCATTTACAATACTTTATGCTCGGCCATGTACCCGGAAATTGGAAACCCCCCCCCCACCCCGCCCAAGGGTTACCAAGGGGATTGATGAGAATGATGCTAATGGTGTGGGTGGCTGGTAAACATACTGCCCCGCACCCGCACACAGTCCACGTCGAGATGCCCTAGTCGTAGTGGTAGTAGTTCAGCGAAGTATTAAAAGCGGTACTTCACCGGGGTCAAGGTTCCAGATGTTTTACATCTTAATTTTTATGCTTCTTATGTTCTGGCCACCACCACCACCACTACCACCGACGGACGGACGGATGATGTAGAGTCACGTTGTTGGAATTGTTTCTCTTGCTCTCGCTCTCTCTCTCACACACACACACAGTTAATCGTCATCCGACCATGCCCGAAGCAATTATTGCCCCGGAACAACAAACCGGAAGACGCGATCGGGCGCCTGAAAAATTTAAAATGATTTACTATCCGGCCATTAGGATTAGGAACCATCATGCCGCCCACCCACAAACACACACACGGCCGAGCAATGGAATACAGAGAAACCTTACCAAATGAGATGGCTCGTTCGATGGTGTTGGTGGTTTTTTTTTTTGCTTTTGCCTTTTCGGCACCGCTCGATATTAATTTAATTTTTCCACCAAAACTCTGAACCTCTCTAGGTGTCGCCGGTTTTGAAGTGTCCTGGTTGGTACGGGGATAAAAATGGCACTTGGAATGGCACCCCAATTTTATTCATATGCAGCGTGCAGTGCGATTGGAATTTTTCGAAAAAGTTGCCAAAAAACACATTGGAACACCTATTTGGCCAAATCTGCCACATCAAAGCAATTTGTTTCGTCCTTCGCACAATAACGAATGCGCTGTCGCCCCGGCTGTGTTGTTTTGTGGCTCGGTTTGCAGTGTGTGTGTGTGCATGTGTGCATACATCAAACCGCTCATTTCCAGCGGAAGCAATATTGTAGTTTGACGCACACCGCTCCCGCAAACCACCAACACCACCGGCACCGGCGGGACCCGCCATTAGATGTGCAAGTGCAAACGAAACCATTTTGGGTCGTTCATTTTACTTTATTTTTTGTTTTACTCCCTTTCAGTCGCATCTCCAGTGCAAGCCGGTTACTGGCTGCAAGATCATGTTGTTTATTTTTATGCTGCCGCTGCTCCCTGTTATTGCTTAGTTGGGTTCGCGTTTTCTCTCGCTTTGGCTGTAAATCCGCATCTTATCGGATTGAATTTCCGCCCGTTTATCTCCGGAGTCCGAAAATGGGCACAAGAAAGAACAAAGAGACACCGAGAGCGAGAAAGGGACCGAGAGATTATGTCTGTGTGTGTGTGTGTGCCTGTTCGTTTGCTTTTAGTTTTTGTCTACATTCAAATGTATTTCCCTGCTTGACCAGCGAACCCGACAATGCCAATGCCCATTCCTTGTCGCTGAAGTTATTCGGCAACTGGCGACCGGGGGCAAAATTTCATTTCCGGTCCGGGCCGGATTCCGGAGACAGAATCGGGAACAAAAAGTTCAACGTTCTAGATGGGCCATTGATAGGTGCGCAGGCAAAATAGTGTCGCAAAGGGTGAGCGCGTGGTAGTAACGGGGATTTCGAAACTAACGGTCGCGGTGCTGAATTGATCTTCGAAAAATGTGCATTCATGTCATATGCCCTGCATACCTTTAGGCGCTTTGTGAGATTCATCTTTCAGCGTTTCGGGAGCAAAACTCGGCTACGCCCCAACCACCGAAACGCTTCATTATAGCACCCAAAACGCTTCGATATAGCGCCAAATCGTTTCGATGTTTTTTTTGTTTTTAGAAACCGCACGAGTGAAACCACTTACCGTGTCCGTTTGTACGTCTGTCACACAACGACGGAGCAATTAATTAGTTCGTAATTAATCTTAATTTATTACATTAATAAAATTAAGACCTTAAACACCCAACACCCGTTGCAATAAACAATGAAGCGTGTGTATCGAGAGACGTTTAACAACAAACTCCTCGAGCAGGGCGACACGAACCCGCTTTCGGTAGCACGTGCGTGCCGTGCGACGAAATAACATTCAAATCGACCTGAACGTTTCGATTAAGGACGAAAAAAATCGCTCAATTATTGGTTGCTGATTGCCCAAATACGCTTCTGGTACTACTACTCCTACTACTAACTACTACGAAAGAATAATTCGATGACTAATAATGACCCCAAAGGTTACTCAAAATGTGAGTCATGGCACGGAGTGTGGGTGGCGATGATGACACCACTGCCCATTGTGCATCGCAGACGGTGAATTGAAATTCGTTCGTTTGAGAAACAAAACTACACATGAACTATTTGATAGTTGTGTAGCTGCAGACTAACGGCAGCCGGTGTAGTAGTGCTTCCGACCATCATTATTAGTCCCGACAAAAGCGCACGGCACTATCACTGGCACAGCAATGTCGGCGCCCGGGGCCCATCATAAAAAGCATATGTTTGTGTAAATAAGCCTCGTTAGATATGCATGCAAATAATGGATGGCGAAAAATGCATAATTTTACGCCGCTGACTCTCGTTTGCCCCTGAATATTGTTATTCCCGATTATTCGTACACCTTCCCTCACACACACACACACACACACACGCTAGCGTGCAGATGCTCGTGAAAACATTCAGCTCGTGTCGTGTCGTGTCAGGGGTCCATATATCTTGCACGTCGCTTCCCGGGCAACTTCTTGAGGCCGAACTTCAGCCGAACGAACGAAAATCGCAAACGGTTCCTCTAGTTTTCCGGCTTCAAAACGCCGAACGGAAATAAACGGTAACCCAAGTCTGTCAGACCGTTCCCAGTCGTTCCTAGCGCACGGCGCAGAAGAAAAGCGGCCACGGAGCGGCCATTGGAGACAAATTTACCGACATAAGTATCCAAGATAACCACCAACTTTCCCGGCCGGTGGGACCACTGAAAGGTCACCCGGTGTGCCGGAGCTCGTCAGGTTGTCAGCAGGCTGCTGCCGGAAGCCCCGGTTTTGACGTCGCTTTTCGATACTCTCGACGCAATGCGGTTCGAAAAATCTGTACCCGCACCGCACGGGTTGGCCAAAAAGGATGCTCGAGCCGCGGGGGGGGGGGGGGGGAAGCATCGAGGTATGAACACTGTGGGCGCATGGGCACATGGACTGCAAAGTCCCGGCCCTAATGCGGTTTATTCTGCATTCCGTATTACATGCACAAGCACACAAAACCAACGAAACGTTGCTTCTACTTTCGAAAACGATTTCTTATAATTTCGAAAATACATCAATATGTTTGTGATTACCAAATAAAAAGAAGCTAAAACAGAATTTTGATTTTTATAGCAAAAATAGGTTTTCCATGGTTCCACGGAGCAACCCGGACGATTCGCACGATTCGAGAACCCGAACGAAACGGGCTTGCCGTAAAGCACGAGCACCCGTACTTTGACGTCGTTGACTAAGACATCCAAGGGCCACTTTGCGCGATGTTAAAATCGAAGTGGTCACGAAACCAAAATCCAAACACTGGTCAGCTTAACCGGTCGCGGTGACAGTTTCGCACGGAAAAAGATTACGATTACCGGGCGCGGTTCGATGCTCTTAGTAACGAAAAGGAAACCCCC